>NC_042518.1:14219707-14530262 GCF_900963305.1 Echeneis naucrates
TGTTTTATGTTAGTGTTTTGTTGTAATTTCTTCACAGGTCTAACAAATTTCACACACCTTGCGAGACAGAATATCCAGGCCATCTTCCAGGCTCTTGGAGTGCTCTTGCAGCTCCTGCACCTGGTTGGATATGATGTTACGGGCCGGGTGAGGAAGGGAGTTTGCAGAGGTGGAGATGTCTACCAGGGGATCCATCCAGGCTTGGAGCAGAGAGCGAGCCAATGACAACAGATTGGCCTCCTGAAGGATAAAGCCCAGTCAACCGCTGGTCAGTAAATGTTACACATTTTTGTGAATCTGAATGTCGATATGACATATATGTCTAGTTTCACATACATATAAGTCATAATTTCTATAGATTGATTGACAGTGAATTCAGTTGTATTATTTAAATTTGAAGAAATAGGTTTTTGTTCAATAAGGACAAAGTTCTGTTCACATGACATCTTAAACTAATTGGCTGTTTGTCCAAATGTCATAAAACACTAGCTTTTGGTTGCTCACAATATGTTGACTGGTAATTTGGATAAAAAGGGATGCTATACGATACGATCGACTATTTAGGAGCTTTTTGGATTCTTTCTGGAAACAGATGGGGCTGACTTTAAGATTTGCACAAACCTGAAGGCCATCTGTCATTTTGACGGGTAGCAATTACTTCAGAACAATATCAAAACAGCCATGAGAAGCCGTTTGTCCGAGGCGAAGGTACAAAATTGAATGACAGTCGCCTCTGCAGCAACCTCACTTGACGCATTTGATTATGCAATAGAGGGCACCCTGTTTCACTCCATGTGCAACAGGAGGAAAGTGTGAATGAGACTGAGTTCAGGCCACAGCAGGTGAACTGAGATAAATTCAGCTGATTTCTTGCGAAGTTTGTTCATATTTGAATTGCAAGTAGTTAATTTTGTAAAACTGCGTTGTTCATTTATGCTTATGGCCACAGTTGAAATGAAATGAAATGTGTTGACATGAATGTTTTCCTCTCATGCCTTTATAAGTGCATCATTTAGTTTGTTCTAATTGAATTTGCATTAAAAAACGAATGAATGAAAATTAAATCCTATTGACTAAGTCTTTGCTATAATTAAAAAATTAAAATGACAGATAAAAATAGATTATGACAGATATATATATATTTTTTTTTTTAACTGTCCGTCAAAATGATGGACAATGAAAAAGTCTAGCGCGACCTCTGCTGTGGCCTGGCAAGAGCTTCAGTCCTCTTTGGGTTTACAATAGGTCCTCTGAGCAACATTATGTCATCAGGGCAGAGCTGTAATGAGTCACTATCAGAAGACAGGGAAGGGATAGCTGGTTAGGTAGGTAACTACAGTAAAAGGAAAGACATGACAGAGAATTAACACAGATTTTGTTCTCAACCTCCAGAGACACCATGTGGTGAGTGAAAGAATTACTTTTGATGCCGCTCAATAAGGTGTTAAAGCTAATGTTGACTACTGTATGTAGGAATATCAAAAATGACAAATAGCTCCTTTAAAGGAAATATAGTGATCAGAAGTGCCTCACTGAATCCATGCATACAAGTTATTACCAGTTGTGAAACAGAAAATACTGATAAAAAGAAGATCAGAGCAATAAAACTGAAGACAGCATTCAAATAAATGAAGGTTAAGAATATGAAGGAAAACAGAAGCGTGAACAGGCAGAGTAAGTCAGTTACTCACTGATAGCTGAAGAGTTTGGGTTTTGTCGGTCGGTGTCTGGAGAGCAGCGGTGTGGCACATTGAGGGTCGGGGCGTGATCACCCGGCCTATCAGTGGCAGGTGGGAGTTCTGGAAGTGATAGGAGAGGGTTGGGCAACGGTACAAAAGCTTTAAGTAATTCAAATGTTACAGACTTTGATGGAAATTAGCGTGCCAGAAGGAAATCAAATCTTTTTTCTTTTTTTTTTTCCTTTCCCTAGTAGTTTTGTAAACACAGCACCCTCATACAGCCCATGTCCTCCAGCAAACCAGGAATATGCAGCTTTAACAAGATAAAGCAGTTTGTGTGTTTGACCACAAACACATGCACGCGCACACACAGAACAGGTACTGACCAGCTCTTGGCTGAGTGATGTGCTGAGAGCGTGCAGTTTGTCAGAGCGCTGAGAGGCTCGGTCCAGCAGGTCAGTGACGGGGACAGCACTGCTGGACACCACCATGTACAACACTGAGACAGAGAAACAGAGTATAAAATTACATATTTAAGTGTTTTTGTTTTTTTTTTTGGGGGGGGGGACTAATTGTACTCCACAGTGGTGTCTCAAAACATTGTCTTCGCCTTTTAACAATTAACAACTAACAGTAATTATCTGCCCTTAGGGTCAACATTGAAGTTCTTAGACATTTATTCAGGTTTTTATTGTATTTTTAGTCAATTATTTGAAAATTCCAGGATTTTTTGATGGTCTTTCTCTTTCTATTTTCAGGAACTCTTAAATTTGCATTTTGCAATATATTATACATTTTTGTCTTTATCCTACATTGGTGACAGATAATCAGATGATGATTCAGATGGGAGGGGCCCATTTCCACTTTTAGCCAAGGGCCCCACAGACTCTATATTTATCACTGATAAGTGTAGAGAGAATTGCACAGATCATCACTGAATCGATCAGAGACAAACTTTCAAAAAGGTCTCAAACGAACAGAACAAACAGATCTCACCTGTAATAAATAGTTTACTTCCAGTGGTTCCTTTGTGAGCCATCTTGCCTCTGCTGCTGCCTTCTCTCCTGGCACTTTTTCATTCTCTCATTCCATTTTGCCTCCATTTTATAGCAGCTCTGCTCCAACACTTTGGTTATGCAGCAGTTTGGTGACTGTGCTAATTGTCTGGAACTAGTTTGGTCCGGTTCATAATGAGAAACATGGTGGAGGAGCTGTGAATGTATGCAACAGGATGGAGCCCGAGTGTGTGTGTGTGTGTGTGTGTGTGTGTGTGTGTGTGTGTGTGTGTGTGTGTGTGTGTGTGTGTGTGTGTGTGTGTGTGTGTGTGTGTGTGTGAGAGAGAAAGAGAGAGAGTGTTTGATAAGTTTAATTAGGTGGATGAATAAAACCAACAATGTCCACACCGTTAGGTAATAATGCCAAGATGCCCATCTTATTGTGTACGTCATTTGGAGTTTAAATTACTGATGACCCTGTTTGTACTTAAGTCAGTGGCCTGTTCATGGTTTAAGTGGCACCATGCTATCACCTAATTGGTTGGGCAAAGATCATCTAACCAATTCCCAAAAAGTTGCGACATAAAAAAAAAGAAAATGAAAAAAAAAGAGCAAACATCGATTTGCACATCTCAAAAACCCAATATCTCAAGATGCTGAAACTAACATTTCACCATTTAATGGAAAGTATCAGCTCATTTTGAATTTGATGGCAACATCTCAAAAAGGTTGGAACATTGTGTTGCATCCCCTCTTCCTTCTGTCTGTTTTTAGGAGAGGAATGTCGTCCTGTTCTTGCCTGATGCAGGATTCTAGCTGCTCAACGGGCCTGCTGGATTTTTTTGTTTCATGATGTGCCAAATGTTTTGTAGTGGTGAAAGGTCTTGACTGCAGGTAGGCCAGTTCCCCACCAGGACTCCACTCCTGCGGAGCCATGCTGTTTGCTGTATGCAAAGTCTTCCCTGAAGGAGATTTTCAGCTCCTCTGTAGTCCGCAGGTCCCCCCCCCCCCCCCCCCCCCCAAATAAATAAATAAATAAATAAATAAAAAATTATAGATAGAAAATTTTCATTACTCTGACCACAGAACAGTTTTCTGTTTGGCCTCATTTTAAATGAGATTTGGCCCAGAAAACACAACAGCGTTTCTGAACTGTTTTCACATATGGCTTCTTCTCTGCATGATATAGCATTAACTTGGATTTGTGGATTGTGCGGCGCACTGTCTTGCCAGACTGGGATTTCTGGAAGTGTTCCAAAGCCCATGCAGTGATGTCCAATAGAGAATCATGCCTGTTAATGCCGTGCCGCCTCAGGGCCGAAAGAGCAAACATCCGGCCTTGACTTTCAGCCTTGTCCCTTGCACACAGAGTTTCCTCCTGATTCTCTGAATCTTTTGAAAATATCACACACTGTAGATGATGGGACCTTCAAAGTCTTCATAATTTTATGTTGAGAAAAGATTTTTCTGAAATTGTTGCACAGTTTTTTAGACTGTTTGTCGCAGATTGGTGAACCTCTGCCCATCATTACCTCTGAAATGCTACATTCATACCCAGTCATGTTACTGACCTGTTACCAGCTAACCTTTATTAGTTGTCAAATGCTCCTCCAGTTATTTTTAATTTGTGCCATTTACTTTTGCAGCCTTTTGCTTCTGAGGGAATGAGTATTTATTATAGGCCCCCTATATTCAGCACAAAGTTACTTACTTAATCTCACTTGATCTTTTATTTAGATTTTTGGAAATTTCTTTTTTACATTGGCTATAGATCATCATGGATTTGGATCACACAGGCTATGCTGCTGTATGAGTAAAACATAAAGATGATTTGAAAGCTTTATATTCAGAAGCTACTGTTGTACTACTGTACTCCTCCCTCGTGTTTTGTGAAACTGTCATATCTCAGTTTGTTCTCACAGACAAAGGACTGCACAGTAACTCATACAATGTACAGCTTTTATTTAATCTGTGGGATCATTTGCTCTAATGCATCTGTTAGAATGAGGGCAGTTTGTCGTCTGCAGACTCAGATGTCTGCTTAAGTAAACTTCCTCCGTGTGTACAGGACAGATGTCAGACCTGCTAATGAACAGCTGCAGGAATTTAGTGAGGACACTCAGTGGGCATAATGGACAAGCAACCAGGACACACATTAATGCGACATCATGCAGACAACATCTGATTTTCATGCAAATATACAAACCAAGATCTTCAACTCATCTTTACAATGTATTCTTACATAATTTTAAGTTTTCAGAATTTCAGAAGAAAAAATAACAATAAACAAATAACTGTCTTACAAAAATAAATATTGATCCTTTGGAGGTTCAGTGCAAATAGATTCTAAATGTGAGAAGAATAATGTCAACACAGGATATTTTAACAAACTTGTTCATTTCTTTGAGGTAATCTTGGATTGTTGCATGTAGTCGGTTGTAGCACAGAGCTAGTCCACCTCGCCGTTTCCCCTGAGAAGGAGGAAAGGGTGCACAGCAGGGTTTGACTACAGAATTGTGAAATGCTTAATTGTGGGAGTCAAACTACAGCCAATTTGGATGCACACTTGAAAACAGCTGCTGCCATGCTCCAACATACCTCTGCTTGTTCTTCTTCTCCCAGGGTGTCTGGGTAAAAGAATTCCCTGGGGGGAACAACTTAATTGCACAACTCAATCAGTCCTGGGAGGGTAATATCAAGTGGGCAGTGGGGAGTTAAGCCGCAGTATTAAAAGCTACTTTGCTTTGTAAGATATAACAGTAATTATAGGGTGTATTTGGGGATGTAAATAATTGTTCTTGATTCTGTATAAGTTAGGGGAGGGGTTATGTACATTTGTGTTATATTTATATGTTGTGATCTGTGTTGCCCTCAGTGAATGGACTATGCCAACAATAAGGTGAGCAGACATCCTGTACAGTAAGGGACAGTGTGTGGGGGAAGGTTGTTCTTCCTGAGGTGGCTGAGATTTTTGAGATTGCAGAACTCTTCTAGTGTGTAAAATAAAATAAAATGAAAGCGAAACCACACTGCTCTCTGTGTTTGCTTCCAGGGCTGCTTGGTCAGCCCAACAGGTTTGCTGAGGTGCAAGCTTTCAGATACAAGTGTCAGTCTTTAAGTCATTAAACTGAATTCTTATTTGTAAATTTTACAAAATGTGTGGGAATTTCATGTTGACTGTTTTCAGTACATCTGAAAACACTTTCATTCTCAGGTCTTTTTATTTGGGTACACTTGAAATCCCACACAATATCATAATGCTCTGTTTATTTTTATTAATTATTTTTGATGCTTTGAAAGCCTGTTAACTGTTTTATGCATTTATCAAAGGGCTCACAGTTAAAGCACACATGATCATGAGAGTACAGCTAATTGACTTCCCTTCGTGATTGCATGAGGGGTCAGAAACCACTGACTTTAAAACAATCAGTCCATCAGTAGCTATAAAACTTTATTAAGTAAACTCCTCTGTGACAGTTTCAACAGAACTGAACATGTAAGGCTATAAAAGTAGACTTAATGGCAGCAATGTTGTATTGGAGTCCTGTACGGGAGTGTACTCCAGAAAGTGCCGCCTATGTGTAATGTGTTCACAGACAACCAAATGTGTTATCCCAGAGAGTGGCAGTGCTTCTCTGAGGTTGTAGAATTTTACCAGAAAAAGTAAAGTCATGAAGTCTTTAGCTGAGAAAGTCCTGTTTTTATCCATCACAGGAAACCATATCAGAAAGTTACAGCTGTTCCTGCTATATATTCAGAAGCCAAGATGTGATTGGTGACCTGCTCTTTGAGTCCTGCCAGACTCGAGCCTTCTCTGTTCAGTATGCAGCAGTTCACATGAAGCCCTGAACATGTGCTGGGTGACCTACAGTGTGACTTTGACGGCTCCTCTGACTTTATCTCCTGGAAGGTTCCACCTCCACTGGTGGAAACAAACACACACACAGGGGTGCGGGTGTGTGATACACTGTTGGAGCCTCAGGTTTTTGCCCGTTTCCTGTATGAGAGGATTTTAAAGCATGAGAGCTGTGGCATCTCCTGTTGGCCATGCTGACACAAATGAAATGTTACACAGGCAGCTTTCTTCCTCTTTAGCTTCGTTTGGCTCTTACAAAGGAGTTGCAACTTTTTTTTTTTTTAGCCTGTTGCTTTTTTGCCTCAAGCTTTGTTGTAATACTCTCTTCTTGTTCCCCCTTCCCCTCCCCTCCGCTCCACTCCTCTCCCCTCCCCCCTTTTTATCTTTCTTCCCCCTGGCAGTAAATGTATATATGCTGAGCGTGCACATGCAAAGACATGTACACAGAGCCACCGACCCAAGGCACACACCTCTTTTCAGGGAGCTCATATTGACCACAGAGCATCTGAAGCACACTCAGTCCCAGCAGGGCATTTTCTGGGGCATTCTGCGCTCATTCATTTCCAGCCTTTTGTTTCAGGACCAGGACGTCCCATCTGCAGATAGGTAGGTATCATTCCAGCTTTTGGTATGTATTTCAGTTTCTTTTACGAGGTTAATTGAATTCACTCTCATGTGTTGGCTTTCTGCACAGGAAGACATTCGTACCACTTGAAGAACATAGTGTTCTCGTTTGTTGTAGAGCACATGGACTCACAGTGAAATGCAGAAATAGCTTCACAAGTAATATTTACATGGTTCACAGATCAACTTGATCAAAATGTTCAAAAACTTTTGTAAAACAGAACCTGTACAATTTGGACATAGTGTACTTTGGTGAGCAGAGCGCCCGTCAAATATACTATTGGACATGTTACATTTAGACTTTTCTTTAAAATATATCCATTGATCAATTGAACTATTTGTTGCAGCTCTGGTTGTGTTTTTTGCCCTCATGCCTGAGAAGTTTCGAAAGAGAGGGTGGGGGTTGTTCTTGCTGGGACAGATGAGCACATGAGGTTTTTCCATGCTGGACAGACAAATGGTTTACACTCTTATGCAAATGTAATCTTGCTATACTGCACACTTTCTGTTCCTTGTTGGTTATGAATCAGTAGTTAGTGCTATTTAAGGCAAGAAGCTGTGTCAATGAAGGCTGTCTCGCTTTGAGATGAATAAAAATGAGGCAGACAGGAGGTAAAAATCTCACACAGATTTCTCCTCTCACTTCAGCTATTCTGTCATTTTGTGTGGTTTTGTGGGTTGGAACAAATGGATATAGTCCCCACCCAGGACTACATTACCCATGATTCCTAGGCTCGGAGCATTCTTAATGAAGCCAAGAACAGGTGTGCGGCTCTAACTGAGCGGTGGAGTCGCGCTGAGCAGGTGAGACAGCAGAACGGCCTGTTAATGTGCTGGACGTGGTTCAGATGGCTGCTTCATGAGTCTTACACGGGGGGAGGACATACATGTGCCGTGTGTCAGAGGCTGAATAACTTTGTGAATGATTGACAGGACTCCGTGCCGCTGAGAGTCGGTCAACACGTTAAACTCGGTTGGTTTAGGAGCTAATGCAGCCTGTTTTTAAACCCTCTCGTGCTCTGAGCATTGAAGACAGCAACAGAAACCTTGATTTAAGAAATATGTACACTTAAATCCATTGATTTCTTGGATGTTGAGCTCAGTTTCAACATCAGTTCAGCTTCAGTCTGGAAGCAGAGAAATGTGGATATAACGGAGAAGAAAGCCAAACACTCACATTGTAGTGAATTCCAAAACAAATTTTATTTACAACTGAAGTTAAATTTTTTTTTGTGTGTGTGTGTGCGTGACCTTGGCCAAGTTTTTCCAAGGGCAAATGGCTTAAATATGTTTTTTATTCTTCTAGAATAAAAAATTTGAGTCTTTGAGTCTTCCTTGTGTGGTGTAGCGGTAGTATACACCCAACATATGCCCTGTAAATACATGGTATGTCTGAGTGTCAGATATGTTCAGATATGACAAATGTCCTTTCACTTTGTTTAGCCCCAAATATTTAGCTGCATCACATTGCTTGACCTTTAAAGAACAGCTGTGATGAACCTCCTGCACCAACCTGCCACTAGATGGCAGGATCACATGGTCAGATGATGATAGCTGTCATTACTAAAAGTGGCCAACTGCCCCAACGCGCATACACACCATCTTTAGTGTTTAGTGAGCAGAATTCAAGCTGGTTCTAATGCCATGTGCTGGTGACTTCGGTTTATTGTGTTGGTCTGATCCATTTCTTGATGGTTGAGCTGCAGCTTGGCCGTGGTAACGTCCAGATGTATCAAACCGCCTGAAATTCAGCCTCTCTTCTGTTTTCCAAACTGTGTTCTCCCTGTGAAATTCAGTGTGGGTCACTGCCCTTTCACCCTAGTGCTCCCCTCCTCCCTTCCCTTCACTTCCCTGTCATGTACACACATGTGTTGCCCTTTCATATATTTATCTCCTCCCACCTCCTCCTGTGTTCCCTCCCCTTTCACCAACTCGCTCACATCTCCACTGTCTCTCTCTCTCTGTTGGTGGTGCTTGGATCCGTTTGGAGGACAGGAACAGGACAGGACACGCACAGCACAACTGTAGACATGTCGGACTCTGAGACTGCCGCTGCCCCCGCTGAGGCCCCCGTCCCCGCTGCCTGTGCCTCCATCAAGGCTGACCTGGACAAATGGTAGGTGATGGTGTGCATAGCGCAAGAAGAAGTGTAAATGGGTTTGTTCTACCTTTGGTACAACCTTGACACGAAGAACAGGTCGTCACGACAAACTTGGTGAGCATCAGAGGAAGCCTCTGAAACACTTGGTCCATCTCTGAATGTTTGATAAAATCTACTTTTAGCTTCAGGAGTTGCCTTGAAATATTTTGGCTTACTGAGATGGTGAACCACTGAAGGCAGAAGCAGCTAACAAAAACCTAATGAAGCTTGACTGCTACCTAACGAGGGCTAAGGAAAGGGAGCATGGCGTCTGGGCTTGGACCAACACATAAGCCCAAAATTCTGAGCTAATTTTTGCTTTGCATAGGTCTGTCTGGGGACATAAATGGCAGCATCCAAAAATGCGCCATTGTGAAAATGGAGTCGCTCTGTTGGATGCTGTGGTTGTCGACGAAAATCACCAAGGGCAAATGAAGGCTTCCGTATTGAAATGTCTTAGCTGGGAGCAGGGAGGGAGGGCAGAAAGGTTATGAAAACTTGGGGTGCCTTGTGTAGGAAAGAGTGATTTTGGGGGGTTAATGATGTTTGGCAGGAGGGTATTGTTTCATTCTCATCCGTACGCATGGATGAAAGCTGGGAATCTGCTTGCGTCACTAGCCTCCCTTTCCCCAGAATACTTTGCGTTAGCTTGTTCCGTTTGTCCTCTGCCATCTCCTTTTGCCCCTTGTTGTGTCAACGGTCTGGGAGACAAGCTCAGCACCAATTTTGGGCAGTCTCAATTCATATAGTCACAGCAAGCACCAAGCACAGGACAACATGGATGTCTGATGTGTGTGTGCAGATCACATCGGTGCAGCAGCCGTCTAAAGGCTGTCGGGCCTTGATAAGGTTTTGGAGGGTTTGTGAGACCAATAGATAAGGCAGCAGGTCTTAGTGGAGGAGAGGAAGCAAGCGAAGGGCAAGATGAGGACACTTGTGTAATTCTTTGAAGTTCACTAGCAGGATAGTGTGACAATAATTGATATTATACAGCACTCAGTCTTGTGTTCACACCAGGGCCAAGTATTTTGCAGACCCAATTCTATTTATTACATCATTGTTAAGTGTTAAAACACGCAACATTAGGTGATAAGGTGAATGTCCCTTGTGTCACATATCATGGTTTCAAATGGATATTGTGTGAGGGCCTTTACACGCAACTGATGTGATTTGAACTTGAACCTATAAACATGAGGCACCAGCAAACAAAGCCATGCATTAATATACAGCCACTGTTAAAGTGAGGGCCACAGGGGCCCCTCATGGTGTACAAAATACTTAACCTTTGGATCATTCTCCTTATCCTTTCGACTTTTTATTCTCACAGCAAGTTTTTAACCCTGATGGGCACCTGAAGTTAAACACATCTAAAATCAGCATGTACTTAACAACGTAGTTACCACTGTTAACTATAGTAGTGAGGAATTTACAAACAATTCAGTCTGCAGCTCCACTCAGCCTTGCAGATCAACAGAGTTAATGCCAGTACATTGATTTGCTGTCTAGTCCACGATGTTCTGCTATAGGTTGACTAGGTGTGTTCAGAGGGAACACTTTTAAAAACGTAACAATCTGCTAGCATAACACAGAGAAGCGTTTAGCAGCGAAGGAGACAGTTAGTAGATAGCTGTATATTGCGTAAGAATGTAAGGTTTGTTTCATTGACCCGAAGAGCCCAAAAATTATTGCAGGGTTTAAGAGCCACTTTGCAAGATAAATGTTCAAAGCAAACAGGCAGTTAGGAGCTCAAGAGGCTTGACTGAGATTCAGTTCTGATCTAATTGCTTCAACCTGTCACCTGCAGACTGCAGAGCTCTTCTCAGATCCATTCTGATGTCATAGCTCTAATTGTTTCATCCGTCAGTCTTGTGATGTAATTTTAGCAGATTTCACATAGCCCCCCCCCCCACACACACACAAAATCATGCAGTAGGACTTTCAGACAACCTGAATCAGATACATGTGGGGAATTTCTAGTTCCCCATTTGAATGATTTTAACAGGTTCCAGTCTGATCTAGAAAGGGTTAGATATATCGCTGAAGAATCACATCTCCTCTGCTCTGGATAACCCTCGGTTCCATTTTAAGCACCACCTAACTGGACATCTGTCGTCACCTGTCAACAGGTCACAGCAGCGACATGGCATTTTTGAAGACTGTTGGTTGACATTGATAGGAAACTAACCTATGTCGATTCTATTATTAGGTTTTTCTGAAGGGAAAGTGTTCAGATTTCAATCACTCAGCTCCACATGAACTCTGGTCTCCCACTCTTATGTGACAAATGTCCCTATGTATTACCAGTCCCTGACTTAGAAGTATGGAAGCATTTGGGACCTTTTCATGCCAGCTAAACCACACCTTAACTATAGATTCCACTGGACATTGGACACTGTGTAATGAATACTCAAATCCATGTGTGGGTGTGTGTATGTATATACAGTATATGCATATATATATATATATATATATATATATATATATATATATATATATATATATATATATATATATAGTCACCTTTTCAGAGCTAAAATTAGACTATTCCTATTTAAGAGGAGATAGTTAAGACTTTTAACCTTTAATCAAGGACTGGTGTGACCAGTCAAGTCATAGAGATGAAGTAGACAAGTTAAAAGAATGCAGTGGAGTGATATTTTAACTTGCTTGAAATATTTTCTCAAATCTGTCTTCATATTTCTGTACTCTAGAACCTGCCTCATAGCTGACAAAGAAGTTCAGTATTAGCTCAGAGATAATTACCATGTGCAGTATGTTTAAAAACTCATAGGGCTCACATGTTTGTTGGTGCCTCTGTACTGAATCTCTTTGAACATGCGCACCCACCCCATTTCCTTTTCACTGTACACACACACACACACAGTGTCTTACTGATTGCCTGATATTGTATGTGCAGACAAGTTTGTACATTCCTGCCAGTAGAAACTGCTGTTTGGATGGAATTTGGTAACTCGGCAGAAGTCAGTATTTTGAACGCTATACTGTTGAGTCAGACTGTGACCAGCCCCCTACCCTTCGAGCTCCCAACTCCACATCATTTGTCATGAGTGTGCATAACACTTCTGTGTCACTTCAGGAAGTTGCCAATATGGAAAATCTTTATTGCTTTGGAGATCATAAGCCTAAAAGGGTTGAGAAAGTTAACTCAAGGTAGTCTGGAACATCTTCCTGATTCTTGTGTACCAAACAAGGATTATGGCACACGGTCATCCCCTGCTGCACCTGAACCATGATCTGTTGGGTGTGTATTTGTCCCAGGAGCCTGACCACAACTAGCTCAGCCTAAATAATTCATCCTTCATTTCCTGATTGTGTTCAAGATGGGAGGAGGACGTCATCGCTCTTCAACCCAACCTGAGCGGTGATAGCTCCGACCTGGACTTCACTGCATCAGGATGTAACTACAGCTTCTCAGCCTCAAATTGGTTTATATTGCAAATCTTTCTGGCATTTCAAGTCAATTAAAAAAAAAACAAAATTAACCGCTCTTTTGCTTTGCTTTCTCTGAAGCTGTTCTAATGTTTGTACTGACTTTTAATGAGTGAATATATTGAGTCTGGTTTGACCCATATGTTCAGGTGTGAATTGAGATATTCCAGTGGTTTCTATGACAACCCAGTGTGCCCCATGACCCTGTAAAGGACCTGACTGTGTCGTGCTTTCTCTTGGGACACTGTGTGATGGCTGTAGTTTTGGTGATGTCATTGGTCTTCTCCCTCTTCTGCTGCTTTTGTAACCCTTCTTTTTCCACATGGTGTGTGTGTGTGTGTGTGTGTGTGTGTGTGTGTGTGTGTGTGTGTGTGTGTGTGTGTGTGTGTGTGTGTGTGTGTGTGTGTGTGTGCGCGTATGCATAGCAAGTCTGCATAGAATGCAAAATACTAGAGAATATGTAGTCATCTAATGAAAATTCATATATATTCCACTTAAATTTTGGGGGGGCAAGCAAGCCATGATTTTAAAGCAAACTGGCTGCTAAAGTCACTCAATTCACCTCAGCTAAGTCTGTTACACTCAGGATTGGTGGATTGGTATTGGTGTGTGTATGTTGTAGCAGGCTCAGTCTAACAACACACCCTCAGGGGTTAGACTGATAGCTGTAACCAATGTTTGGCCATTGGTGCTGTCATTTACTGTTCAAGCTGTGTCCGACTGTGTACACACGACTAGAGATGAGCATTTCAATGCCTCAAAGTCAGTGGCTCCCATTTCGTCACACACACATTCACAAAGCAACATGTGCTCTTCACTCCATCCTTCCTGGCAAAGTGAAGCGCTAAGTTATAATCTGCTGCTGCCAGCTGTGTGTTACATCACACAGGCCCTTGATCACTGGACACAGAGATAAAGCAGCAGAAATTCCCCCTAATAGGTGACTTCCTGTATTACAATGTTGTAGAGACCGTTACGTGATGCTTTTAGATATGCAGAGTAGAGTGAAAATGAGACTGACAATGAGTCACTGCCCTCCTGTGGAAAATATGAACCTGAAGCCAAAAGCCAGTTAGCTTAGCACAACACAAAGGCTGCACAAACAGCCACAGTGTTGGTGGGTAGTGTTTCTTACCTATAGAGTAGAATAAGCTTTGTCGTTATAGAAGTACAACAAAACTTGGGTTGGCACCTCTCTTGCATGCAGTTGAAGAATAAAATATGAGATGGCTGCACATGGATACGAGGAGAAAGTGGAAGTAGTTTGTGCAAGACAGCCTGTGTTCAGCTAAGCTGGTTTTCACGAAATTAATCTGAAGACTCTCCCAAAGTTGCAGCAAAGGGGAGACACCAGATACCTCTGGTTTGGCTTCTCTTATTCATTTGTTGAAGTGAAATGCTAAATCTTTTTATATATATATATATATATAGAAATGCACCTTTTGCCTTAGCATCAGCTTCATTTAACTCTTCATACAGCTGAAAAAGGGTGATGATAAATGAGATATGAACAGTAGCAATGGATTATTTGGATGCTATCTTTTCTTTTGAAAATGTTTGTGCATGAGTGTGCAATTTGAACTGTCATTAGCACTTTCCCCATTCATTGGGTGAACAGCAATCTGTTAGTGGGCTGATTTTGATGGATGATATTTAAAAGGTGTCCTCCCTTTCAGTTTGTTGAAGAGGAATTGGAGGAAAAAGGACTGAGGGATGTTCAGATGTAATGGAGGCGGACCCAGGAGATGGGTTTACATTCATGTCCTGTGAAACCCCTCCTCCTGTGGGCTCAGCCTCTTGCCTCCATGTCTTGTCATCGTGGCATTATCACACAACCCCCCTCCCTCTCTGGTGTCCTATTAAGCAGATGGGTCCATCCGCATGGCCTTCTGTATCCCTGAGCCCTCCCTTTGGCCCCGCCTTTCCCTCTCTCTCCTGCTCCATCACCCTAATGCCCTGTGGCAGTATTGGCTGCTATGTTTGGTCCTACATGGGAGCCTGAAAAAATCTCAGCCTGAATTCTTTCACTTTCATCCTCTTCTCTCTCATCTTTAATTTCCTTTCTTGTTTTTCTCTTTTTTTTTTTTTTTTTTTTTTTTTTTGCACTGTTGTTACTGACATTAGTTAATTTGTCACTAAAAGTAGTCTGACCAGGGCCAACCTAAAAGCCCCCCTCACCCAGCCCACACACATGCACGCACTCCAATTCATGTGATCATCTCAACTACACTGTGTCTCATTGCCGTTATTTCTTCTCCCAGTGTGACAGAGAAGGGAGCCGAGGGCTGCAAAGACCTGATGGAGGCCTTTGCTGCTTGTGTGAAGAGTGCAGCTGAGGGTTCGTCATGAGGAGTCGCCCGCCAACCTCAAATGTAAGGATGTCATATAATTTGGTGATTGACTCCTACTCAACAAATAATTTCTGCAACATGCCAAATTTGGCACATGGTGAAATGTCTGCACTAGAAAAGTCTAAGCCTTTTTTTCCTCTTCTAGGTCCACTGCACTGAGTCCTCCAAGTTCCCAGCATTCCTTTCTGCGCACCAGCACTGGACTGATGGATGACAGCAACAACGATGATGAATTTGATGATGATCATGGCGTGACAAACACTGTGTTAATTCAGGATAAGTTAGGGATCAGGCAGCAGTAACCTGTTTTCTTCCCCCTGTCCTTACCCCGTTATAGGCTTATATGGTGTTCCTCAGTCTTGCCACCATTCCCCTTCTCCTTCTATGGCTGATATACAGCACATCGACTTGTAGACAGCTCCAGACAGCCGATGGGCTATAATGTAAATTGTCAACTTGAAATTAATACTTATAAATGGAAATAAAAGTCTCAAATAATTGGTTTAAAAACGAATTGTGATCACTGGTTTTGTTTCCTTTGTCATTTGGCACCTGGATGTTTGTTTACAGTCAGCATTTTAATTTTAAGCTTTTAGACTACCTATGTGATAAAATAAGCTATTTCTTAGTTATGCCGTTGTTGCATAGCTCATGTTTCCATTAAGCGCTGTATAGCAATCTACAGAAAACATTGTTCAGTATCACCACCTGCTCCTGACAACACAACTTCATTTGGCAGCAGAAAAATAAAAATCTAGCATCTCTAAGGGCTGTTCTCATATTTTACAGAATATAGCCAATATTTATAACCAATATCTAGCCAATATCTAAAACTACAGCAAAGAAACAGTAACGCATGCTTGTGTATCTCATTAACCTTGTGGATTCTAAAATATGGACTGGTGCACATTATTAAAAAGAATGGAAAAATGGTACATTTGGGCATAAAAAGAAATTCCAGCTGCGCAGGCCCGAGTCTTAAAATTTCTCAACGTAATTTCGGAGGAAGTGATGGGTCCTGCAGTAAGTGAACGGGAGAAGCAGTCTGGCCACATTTAAACAATCAGACATCAGGACTGTCAGCTGTCAGTTTGGCTGCTCTAATCCAGACCAAGGGGTAAATTTAAACTCTTTTTGCTGTCACACCCAAACATACCCAGATTAGTCTCCCTCCCCTTCTCACTTAGAGCTTCAATGTCAAAGGTGGATTTAAAAACCTAAACTACTGTACCTAAAAGGAAATTAGTTTATTATGCAAAAATTTTTACATATTTAATTTAAGAAGTTTAGTTTAAATACCATATTTGCGTTTATGTTTTGGATGTAATTTTCCAGCCTGTACTAAATCTGCAGGATCCCTGTAAAATGTAAAAGCAATAATGCAACATTTTTTAATAACCTGTACTGACCACAAGAGGGAACCCCACCTACACCACCCACTGTGAACAGGCTCGTTTTTTTTTTATTGTCACATTAAATAGTAATGACCAGCTGTGCACAAAATTTTTGCTGCTGTTACATCCCATAACACACATGTACACATGTGATGTAATTTCTGTGTGTATTGTACACATCAAATATGACTTGTGTAAACGTGTGCCATGGTTCCCGGAAAGTCCCCGTTATCAATGTTAACACTGTGACTATCATCTTTACAAACACACACACACATTAAAGTCTGAATTTGTCAGAACAATTAAACCAAAATCATACCTTATCTGCATCCTTATCTGTACAAGGACCTGTATTTAACAGGAAGTGGTAGAAAATAATTTATTAATTTGTTTACTATTACACTGGTGATCTTATATTTCGTACATTATTGTACTTGCACTATGTTGCAGTTACATCACAGAAACTTTGCCACTCAGTAATTGACATCAAATATACCATGTCCATCCACCACACAGGCAGTTAATAAATCCCTGGGGGTGTTTCCACTGAGGGGCGGGCATCCAGTATTTCTGCCTGACCTTAATGAGGGGAGCCTGAAATTTAAAGGGCAGGGGACACACAGCAGTGTGTTTGTGTTTGTGTGTAGCTGTGTCGGGTGGAGAGTCTAACTCACTGGTGCAGTGCTTATGTACTCACTCATCTTCTGCCGCTTATCTGTTTCCCGGTCACAGGGTTGCTGGAGCCAATCCCAGCTCACTCTGGGTGAGGGTGGGGTCACCCTGGACAGGTCAGCAGTCCATCACAGGGCCAACACACAGAGACAGACAGAGACCAACAACCACTCACACTCAGATGTCTTTGGACGGTAGGAAGAAACTGGAGTACCGGCAGGAACCCATGCAAGTTTGGGGGGAACATTCAAACTCCACTCTGAAGGGCCCCAGGCCGCGAATCGCTGTGAGGCAACAGCTCCCTCTTAAGTTTGATGTTTTCCCAACATCAGCTCTGCATTTTGCCTCTTTTTCAGATTTTTTTTTTCTTTTAAATTTCATTTCTCCTCAGATTCTGGTCCAAGGTCTTGATCAAAATGGCATCTGTCCGAGGAGGGGAGTAGGTCAAGAGAAGAACTTTCTAATTAGACGAAATGTAAGGCATAGTTAATGAAGCGGGTATTTTTCATCTTCACTGGGCTGCCCGGGAGAGGTCATTATTCGTTGAAGCTGGTAGAAAGCTGGCAGCTTTTCCGAGCTTTGTTAACTAGAGGAAATCCATGAGTCAGTGCAAGCATAAGATACCTTTTTACTGTCAAATAAATTTTCTTTAATGGACCTGGTCTGATTCACCTTTTCAGCCAGCTCGGTAAGATTTTTAGGAGGATTACATTTTGGGAGACACTCTGGGATCAGATCAGTGAGAAAGATAGGTTTTTCTGTAGAGATAGCTTGATGTTAGGAGGAGTGTGCTTTCTTTTCCAATGTTATTTTATATATTCAATCAGCTTTATCCCAAAATATTAATTCACACAGTACAAAGCCAATATCAATGCCATGCACAATAATCGTATATTGTGTCTAATTTTATTCAATTAAATCCAGAGTGACTGACAACACTGAACACATAATAAACAGAAAATAAACTTAGATTTTGATGTAAGAAATACATTTAGCTATAAGCAGATAGGCTAACCTGTGTGATCAATAATACACAAGCAGAAGACTTTTGTTCTGCATTTCTGTGTCAAATATTAATCTGAATAATAACTTAGCAAGTTTTTTTTACTATTATTCAGAATTAGTTAGTGAAGAAGTGCGAGACAGTAAAATGTGTGTTTTTCTGCCGGTAAATATTGCATAATGATTGTCATTGATGTTTAACATTCTAAGAATGAATCCTGACCGAAACAGAACTCAAGAACTTGAAGCAATGAATGAAAAAAGGTTTTCTATAGTGCATCATAACAGCACCATCATGTGGCATCATATCAGCAGCTACAACTTTACTCATTCACATGGAAAGAATGGACGCTTCAGAATGCTGTCAAAAGCCTGCCTCTGAAATCATTCTGGGTGAATGTGAAACCTCACCAGACTCATTTTACCATCATTATCATTATTACAATATTTAAAGAAGCTTCGTTTACATTCAGACTTTTATATTTGCAAGTTGTCAATATTTCTGCCATTTTAGTTCTGTCTTCATTGAACAACATCCATCGGACAAAGACAAACTCACATGTGGATTTTTGTGCCGAGAGCACCACTGGATAATCTGAGCACCATCAACCTGACTGCATCAAGAGATTAAGATTATAAAGGATTAAGATTTGGGACTCAACGTCATACAGATATCACAGCGTGAACCTTCATCACATCATGTGGTTATGCAGGGCCCAGTTTTTCTTTGGCACATGATGACCTATCTTTGTGGTCAAAGGTGAACACTGCTCTTAGAGATTGTCTTTTCTATTCATTACATTGCTGTTTTATATTGGGAGAGAAAGACATGAGAGCCAAAGTTCAGAAATTTTTTTTCATTATATATATATATATATATATATATATATATATATATATATATATATATATACACATACATATATATTTTATATTTAACCCACGCTTGCTTTATTGGTTGTTGTTTTATTGGTCATCTTTACTAATTGAGAGTATTATGACACACCCTTTGCCCTTATTGTAGACTGTTGTCAATATGTTTGTATTATTAATAATACATGTGTGTGTTTTTGCCATCTATGCTTCTGTTCAGTTACAACGATGCTGGCTTGGGCCATGAGGCAGTTGGTGGCGTCTCGGTGTTTCCCTGTAGCCAATCACACAATGTGGAACTTTTGCTGTAGTGAAAAGGGTGGGGGCACGAGAAGAAGGGAGAGATGGGGAGGGCGAAGCGGAACCCGGATGCTGAAGCTGCCCGATGAAGAGAAGGAAGCTGGAAGAGAGTGAGGGGTGGGGAAACAGAGGAGAAGCAGCAGGAGGAGGCCAACCCGTGGATGATGACACTCCTGTGGATGAGGGCAACTTCTGACAACCTGAAAGATTATCTCCCCCCCCCCCCCCCCTCGAGGCGATCTCTGCTGATTTTTGCGCTACTCTGCAACAGCCTGGCGCCAGCTGAGGGAGGAGATGCGGTGATATCATGAGCAGAGCCGGTCAGGGCCAACAGAAAGAGACAGAGAGGAAGCGAGAGGGAGGGAGCGAGGGAGGGAGGGAGGAGAAGCGGGGAGTCGGCTACCACCACCAAGCCAGTTGAGGATGCTTGTTGTTTCGAGAAACGGGATGAATCACCGGGCTGAGCGCTGATCGTCCCCCCGGTACACGGAGCTGTCCTGACGGGCGCGCTCCGCCTGTCTGGCCCGGTCTAAGCCGAGGCTGTTCGGCTTTTTGATGCTCTCCCCCCTCTTCCTCTATTTCCTGATGCAGGGCCGGGGAGGGGGTAAGCCAAAGTGTGCACCGGATATCGGAAAAGCCATTCTTCTTGCTGATGCTGTTGTGATAATAGATTATTATCTGGACAACGTCGCGTCTGCCCAGAAAGGCAGGTCCTGACCAAACGAGGCCCGGCTTGAGGAGAATTATGAAAAGGTTTTCGGACGGCAGCAGCAGAGAGGAGGGGGGTCCCTGATATCGATCAGAGAATGGATTCAATCAGAGCATTCTGACCTGGGATATTTGAGACTCTGCTCCAAAAGAAATCAGTCTGAGGCTAATGAAGCCTTCCTGTCCAGGTCTGAGTCAGAGTCTTTTCTGTACTGCTCCACTTTTGACCAGCTCCATAAGCTAAACAGGATCAATCAGCTTTAAACTACTGTTAATTATAGCAGGGGTGGGTTTGATGTGACTGTTCACTGGCACCGGCCAAACCTCACTACAACGTCCCTTTCTTGCTGATCTTTTCTACCTTCCCTCTGAATGATGCTGCTGTAGTGAAAGAGACACGTCCCAATATTGGAAAATACTTTATTCTAGGCCTTACAGAGTGGAAAACTCCCAACACGGACCTGACCGCATGACAAACAAGTGCATGGGAGTAGCCTGCAGGGCCCGGCTTTAGATCACGACCAGTCCTCCGCACCTCCTCTCCTCTCCACCGCCGTGCGGCCGCCTGTGATGTGCGTTACGGCATTACGCACGGAGCAGCACCGAGCGCTATCTTGATCTGCCTTATATCAGGAATTGATTTTCATCTCGGGAACGATGAGCAGCAAGGAGCTGACGGTGGGCCAGTCCAACCAGTATGTAGGGCCTTACAGGCTGGAGAAGACGCTCGGGAAGGGACAGACAGGTAGGAACCGCCTACATCACCTCGGTTCCTGCAGCAAGGCGGAGGGGACTTATGCATCAGCTGATCCCACGGTGTTACACACCCTTTGCAATGTGATACGGAGGGTTCATGCTTTAATCCTTATTGTGTGTTCTTATCTTCAACTGTTTCATCCTGCTCAGTCCCAGATAGTCTCATTACAGGGTGTGCTTTTAGAATTTGGAGAGTGAGAGGACATCGGCGTGCCATTTGACATAATATCCATATCATTTGATTTTTTTTTTTTTTTTTTTTTTTTTGTTTAGTCTGTGCTTGTGACAATGCCAGTAAAGCCCTTTGAATAATTTATGACATCCCTTCCATCCAGTTTTCACACTGCATTATGATTTCTGATATCCAAATATTTTCTTCCCCTGTCTCTGTCTGCCCCTGCAGGACTGGTGAAGTTGGGTGTCCACTGTATAACAGGACAGAAGGTGGCCATAAAGATTGTCAACAGGGAGAAACTCTCCGAATCTGTTCTAATGAAGGTATAGCATCTACCCACCTATCTGTCTATCTGTCTATCTATCTATCTATCTATCTGTCTATCTATCTATCTATCTATCTATCTATCTATCTATCTATCTATCTATCTATCTATCTATCTATCTATCTATCTATCTATCTATCTGCTGCATCTGCTGTATCTGTTGTTAGGCTGCAATCATGTTAGTCTTGCACTCTCCAGCCAACAGAAATAGAGTCTGTATTTTTGTCAGGAAAAGCCCGACAGTGTGTTGTAACTTGGAGCTGCTGAGTGTGTGGGCACTGCCACTGTGTACGAACAATAGAGATGATTTCAGTCTGCGAATTAAGCCCATGTGATGAAAGCTGCTGCAGCTGAAACACACTGGACTGAAATAAAATACAAATTAAAAAGCTTTTATCGGCCGGTGTGTCTAATGTGGCTGATAACTTGAAGCTCTGTTCTGTCTGCTTTTTATAATACATAGCAGGTAACGTGGAAAAGTTCACTCAGCGAGAATGGCCGCCGTTGTGATGTCATATGTTTCACTACCGGCAAACATCTCTAAGTACCGTAATCGCACGGATTGAATTGAAACTTTTGCATGAAGAATCAGCCCGTCGTAGAGGCTGAGGTTTCTGCTGCTTTAGCTGTATAAAATCAGGAACGTTCAGTAACATTTCTGATTGACCAGGTGACAGATAATGGTGATGGGGGGGGCCCACACGTGCCTTCGGTCTCCTGTCCCCTCTTACACAGTAGTAGTGCTGATCTGTATTGATCTGGAAAGTTGCCCATTGCCGACTGCGATCTGCCATTAACTGCATTGCTGGGCTGCTGCCTGTTAGATGGGAAGGTCAGCTAAAGCACTTCTGACACCAAGGAAGTGAACCAGCTTTCTGATGTCGGCAATCTGAATCTGGCTTCGTGTTTTTTTTGGGGGGGTGGTGTTGTTGTTGTTGTTGTTGTTGTTGTTGTTGTTGTTGTTGTTGTTGTGGCATCGTGCTCTTCTCACCACAGACAGATCAAAAACATAGCGTCTGTCTGAAATAACTGCAACACGCTGTTAAAGCCACATTAGCATAACATCACAATCTAAAGTTAACATTCGCGACTTAGCATACTGTTAGCTTTGCGCAGCAGACAGGAAGCTAATGTCGTTTAGATTTGGAGTTGTGTTTCTGGCCACCCGGGAAAATTTAAATGTAATGTTCGCTGACTTTTAGCTGTGTTTTGGCTTGAATCAGCTACTTGGAAGGAAATATCCAACCCTTTAGTTGCTCAATGCTACACTAGCCACGTTTAGCATAGCCACTACTCTCATATACATGAGATTTGATGCTAGGCAGGTAAGGTTCAGTGGATTTATCAGATGTTTTGATTTAAAATCGATGGTCAACCAAGCTAAACCAGCTAAATGCTTTTTAAAAGCAGATGTTCAGTTTGTCTATTGTCTATGTAATTTATTAGTAGTATAAGGATCTGCTAGCTCACTGTGGATATGTTAATATGACATTGTACAAAAGAAAACCCCACAAACTTTTACTATCTCCTTCACATTTTAACACCCATGTCAACCTTCTTCGTTTTACATTTCAAATCACATCATTTGTAACCTTCCTCTTCCTCTCTACATCCCTCCCTCCCCCTGTCTGCCCAGGTGGAGAGAGAGATAGCTATTCTTAAACTAATCGAGCACCCTCACGTTTTGAAGCTGCATGATGTCTATGAGAATAACAAATACCTGTGAGTATCTCTCAATCCTTCTCCTCTTAGTCCACTTTTCTGTCCTTCCTTTCTGCTTCTGGATCTCTGCCGGTGAGGGGGGGTGTTGTAATACAAGACTTAGATAGATAACCATATGTTGTTAACTATATAGTAGGCTGCAAGTATGTGTTATTTGGGCGAATGTTTGCATGAATAGAAAAAGCAGCAGTGACTAATGAACATGAATGTTGATGGCAGTTTTTTTCAAATCATGTTGCCAAGGAGCCCTCCGTTCCCTCACCTATTTTCATCTGTCTGCCTGCCCTTCTGCCTCCCAGGTACCTGGTGTTGGAGCATGTGTCCGGCGGGGAGTTGTTTGACTACCTGGTGAAGAAGGGCAGGCTGACCCCAAAAGAGGCCAGGAAGTTCTTCAGACAAATCATCTCTGCCTTGGACTTCTGCCACAGCCATTCCATATGGTATGTGAGAACCTTTTCTCCAGTATCTTGTTTTGCCTCTTTAAATGTGAAATTGATTGCCCTTAGAAAATAATTGTTGATTCTCTGCAACCATTTAATACACCACATTCATCTGATGGTTCATATTGTCCATCACACCAAGGCGTTGAAAGCTTTTAATGTAATGGTGGAAAATATGTTTGAACATCAAAGTACCAAATCAGCATTGCGAAAATATCCCAGTAAAAGAAAGACCTCTACTGGAATCAGATTCCAGCATGGCTGATTCTGCAAAAGTACAGTAGCATTTTCAGCAAACTGTAACTGTAGTAAAAGTAACAAGTCATCCCTGACCCCATGGGTCAGGCTTCCTCTTGTCAGGCATCTGACTAGAAAATCTTCTACATTATGGAGCCAAATAACAAAAAGGTGGCAATAGTTTAATGTTCAACAATGCATTGTATTTATATTTATATGTAGTGTATCTTTTTGTGTATATTTTTAATTTAAAAAGTCTGGATAGTGCATGTGCCAAAAATATAGTGGAGTAAAAATATAATATTTTGCTCTAAATGTAAGTTAAATATAGTTATTTTATAGTTCTATTTGGTGGGAGCGGTGGGGGTAAGGAGGGATAGGGAGAGAAACAACTATTCACACCTTTGGGCAATTTGGAGTCGCCAATTAACATAAAATTGCGTGACTTTGTAGTGTGGGAGGAAGCTGAAGAACCCAGCGAGAACCCACATTGGTACAGGGAAACCATGCAAACTCCTCACAGTTCTATTTGTAGAGTCCTGGGAATTGAAAAAAAAAAACCTTCTTGCTCTGAGGCAATGGTGCTAAACGCCATACAACTCTGCTGCTAGTTGAATAATTAAGATACTGAAATTCTTTAACCCTGGAGATCAAGCATGCAGTAAACATATCATGTCATGACAGTAATCACCAAGTTGAGCTGTAGTTCCTGAGAACCAGATCAGCGTTGTCACAGACAACAGCAACTCTTAACCAAGTTCGCCATTTGATCCAGAACATGCAGGGTCATGCACTGTGGTCTTTTAAGCAGCACATGTCCACTTGGGTACAAATGTTTGCATGACTGGTTGAAGTCAAACAAGCTCAGTTTAGCTTTAGTAGCTCTGTCTTGTCCAGAAAAAAGACCTGTGTGTGTACCTGTGTGTATGCAGCCACAGAGACCTGAAGCCAGAGAATCTTCTCCTGGATGAGAAGAACAACATCAGGATAGCAGACTTTGGCATGGCCTCCCTCCAAGTGGGAGACAGCCTGCTGGAAACCAGTTGTGGGTGCGTACAGTGTTCAGTCTTTGGGGTTCTAAAACACTTTAAAAACATCTGTCTATCAGGAGAAACACAGTTTAGCAGATACAATTAGTAAGGAACTGTACACTCAAACTAAACTAATTTCCCCACTTCTCTCCTTACAGATCTCCACATTATGCATGCCCAGAGGTCATAAGGGTAGGTAATTTCAGTCTGTATGTGTGTGTGTGTGTGTGTGTGTGCGCGCGCACATACGTGTAAGCATTTCTAATGTTACCCTCTATCTATGTTCACGTATCAGGGGGAGAAGTATGATGGCCGCAGGGCAGACGTTTGGAGTTGTGGAGTCATCCTCTTTGCTCTTCTTGTGGTATGAACATTATTTAATTCTAATCTATCTTTCTCTTGAGGTCTTTGTCATTTACCTACCTTTAATCCTATACAGAAATATATTCACATTTAACTTAATACTTTGCTTGCTAGCTTGTCTTTAGGAAGTATTAAAGATACCTTGGGGAGATCTTTGGGCACCAGTGACAGCATTTTGATAATTGAAGTTTTGTTTGTTGCTTGTCCTCCACAAGACTTGTAACAGCTACTGGGATTCACACAGTTCGCAACTTCATAAGTTTCCCCTGTTTGACTGCTAGTATTCTGACATGCTAACAACAATACAAGAAAAATGAATGAATGAAACACAAGTCAGACAAAGTTGTTTGTGTTTGCAAGAAAACGCCACAGGACACCCTTGAAAGTACCACCTACTACTGTCCAAACCTTACAGTGCAGTCAAGTCAATTTTTATTTCTATAGCATCAACTCACAATAGAAGTTATCACAAGGCTCTTTCTAAATGTAGCAGGTCTAGGCCTTCTCCTCAAGATATCTTGTATAATTACAGAAAAAATAGCAGCTACTTCACAGTAGTCATTATTTTTTAATTATAATTAATTTATCAGCAGGCATTGAGCAGGATCATGGGGGTGGTCTGTGGTGTGCGGCTGTATATCCAGACTCTACAGCTGTGACGGTGGCAAGACTTGTGGAGATTAACAACAGAGTGAGGAAGAGCAAAGGGGTTGGGCTCAGGGAGATGGAAAAATGAAAAAGAGAAGGGTACACAGTCTGGATGTTAAAGACTCAGTGATTTCAGAAAGATTACAGAAATCTCGTTGGCCACACAACCTAGACTGTACTGAATATACTAGGTTTGAGTGATTGATTGAATCGTGTACTTATTTACATTTCCCATAATTTCTCATTCTCTTCCTGTGTCTCTTCACTATCTGCCATCTCATGCCGCTCCAGGGTGCCTTGCCCTTTGACCACGACAACTTACGGCAGCTTCTTGAGAAAGTGAAGAGCGGAGTGTTTCACATGCCCCACTTTATACCTCCTGACTGCCAGGCTCTGCTGAAGGGAATGATAGAAGTCAACCCTGATAAGAGACTCACGGTGAGGAGATCATGGAGACAAGGGAAGGAGGGATAGTTAAAAAATTAAATACATTTAAAAAAGCAATGATATTGAGGCACATTGAATGTTTGGATTTGTGGTCGGGGGTATGTTTGCACAGCATCACTGAACAACATTAGAACTCTGTCAAAGCTGATGAGAAACACGTTTTAATTAATATTGTCAACACACAGCAGTGTGCAGATGAGCTTTGGCATTTTGAGTAACATTTACAGGACGTTTAATGAATTAATATCATCTAATCATTTTGTGCACAGAAATCTTTGATGTAGTGAGCATTGTTTCCTCCCAGGTCAGTGGGAGAAAAGCAGCACAAATCAGATATTTTGTACGTGACAAGTCAAACAGTATACGTCAGCCTATTTAATTAACTGAAAATGTCACAGAGATTGCAGAAGAGCAGACATCATATCCATAATTGTGTCTATGATGAACCTAATGGACCATTTGCAAAACTCCATCTATTGAATGGGTGATGCCCAGTCAAATGTTAGCAATCATCAGCTTTAGCCCTCTCCACATGCTTGGGCTGTAGTAAGAATCATACTTTCATAAATTATTTACACATCTCCAGATGTGTAAAGACTGGATTAAATGCATTGCTTGTCTGCTGTAGCATAGCTCCAAACATTAGCATTTCCAACCAATGTGCCAACCAGTAACCAGTCATCAATGTTAGGGTCAGGATCCTGAAGGAACTTAAGTTAATCAGTAATCAGTGGTGTTGACCTTCTGTGTTTCCAGCTCTGGACAATGATAGCATTATTTTATTGAAATAAATTTGAGACTCCTGAGAGTGATTCTCTTGTGAGCTTAATAGTGAAAATGACGAAAATATAAAATAACAAATGAACCGATGATGGTGATTATGTTATGTCCAGGACTACAGTTTTAGAAACGGCTTTTAATAAGATAGACAACTAGCTACATCTAGTTGCTGACAGAAAGTTACTTAGAAAGTTAGTTGCCTCCTAGATAGGAAAAATCTGCCCCTGCTGCTTGCTTCAGGAATTCTACATAAAAATTCCTGTATAAAAGATAAATATGCTGCTATCAGTGAAAACTGCAGAGTTGGCAGGCATATGGAGGAATAAAAAGGTAGATAGCACAAAAAGAACTTCTCGCTCAATTGCATATACATCTGGGCAGATCCCGGCTGTGGTTCTCAATGTCGGACAGCAAATTTTCTGAGTGTGAACCAGAACCAATCTAGATGTGCATGTGAGAATCCAAGGCTGGAATAACCTGCAGTCAGACTTTGCAAATGGTCAATTTTTGTTCCTCGTGTTGCACTGCATCAGGCTCAACAGATCATGAACCATAAGCCTGGCATTTCAGAGGGATGAAGGGGGGGGGGGGGGGGGCTTAGCCAAAAGGTTTGTTTCATGATGACAGAAATGAAGACTGACTTAAGAGTTTACAGAGGGAGGATGAGGGGAAAGGAAATGAGTAAGGTGGAACACAAGAATGAGCTTAAGGTATCGCTTGGAGGCAGGAGGAGAATCCATCATGACAGCACTTTTTATATCTGTTTTCAAAGTTTGGGAGGAGAAGTGAAGGAAGTATAGAGTGTGCAGAGGGGAAGACTTAAGCATACACATGTACAATATGAATGAATGGATGGATGCTTTGAATTGCTTCATCAGTGGCTGAAAGGAGGGATCTCTTCCTTTTCACCTAAATGTCAACTCCCCATTCTGAAAGAAAAACTTGAAAATAATGAGTGCAGAGAGGCAAAAAGGGGGGATGAGTAGATGAATGGATGAACCACTGACTGAAAGAACTACTGCAAGAAATTCCTCTGCAAGTTATAAGAGGGAGCTGGGATGAAGCAGACATGTGGGATGGAAATGAATTCATGGTTATCAGACATGGTGATGTTGTGGTTGGCATGCTACTAATGAAAAAAGTCAGCGAATGTAAAAGTATAGTCAGTCATTCAGCTAAAACAGAGGAGATTTAATCAAAGCTGTGGGTTTGTATTTGCCTGATGAGCTGTTGATTAATGAAGCCTAAAACCAGGTCAGACTATCTGTGCCTGTCTGCCTGCTCATTCCATGGAAACCACCCACCACGCCGATGTAAAACCAGTAAGTCTGCAGTGAGCATGAACCTGAGATGAATCCTAGCATTTTAGGTTTCTCATCAAGGTCTGGAGGAGACTGGAGGAGTTTCTCATCTGTGCAGCAAAAAGTGCCTCAAAACTAACTTGCAAATTCAAAGCTCTAACTGCATGCAGCTGCAAGCTACTCTCATGTCTGCAGATGTACAAATATAGTGGTCACAGTAGGCCCGCTTATGACTTTTGCGTTCTTGTAAAACTGCAGCAGTTCAACTGCTCCACCCCAGAGAGACCCTGTGCAGCACTGATGTGTTGGCTAGCACTGTATGCCGTCCTAATGCAGAGAGGGGACTACACACTATACAGAGTATATGATGTACCAGGGCATCCAGAACTGCTGAAAAAAAAAATCCTGGGGTCATGAAAAGTAGAAACATGACTCTACAGCCAGCAGCCAACAGCTCTGTGAGGCTGCACTTAAGGCTAATGTCATTGTGCTGCCATGCTTACAGTGACAATGTTAACATGCTGATGTTAAGCAGGTATAGTGTTTACCATGTTCACCATTTCACTTGGCATGCTAACACTTGTCAATTAGCTCTAAACACAAAGCACATCTGAGCCTGATGTAAAGGTCATTAGCTTTCCATGTGCTCAGTCATAAACCAAACAACTGAACATGTTAAAACTTTGACCATTGATCCCAGGCTTCTGAAACACATGTGACTCTCTAGCCATTGCTGTGCCAAAAAGTATATCAATTAAACAGTACAGGTATAGTGTTAATGTTAAGTTAAACTTAACTTAAAACAAATTGTTCCTTCTCATGGAGAAAATACATGCCAAAGTGTTTTACTGCTTAGTCATCACAGTTATCACAGGGTTGATTGAGCTTTAAAAAAAGGAGGGCATGTTCTTAAATTAATCAGTGGTTTAACATTGTCTCATATTTTTGTTGATTACAGCTAGAAGCAATACAGAAACACGCCTGGTACCAGTAAGTTGCACATTTTCTTTCATACTTTGTCCGCACTTTCCTGTTCCTGCCCTGTCTGAAGCTGCTTCAACAAAGCAATAACAACTGCAAAGCAAAAGAAACAGTCTCTCATTCCTGTGTTTATTTTGTTTATTTTAACAGAACTTCCTTTAATGGGAATTTCCAATTTCGCTTCCCCAGTGGAAATTTAACCTCTGCAATATTGGTCCTTATTGTCTCCCAATCCTTGCTGTAATCTTTAAGATGTTCCTAACATGTCTAGCTTCACATATTAACAACAGAAAATGTTGTTCCCCTGTCAGGAGTGGCCGTAACGAGCCTTGCCCTGAGCAGCCGCCTCCTCGTCGCGTGTGTTTGAAGAGGATCCTGTCCTTAACAGAGCTGGATCCTGACGTGCTGGAGAGCATGTACTCTTTAGGGTGCTTCAGAGACCGAGTCAAACTCACACAGGACCTTACAAGTGAGGAGTGAGTAAATATGACCCATCAAACATTTTCAGTTCAAACCAAAATATTCTGTGAAGTATGATACTCAAAATCCAATCACCGATCAGTCAGTTTCATCGATCACCTTATGAGTCTGTGTGTTCAGGACCGCAGTGTGCAATGACACACACAGACTCATAAGGTGGAATCATTAGCAGCCCCACTGCCATGGCTGGTAAACACAGGCTTGTGTCTGGCCTATCAGGTTCATATACACATATACACAGCCAGTCACTTATTTAACGTCATTAATCTGCCTGGAGTGACAAGAAAAAGAGCAACAGTATCAACAATGCCTCTTTCATTTCACCCTTATGTCCATATTTCCACAAATCCCTTATAAGACAAACCCTAACCCTAATCTTAACCCTGACGTCTTTATTTACATTACAGCAGCAGCACTAGTACTTTCCTGTTGAACAAGAAAAGCCAACAAATATGAATAGTTCAAGCAGCTCTCTCGCATCTGAAATTTCATCATAGCATATCAGTAACTAGAGCTCATAAGAAACAAGGGGTAAGAGATTGCAAGTTAATAGCCAGTATTAGTATTGACAGCTGTTTACTTGCCAGTGTTGCACCTATAGTACATGTGGAAGAGCTCTGAGAAGCTTCTCTTTTAGGGCAAGCCTGGATGACTCGGCATTGGAATGTGAGAAGCTGGCCAATTGGGCTGGAGCTAACCGGCTGCTAACTTAAGAAGAAGTGCTAAATTGGAAACAGTGCTTGCTGAAGAAAACAATGAATTTGATGCCTAGCTCAATTCTAATTGATACATTTACAACTCTACTACAGACTCAGAAATAAACAGCTGTTAATGCTAACACTGGCTATGTAGCAATTGCAAAACATTCCCTGTAATAGAACAAAGCCATCAACTATGAAATAAAAAGGCACTGAAATGATTTTAGTTCCTGAAAAGGGATGAATAAACATAGTTTCAGATTTTAGGCTATGATCGTATGACAATTTAGACTTTTTAGGCTCTTGCCCTGCCGATAGTGTTCAGAAGTACAAATGATATTTGGTTCAGTTCGGTTTGTAATTATCTATACAAACCGAACTGAACCAAATGTAATAATATTTAATAATTAATGTTTTCTGACTGTTTATTAAATATTAAATATTTCCTATATGAGCTGATCAGCTATTACAATTTTTGCCAGATATACAGAAGCTGTCAGGAGGCCTGGAACAACTGTCTGTCTTTTCTGTTGTTATTTTTGACCTGTGATTTCTGTGTCTCTCTTCCTATAGAGAGAACCAGGAGAAGATGATCTACTACCTCCTGTTGGACAGGAAAGAGCGGTACCCTAGCTGTGAGGACGAGGATCTGCCTCCCAGAAATGATGCCGGTGAACAGTTGTGCTTTAAAACCATTGATGGTCCAGACAAGAATAACATGTCAAAAGCTTATGAAAAAAAGATTAGTTTGACTTTGAACTCTGCTTTTACAATAAAAAATGTTTCCACTCTTTGGATCTCCTCCAAGACCCACCCAGGAAACGTGTGGATTCCCCGATGTTGACACGCCATGGCCGCTGTCGTCCGGAGAGGAAGAGCCTGGAAGTCCTCAGTGTCACAGAACAGGGGTCTCCCACGCCACCTCGCAGGGCCTTGGACACAAATGCACACAGCCAGAGGTATTAACCAACAATGCTGTATCATGACATTTTTAGCTACTTAAAATTGTAGGGAGTAAAAATCCTAACTTTAACGATAAACTACCAACTGTTGTCATCAGGTCTCGCTCAGTCAGCGGAGCATCCACAGGTTTGTCCTCCAGTCCACTCAGCAGTCCCAGGGTAAGAGCTTCTCTTTCATTTAATCTACACGTCTTTGTTCAACTCTACACTAGAGATAGACCAATTTGTTTTTTTCAGGCCCGATACCGATACCAATTATTAGTATGGCGTCATGGAGGCCAATAACCAATATCTGTAGCCGATATTCATTTGCAGTAAAAGCGAAAATAATGGTGTCAAAATTTTGAGTAATACAAACTCCAACACTTAACTTTTTTTAAATGCCTTTAAGCATATGTTTATTAAACAGCATCAGATTTGCAACATGTTTTTTGTGTTTTTACAAGTTTTTTAATTATTATTTATTTATTTATTTATTTTTTATCTTAGACAATAGACATCTTTGTATTAAAATTCTAACAAAAAGTGCCTAGGCTAAGCAGCATGTCTTATAAATGAAAACTCAAACAAATAAATAGCTCCCTAAAGTTTTCTACAGTAAATCAAGTTTTCCAAAATGTGGTGAGGGTTCCTGGCTCGGCCCGGCCGATAATTGGTCAATCCCTACCTTACACGGCTCAACTTTATCTCCACTGCTGTCTTTACACCACAGAACAGGAAGCACTTCATTCACATTGGTCATAAACAGCAGCAGGAGTCTTCAGATTTTTACTGCTTTGTTTAACGTTTACATCTTCAGTATAAACAACTGCACTTGGCTCAAATAATATTAAAATAAGATTTAACAGAGTGTTGGCTTTATCCTTTCCTTTGTAATTTGATGGCAACAGGAAAACTGTAGCTTTAACTTTGTCCTTTAACCTGTGGTGATGTGATTTCCCCATGCCTCTTTTTCCTGTCTTTTTCTATTGAAGTATATAGTTAACATTAATGTATAAAAAGCTGCTTTAATGCATAAAAATGATCTTAGGCCATCAAAAATATAAAAACAAAATTCCTGTGATCTTTTTGCTTTTTGGGTCAGACTGTCGCTGCTTATCATACCTTTCCATCAAACTGTCACACTGTCGGTCATACACATTCTCATTTCATGGACACACCATACTGCGTCCTACAAAAGTCTGTGCACATGGGGACAGTTAACGTATTACTTACCCATCCCTTTGGTAGATCGGGTCCAGTCTTTTTGAAAAATCACATCCATTAATCATAACTCATGACCATTGCTTTCTGTCCATCCCTCTATCCCTCCTTCTCCCCATATTTCTCTGTCTGCCCATCAGAGCCCGGTCTTCACTTTCAGCCAATCAGAAGTCACCTCCACCTCTGCTTCCTCCAAAGACCCCAAACCAGGAAGTTCTACCACCTCTCGGCCCACCCGCCCAACGCCTGACCCCAAAACCCAGACCTTGCCCTCAAAGGGCCCCGCTGAGCGGCCCCAACTTCACTCCATGAAGTCCCTCCCTCTTCAGGGTCCACGTTCCCCCTCCCCGTCTCCGTCCCCGCTCCTCTCTCCCATCCCACGCTTCTTCAACTTCCCATCATCATCTGTCTTCAAGTCCAAGAACGTCCACTCATCCTCTAACTCCTCTGCCACCCCTCCCCCTGTTTCACAGGTCACGCCACAGGGCTCACCGCTGCCCACCCCACTAGGCACGCCTGTGCACCAAATCCAGCACCCATCCTCCACCACCCCGCCCTCCTCTTCCTCGTCGTCTTCTTCTTCCAGAGCGGACGGAGCTGGCGGGGCCTCACTGTCACTAACCCCGCCCTCCAGCCCAGGCGGCAGTGGCGGACTGGCTGCCTCAAGCTCTGCCCACTGGAGAACAAGACTCAATTCATTTAAAAACAACTTGCTGGGCTCGCCGCGCTTTCACCGGCGCAAACTGCAAGGTTCGTGAAGCTGAAACAAAACCTACACAAAATAAATCATCCAGCGCAGAGATGCAAAATGGAAGCAGATCTAATTGTTTAAGTTCAGTTATTCTTTGGAGGTCAATGGAAATCAGACAATAAATGGGCTTTACAGTAAGAGAAAATAGGGCAAACAAATGTCAGAAGAAAATGGTTGTCTCCTCTGGGAAGAGAAGTAAAGAATGGTGGCCTTTTGTCTGGGACAGACTGATAAAACAAATATAACTTGAGAACTGAAAATGATTTTGACTCTAAGAATCAAGTCTTATGCTGCAGTGAAGATTAACAACCTTAATAGCAGAAACTGAAGATTATGACTTAGAAAAGCTGTCAAATGTACATTAACTGTGGTAGGTTTATAGACGAATATATTCCTTCTTTTAGACTGTTGAATAGCTCGTATGTCCTTGTTTGGTTACTTTTCGGAAGTCAGCATTCTTGCTATTTTGTCACACCTGATTTATCATTTCTGGTGGGGTAAAGGTATGTCCTTGGTTGGTTGCTGATAGTTGGCAAATGATAAATAATGAGCAAACAATTGAAGGGGCCAATTCAATGATTGCTAGCCACTTTGTTAGCATCAGGTCATAGTTCGAACATTTAGGTGTAGAGTTTAATCTGGATTTGCCAGTAGTGTAAGATGCTATGTAGTTAATGTTTATTTAATACATAAAAAATACTAAGTTAATGACATGGTAAATAATGATGATGACTTTTATTTACGCTTTTCATTACAAAGAGTTTTTCTCTTGTGTTTTTTGCTGCACAAACAAAAAGGAACAGAAAAAGAAGCAGAAGAAAAATGAGAGCAAAAACAGTAGGGCTGCAGGAGCGTCAGCTGCTTTGACCCCTAAAAATAACTTGACCCAGCTACATGCACTTACTTCCAGCTTGTTCCAAACCTGGCCCAGAGCCTAAATACAACGTCTGACAGAATCTCAGCAAAACCCCACAACCGCAGGGGGTACATTGGCAAACTGAGGTTTTCTGCTGCGCTGAACAACAGCATGTCCATAACTGTGAGACATAAATGTTTTCCTTCGTAAGTGTGCACTTGATGTACTGCAAATGGTTAAAACAATCAGATTCTTCCTACTCTGCATCTATACCCAAGATAGAATCTACTATTACTGTGAAACAAGCCTGAGGCTGTGATGAATAATGTCAGATTCTGTGGTAATTCGTAATCGGTGAAATTGAATCAAAGCCTATCATGAAGAGTCAATGCCCTTTTCGTCTTTCCTCCTCTTTTAGTTCCTACATCCGAGGACATGTCCAGTTTAACTCCAGAGTCCAGTCCAGAGTGAGTACACACAAGTCTTAATATATTTTCTATCTCAGTACAAAAAAAGAAAAGTTTCTTACCATGGTTGACAAAACAATTTAGTAGTAATTTAGTAGTAGTAGTAGTAATTTTTTGGTGCTGTAACGCCCTCAAGGTCCAGAACATAGATGGGAACTGTCCAGTTGTTTAGAGAGACCAGCAAAGATAGAAGGAATGCAAATACTGTTGTCCAAAGGCATTAGTTTTTGTAAGTGCACTATAGCTGTAGGATTTGCAAAAAAGAATCAGTTGGCATGCAGACTTTGTTTTTTACAAGAGGCTCCAGTAAATGCCCTCTGGCTATGTGCTATTTTATGTGATAGCAGTTATATTGAGCGTCTCATTCAATCTGTCCTGTAAGTGAAATGTTGAGTACAAATGCTGCATTTTAACGTCAGTAAAATTATATATGAAACACTTGCTTATTCACAGACTTGCCAAGAGGTCCTGGTTTGGTAACTTCATCAGCCTGGAGAAAGAGGAGCAGATCTTTGTTTTGATTCGAGACAAGCCGCTCAGTTCCATCAAGGCTGACATCGTTCATGCCTTTCTCTCTGTGAGTAGAGCTCAGATAAACCTCAGTGGCTGCCAGCATGACTTCATTTCCTATTTATAATGTTAGAGGCCCAGCTTTAAGTGTATCTGTTTTTTTGTTTTTTGTTTTTCCCTGAGTGGCTTTTCTCTTGGCTCTCCAGATCCCGTCCCTCAGCCACAGTGTGGTGTCTCAGAACAGTTTCCGAGCAGAGTACAAGTCCTCTGGTGGCCCCTCTGTCTTCCAGAAGCCTGTCAAGTTCCAAGTATTATTTCATTTTCAATGGTTGCAGCCTTGATTCCAGTCAAAATTTAGCTTCTCCCTCTGAAGAGTTTGAGTTTTTTACTGTGAGCATTACATTAATTGCATTAGATTCAGTCGAATGTTGTATGGTGGAGATACAGATTTTTATTTTGGCTTTGAGAAGCTTCTGATTTCTAATTTTGTAAATATAAAAATATAAAGTTGTTAGGAACCAAGAAAACGAGAATAGTCTAAAAATATACAGTTCTTAAATTGTGTTTAAAAAGAGATTTAATACCAGTCTACAGATTTCATGGGTCATTTTTCTAAACACATTTGCTATCACTATGTCCTAAATCTTTAAAATTAAAATTGTTCTTTTACCGTTGTAGGTGGACATTGCATTCTCTGAGGGAGAGAGGGAGCGAGAGAGGGAGCGAGCAGAGAGGGAAGGAAGGAGGGAAATGGGCATCTATAGCGTCACCTTCACTCTTATAGCAGGTATGAAAATACGTTGACATGGAGATAGATAAAGACGTGAGTTCATTACAATGGAGTATCTGAAGAGAGCACATGTATGTCAGTTTGCTTCTGTACTGAGGGTACTTTTTCCAAATTGTCCTTCCCGTTCTTTATAGTAGGTGTGATCACAGTATCTTCTGTAAAGTCTCCCTGGCAGCGTTAGAAAAGCGATAACACCTATAAACTTTTCAGATGCATGTTCAGAGACAAAAATAACCAGAGGCCATGCCCATAATTCATACAATGGCTATTCCTAAGAGCGAATGAAAATGGATAACATCGGTTAACCTGGCAGAAAAAAAATTTGGCTGGTATCAGTAGAATATCAGACACATCCATACCCATTTCATGGTTCTGTGAGAATTTTCATTGTAATTCCTTATATTTAAGACTTTTAAAAATGCTCCCTTTTGCAGTAGCAATTCGACAATGAAAAGTTGATCCCCTCTCTGCTCAGGTCCCAGTCGCAGATTCAAAAGAGTTGTGGAAACCATTCAGGCTCAGCTCCTGAGTACTCATGATCAGCCCTCTGTGCAGGCACTGGCTGGTGAGTAACACACACAAGCACATATGCACTAGGTGTACCAAGAGTTGGTTTGTTTCATTTCTTCTCTCCTTGTTTTCACATCTTGCTGGTCAGATGAGAGAAACGGTCAGCTTTCCCGCCAGCCCAGCACTCCTTCACGTCAAAACTCTCGGCGCTCCGAAAGCGGATCAGATCGTGAGCGGGGAGAGAGGGAGCGTGCGGTGGATGGGGGCAGCGGAAGTGGGAGCAGCAGTAGCACCGTCTTACAAAGGCGAGGGTCAGGGAAAGACAAGACCAGACTCCTCTCATCGTCAAATGGAACCCAGTCTCATCCATGAGAAGAATGTTATGGAAGAGAGGCCTTTCTCGCTTCCTTCCCTCTCGTCCTATCCACATTGTTTCCTTATCTGTTTCCTTACTGCCTGCCTTGCTTCCTACCATTACTCCTTAGCAATGGGATGGAGGAGGGGGAAGTTTTTCCTTGAAGCTGATCTAAGGATATGACGGAAATTCACCCACAAATGGCTGATTAAAGCAGAAATGGGAGCGATGGGTTGAGCTGATCTCTAGTCAGTCTTCAAGGGCAGCTTCACCTAGAGGGTGAGAATGTCCGAAGAGTCCGACCTTACTAGAAAGATCCATGAAAAACTCACAGTCAGGGAGACACATGGTTCACCCACTCTGAAAAATCAAAGAAAGCACATTACCTTCCCACTAACAAGCCACATGCAACATGTGGTTCAAATCCAACAGGAAATCATCATTAGTCTGTAAAATGGCATAATAAGCACCTCAAGGGCATTCTCGCATAGCACCTCGTGTCCATCCAAATATCACCTCATCAAGTCTCCAGAACAACGCCAGACCAAACACCCACTCTCCTTGCTTCTCCTCATTTTCTGATTGAAGACAATAATATGCTTGTAAGCAAATCAACAAAACAATGGTGTCTTTTGAGCAAAGAACGAATGAATCCTAATTAAGACTTTATTGGTGAAGTGGATTTTATCTTAAAATAATGAGCAGAGGGGAACTTAGAGAAGATTAAAACTTTCCCTGGAGAGTATGAGAAGTATCAAAGTCTGACAGTTATTTCTGAATTACACTGATAAAGCTATGATACCATATTGCCTTTAATGGAGGAGGGAAAAGTGGATAGCTGGTTAGATTTAGCCCCACTCGTCACACCACGACAAGTAAATGCTCCCACTGGAAGAGAGGGAGATAAATAGATAGAGACAAAACAGAGGATAACTAGAAGTAGGTATCCATTTGGTAGCAAAGGAAGTTGCCCAAAGCTTCTTCAGCTAGTTTATAGATGACAATGAAAGTCTTTAGTTTCATCAAAGACTTTAGTTGTAGTTTATCTTAATACAGCATTGATCTGCCATGTGTGCAGTGAAAGAGTTATTGTTCTTTGTTGTAGTTTCTGCTGTTTCAGCAACTACAATGTAAGAGATAGGCGTCACAATTAACAGTCCTTGTTCCACACAAATATGCATAATAACTTTGAGCTCCATCTAAACTATTTAAAATGAGACTTCAGCTGTCTGAGTCAGACCAAGATTCACTAAACCCCATTGCTGAGCAACAGTTGTCCATCTCATAGCTTGGTAAGCAAAACAAGGGGCAGCAGGTTAAACAAAGGATAATGTATGAGACATTCGTTTTGTTTCATTTATTTGGCTTTTTACAGCATTAACAATTCATTTGCTAGCTGAGGTTGATGCTGATAAGATCTGCCAATGATTTCAGAAAAAGAGATTATTGCTGCACTTGTTTCCTGTTTGAGACTGAGCCTTTCGGAATTATAGATAGTTGGATGGTGGATTGTGTGTTTTTTTTATATTGGCCTGACAGGACAAATTTTTAGATGAGCACTAAAAACATGTAATACTATAATTAATCTTTTAACTGTGGTAAAAACCCACATACTATGGAATGAATGTTGAAAAGCAGGACATTTTACCCACCCCCTTGAAACCAGAACAGTCTTGGATCAACCAGGACATCATAACTTGATACTATAGAAGTGCCTGAAAACCAAACAAACATGGATGCGTAGTCTCAAAGAAACTGCTTGTAAACACTGCTAGGATTTGTTGTTATGGGTACTTCCCAAATCCCAAACAAACATAACTGTGTAATCAATGAACAGTAGCACACATGGCTGCTGTGTGATGCAGTATCTCCCAGTTCGATCACCAGGGGCTATGCATTACTCACAGATGCTACAGTGTTAGCTTTATAGTCACATCATTGAAATTAGAGATTTTGTTCAGATAATGCCTTTGGATTTACTGCAGTGCTGCCAGTTCTCTGTCAACACTAACATTATTTATGCCAAGTGGAAGAAACCATTTATTCTGACTCTTTCAATTCTAATTTCATTTAAAATATAGGCTGCAGATGAAGCACAAGACTCAGACTGCTGAAATCCCATATTAACATGGTGGATCTTGTTGTATCTGGTTTGGCGAGGGTGATTGATTGCAGTGACCAGTAGCTCTTCCATTGTACATATGGATTGTGATTACTGTATTAATAATGGCAAACCTATCCTTTAGCTAAGTTGAAGATTTAAAGCCATGATATTACAGTCCTTCAAAGTGGTGGAATTGTGGAGTCCGGTCAAACTGGACAACAATGTGTAATCTTTTTAGGCCCACCGTTAGGCAAACAAAACCCTCTTTGATTAACAATAGATGCAGAATCATGCAGGCCTCATCCAAGCTCTGAATAAAGCCTCAAGCCCTTTCTGCCTGTCAGAGGAGATAGCCAGGAAGAGAAGAACAAATAATGTAGAACCTTTCACAAGATGGCGGGGGGGGGGGGGGGGGGGCTCTGCTGTGTGTTTTCTCACAAGGACTCTGCACACATGCCTGGAAAGGAGAAAGAGAAGATTCAAGCCACACATGAAGAATGACATTTTGCCAGTTTTTTCCTGTTTAGTTCCCATTCCTTTTTCTTTCGCTGTCTGTTTTTTAAGTGTTTGCCACCAGCAAACCTGAGGACAGCGGCAGCCGCGTGAATGTCACAAACTTGCAATTATTACAAATGTAATAATTTTTTTGTTTCCTTTATATTTATTGAGCATTTATTTATTTATTTATTTACTTACTTACTTACTTACTTGCAATGTCTTTGATGACAGTTTGATTTTTATTTTTAAATTATTGTTGCTATGAAAGTTACGATGAGGAAATAGTTGAGGATGGAGAATTGTAACTTCCAAGATTTACCTGAGGGAAACTTTTTGTTTGTTTATTTGTAAGGGGAATTTTAAAAATACGCTCCAGCCAACCATCAGCAGGTCAAAGTTTTCCCTTACGCGTTAAAATAGCTAAACATCTACTGGATTTTCAACATTCATGTTCTCTTGTCCTTCTGACTTTCTAATTATCCAACTTTCCTTTGAACACAGGTAAAAATTTTTTATTTGTGCAAAAAGCAATTAAGGCATGAGTCCGAAAATGTACACAAGTTCCTCCTTGTCTCAGTCTATTGATTGTAAAAACGGGTTTGTGGTTAAACGGCTGATATAAGATCTCTGGTTAACACAAGCTCAAGACATAAAATACATCACTTGTGTTTTCTTGAAGTTTTCCATCTCTTAAAAAAGGCTGGCTGCCTGCAAGCAGTCAACTGAAACACTGGTTGTTGGAGACATGAACGTCATCACACCAATCGCCTGATTGTGTTTAAACTAGCACTTACTACCTTTTTCCAGTTTTTGTAGAAGAGGTCAGCGCTAAATCAAACTACAAGTTGCGACACCAAAGTCACGATTGTAGAATTGCTGGATAGTTAGCCATGAGCTTTTTCTTTTTGGTGAAAAAAAACATCAAAGTTGCTCATTTGTGAAGATTGTGCTTCTGAACAAAATGTGCATGTATCGTACATTTGTGTTTGTCAGAGTTAGTTTTCTGCAGCATTGAAAAGCCCATACAAAAATCCTGTTGGCTCTCTGTCAAGGGAACCAGGGTGATGCTAACATCCAGGTTAGCCTACAAACCTTCTTTAAGGCAGCACTCTCCTTGGTTAAGACCAAATTCTGGATTTCAATAGCATCACCATTAGCTTTAACTGCACTTTGTAAGAAAAGCTAACTGCTAAACAGTAGCATGTTAGCGTTTTGGTTTTGTTTTGTATTTTTCTTCTTTTAAATAATTATTATAAATTATTTTTATTAAATTTTTTTAATTATTATTTGTATTTATTTATTTATTTTTGTAGCATGTTAGCATGCTGGCATTTTAGCTCAGAGCGTAACTGTGCTTCATAGAGCTGCTTGCATGGCTGCAGGCTTTCAGTCTTGTTCCCATTCCCAATAGACTTCCAATTGTGTTGTCAGTCACTGCGCATTTAGGTAAAGCCTAACTGAAGGAGAATGGAAGTTAACTCATTTTGCATTTTCATTCACTAATTTTTTCGCTTTGTCTCTCACAAATTCCGGCAATCTGTAAAATTTTGTTTGAACGTGTACTTAAATATCATAGGCCAAGTTTAGAAAAGGGATAAATATCCAAATAAAAACTGAACTCTTCAGATAAGCGTCAGGCCCTCCAGTGAGGTTTTGGTATTGAGAGCTTTGTGAAATTTGCTTCCAACTCCTGACAGTTCTGTGCTTGTAGTATGGGACACTGGGTGGGCAAAATCCAGAAAAATCTTCAGTCTAGGTTTTGACCTTAGATGTAACTTTGTCTTTTCCCCTTTTGTGTAATTGGAGGCTATCTGTTCCCATCGTGGCACAATAAAGAAGGCCCCTAAGGAGAATCTAGCCGTGAGATGCACACATCAGAAAGGTCAGCAAACTTTAAATAACACACAGACAGGACACAGAATGTCATGTTGTGCTCCTTTTAGAAAGCAAGGCTCTAGTTTAAAGGATAGGCATTAGAAGAACATAGAAGACGAAACAAAGCCGCTCCAGAATATGTTTCACTATGATTCGAAATCTATTCAAAGACTCAACAGGACCCTCGGCAGATTTTAGGCTACCCTGCTCGCTAAACTCACCTGTGGAAAGGGATCACACTGCTCTCTCCCTCTTCCACTCTTCCCTCCCCCACTCACCCATTCATATAATATTTGCAACTCTCCCTCTTCTCTTTGTACCTCCTGAATCTACACCCATCCTCATCCCAACTGCACATATCTCATCCCCTTATGTAATCAACACCCCCTCCTCTTGTATACATTTTATACACTGTATACTTAAATGCAGACGCTGTGTATGTTTGTATACACTATATGCCTGTCTGTCTCCATTGTATGCCATTCATATCTATGTAGCATTCACTATCTTTTATCAACATTGTAGTCACCGCACCGCTCTTCTTCTCTCATCATTATTGCTCATTCTTCTTCTGCAGATAGAATTATACAACTGTAATCTCTTGTCTACGCCCCATTTTCCCCTCCAACCTATGTCCCACCACACCCCATTATCAGTCATCCCCTCATCTCATGACCCTCCACCCCTAACAGTAAAGAAAGGGTTTTGTTTAGTTTTTTTATTCTGGAGAAATTCATGATGTCATTAAAAAAAAAAACTGAAGGGAGGAGCAGGTGTGTGGGGGAGGGTGGGTCGAGAGAACTGCTAATAAAACAAATGATGACAACGACAATGAAAAATGTCTGTAGTATAATTACAAAAAAGGGAAAGTGCACTATTATGACAATGATTATTATTGCCTGTGAAAAATACTGACCAATAAACAGTGGAAATATATACTGGTGTTGTGTTCTGTTTCATGGTATATTATTTCAATCATTTCATGGCCTGATGGGAAAATTACTGTGATAGTCCTGTGAGGAAACTTGTGTGACAGATGCTTATCCTCTGGGCTCTGACATCACTGACCATGAGAAGTCGTGTCTCAACTCAGGGGCTGCATCCTTTGAGGGAAGCATTTTAAGGCTGATAGTGTCACAGGGTTTTAACGAGGCTGTCCACAATAAAGGTTTTTGTAAAAACAAACGAAAAAAAATCTGTGTTGCTTGACAATTTAGGAGAAGGCCAGACCCTCAAAGACCTTCTAACATTTCTTTTCAAGCAGTGAAATAAGCAGATATGCAAGAGCCAATAAAAATATAGTACACCAATCAATAATTGTCTCACAATTTTTAGTAATTGTAATTTCTGTTGATATATTTACCTTATTTTGTGTGTCTTATAATTTCCAGTACAACTGCATTGTTTTATGAACGTAAAAAAGATGCTAGCATATGACAATTCAATGAAATGTAATTATTTGAAATTCCACTTTTAAGAAGGTTTTTGTACTTTGAGAAGAAGGTGAAGTGGGTAAAATGCTGAATGGGAATAGGAGAGGCTCGCTGCGATGTGAACTGACACAAAGGATCCACAGACCTACATCCATGTGGAGTTCTGCTTTAGCACGTTTTATTGCAGGAAGTGTTTGACACCAGCCTTTGTGTTTAAAGGAAACCAAACAAAGGAAGTGTAGTTCTCCATTTTCACATTGACGCCTCATCATTTTGAAATCCGTCAGCTGGTCACGCTGCAGTGCGATCTAAGCTCTCCAAACCTCCCCGGTTTCGTTTTTTTGTGTTTTTATTACAATATAAACGGCCCCGCGTGTGACGTCATCTACAGTCATGCAGGGAGAAAATAGAGGGAAGAGTTCTCACTTTGACTCTGCGAGAGCGCAACAAAATAACAAGTAAAAAAATTACTTCTTTACAGTTGAAGCTACTAAAGCAAAGCTCTACAGAACAAGTTGCATTTTTCTATTATATAAATTGTATTCCAACTGCAATCTATAGCAATAAACACGGGAAGGAAATTAAAACAGACCTATCTTTACTTACTAACTAAAATACACAGGAAAAAACAAACAAAAACACAAACAAAGTTTTCATGTTTTGGGGTCTTATTTGATTATTAATGACTTTAAGCTCCAGTAGTTAATGCCTACACTGGCACAACCGCGTTGCAGCCCACTGCTGTCTGAACCAGGTGTGGGAGTGAGCCATCCTCCGCAGTCAGAACATCTGTGCTCCGGTGGTTGGAGGAGACGTTAGCTTTCACCGAGAGCTCCTCTGTTATTACTCGGGAAGCAGGCAGAGCACCGCTCAGGCCTTCCTCTACCCGGATTCTCGCCCAGAAAAGTCCCCCAAAGACTCTCCAGGTAAAACATTTAACTGTGTTTCGTCGGCTTTCGTTGAACTGCCGCTCCGGCTTCTCGTTTAGCTCCGCGAACAAACAGGAAGACGTTGCGGCAGCCATCTGTAGGATCTGACAGAGAAGCCGCTGCGGACTGCAGACTGATCGGCACATCGGCGGCCTGGTGATGGTTACTGTTTGCTCGTCAGGGACAGACAGCGAACGAACGACATTCATAACTGACCAAAGACTGGACTTCGTTGCTTCACTTGGTTAACAGCGGGGTGTTTGATTGAGTTTCGTTCAGTTCTCAGGTGAGGATTGTACTTGGGGTGTGTGTGTGTGTGTGTGTGTGTGTGTGTGTGTGTGTGTGTGTGTGTGTGTGTGTGTGTGTGTGTGTGTGTCCGTGCGCGCCTTTCTTCCCGCAGTCTCCCCTGACCCGGCGGGTTGGACCGGTCAGGCCTGCTTGCTAACACACCGCCATTTGTTGCTTTGTTCAAATGTGTTGCCTCAGAGTCCGAATAATTTAAACATTTGAGAAACTGGTCAGAATTTTGTATTTAGGGTATTTTTTTTAACGATAATTTCTTCGTCCAGGCTTAGAAATTTAATTTAATATATTCAGAACACAAGTAAGTATTTTTAAACAACCTTCTGGGGGGTTAAATATATCTAGCTATCTATTTTTAGGAAAAACAAACATGACGCTAAGACTCATTAAGTGGAACTATATTAGGAAGAGAGTGAGTGCTGCAGGTTTGTTAGCACAAACACACTGGCATATGCAGCAACTGGACAAGATTTTCCAAACTTTTGTACTTGAAGGACTAAAGTTTAGTCTTTAAATTCAAGCGATAAAGACTTGGCTTTTGGTTTAACAACAATAAGTTACGTTTTGGGGAACACAGAATAGTTTTCTTGCAATTGCAGATAATCTTGGAGCTCGTCTGAAATACAGAAACAAGACATTCAAACAATCATGTGTGTATAGCTAAAACGTTAGCAACTCTGAGCTGCTTGCGATGCCTGCACTTCTCCTCCCACAGTCATTCTTTCCATCTCATTAATGCACTAACACACAAACACAGTAATGGTTGTGGGAAGTGAGGGATGTGCAGCAATCAGTCGCTTGGCTGGGCAGATGGAAGGCGGATGGATGACAGAACACTGCACACACACACACACACACACACACACACACACACACACACAAACATACATACAGACTGGAAAATGACCTCAAAGATTATATGTTGACCTACTTTCTACGAGTTATGTGACTGTTGCTGTGTCGTTGTCTTCATCCTGTGTGTGCCAGAGGCCTTATTCATCTATAACAGCTGGGTCTCATCATGACTTAGACAATGGGGGGCCCTCAGAGCCCCCTTCTTGTACATGTACAAGTTAAAAACCAAGGAATGTTTGTGGTCCTGGTCTAGTTTCTATATTAATACTGTAAAAATATCAGTATCTAGTCACAGCAAACTAACCACCCGCCATGTCCCAAACCCAAACTCTCTGCACCCACTATCCATCCTGGCAGGATTTGGTTTCTATTAGTTGCTGTTTTTATTCAATCATTGTCGAAAACAGCTAATCAGAAGGCAGTCTCAGAGCCTCTCGTCTGATTGGTTCACTGACCTGTTGTTGCTGTTTGAAGAGCTTTTGAGAGAAGAGAAATTACATGGACGTTTTTGCAGGTGGCATTTGTATATCTGTATATCTGAGTTTATTTATAGGTTAAACTTAAAAAGTCCCCCTTGATGAATCACAACCAGACTGTTTCAAATGTGCTGGTATGCTAAAATTTTAAACTTGTCTCTACAGCTTGAGGCAGTTGAGGCAAATTTCACCCCATGTCCATATAAATGTTAGAATTATGAATAAAAAGTTACAGCTAGATTATTTACATTAACAGCTATTAGGGGTGTAAAAGGTACATGTATTCGTACCGAACCGTTCGGAGGAGCATGAGGCTTGAAAGTTGAAAATGCTTACAGTATTTTCCACATGCTGCACTTTAATTGATACTTATTTTATTGCTTATTTTTATTTTCCTAACTAGACCCAGGTATGTTTTAATTTAAAAAGAGCCATGCTTTGTTCAGGGAATTGTGTTAGCGTACACCCCCCAATAGCTATTAGGGGGTGTATGCTTAAACTATAAACTTATAGATCCAGCTCAACTTGAGTCTGTGCCTTTTGCTGCATGTCATATCATCTTATCTGTATCTCTCTTCAGGGCCTTTCTCCTCTCTCTTTTCACAGTCTCTTCCCCCATCAAATAATCCATATTAGCTAAGGACCTGATTACATCAGCACAGTCTGTAATTTTTACAAATAGAAACATTGTGCGATGAAGTAACGATTTCATGATTATTCAAAACAGATATTTTTACTTGTCATAGGTGGAAGGTCTGGGTGCCACTGATAAAGCCTGAATGCAGAGATCTATTCACAGTTGCAAAATAATAATCACACCAGTGACTTGTTTGCCATTGTTGTCCGGCATCCTTTTTTTTTTTTCCACTCAACTCCTTCCCTCCCTGCTCTGTTGTGCCTCCATGGCTATGGTCTCTCCCTCTGATCCCATCTTTGTTTTTTCCATATGCGTATGTATTTGAAACTTATCAGCAGACATACCTGACAGGTGATTGCATGTTTTTTTTCTTTCACTTCAACAAAATACACATGCAAACTCCACACAAAAAGGCCCCAGGCCAGGAACCGAACCTTCTTATTGTTGTTGCATGTATCATTTGAGCATCTATTGTTTGATGCCTTGTCCTCCTGCTTTAACATTAATAATGGTTCTGTTGTATTCAAGTGACCCAACAACCAACTTTTTTAATTTACATTGGCGCTCTCTTAGAGCTGCTTTCAAAAATTTGGATGTTGTATGTTTTGTGGGAATAACCGCTTGGAGGAGAATATTCACTGAGAACTAGAATGTTGTCTTCAGTGGCTTTGAAAAGTGGTGATCCATTTAGTGGTGGAGGTGACTGCTCACCTGCTGATAGTGTAATCTGTATGAGCACGACTTTGCATTAATATAATGAAAGTGCTTTTATAGCGGATCGTTCAATGTCCTGTATCTTGGCTGTGCGTTTGAACGTTGGTTGTTTATTGAATTTGCTCACAATGAGTGACTTGTAGTTGCTTATCTGACAACATGATGCCGGAGCTTGCGACTCATGAGTATTAATCATTAATAAATGATTCATGTCAGTCAGTGGCTGTAGGTTGCTCAGGCATACACAAGCAGCATATCAGCCACAAGCATTCCAAAGTTTTCTCAACTTGTCAACCCTGATGGAAGGAGAATTACTTCATCCCAGTTTGACCATTAGGTCTAATGCAGTCAAACCCCAAATATAACAAACATTTGGGGAGTTGTAATGGCAACCTTGATGATCTGCAATATAAACATTTTTGTATAATTTAAAATGTATAAAGAAGCAACCAGTCATAAATTATTTTGCAGTCATTGAGGCCTAGTAATATATTTAAGGACTGAAATAATACTTAATGCATAATGTTCATTTGTGTTTCCATAGGGATGGCAGAGGCCCACCAGGCTGTGGCATTCCAGTTTACTATAACACCAGAGGGCATCGACCTGCAGCTGTCCTACCAGGCCCTCAACCAGATCTACTTGTCTGGAGTGCGATCATGGAAGAAACGAGTCAGCCGAATGAGGGTGAGTAGTGTGTAGGCACACATGCATGAGATTGTCTTTGAAATATATCTTTGTGCTGTCATCATTTAAAGCTCTCTCTGTGTGTGTGTGTGTGTGTGTATATGTGATGGGTTGGAGGTATGACAGGATGGAATTTGTGTATGAGGTAGCTGAATGTGCAGCGTTTTTACAGGGTGTCAATTCCCATCTGCATGTAGCAGGAATGATGATTATTTGTTAACATGTCCTGACATGCATGTTTTCCTCCTGAGATGACAGAGACCCAGCTGTGAATGTGTTTGGTAGAAGTTATATTTTAAAACAAACTTCTTTAAAAAATTAAGTGAGTGAGGTTTTTTTTTTGTTTGTTTGTTTTTTCCTTCAAGCGTTAGAGATTGAATTGATCAGCCCAGCATTGGCATGCTGAGTGTCACCCAAAATACTAATGATGTCTAAACCTTTACTCTCATTCTATTGACGACCTCCATCACTGCTGTCTGTCATTTATTTTGGTCTATTTGAGCCAACTACTGACAAATCATTGTAACAACTATGACACAAGTGCCATATAAAAAATAAAAATTGTGATCCGATTGTTTAGACTGAGGCCACTTAGCAAAACATCAGACATGTATCCAATTTATGACTATATTTGAGGGTCTTTTGGGTTAGGGTTAGACAGTTGTAAAATTAACATATGAATCACCGACAGACAAGAAAATCTGATTTGGGCCACCTTTGCATGCAGTCTGAATTTAGGATTAGAAAGTTGGCAAAGTCAAGCACATAATAGCAAATATGTATCAGTTTTTCAAATATTTTCTCTTAACAGGAATCCAGTTGTTTCTCACATGGACCAGGTGTTTTGTTTTTGTTTTGTTTTTTCAGTTTTGACTCTAATCCAGAGCCTGTTGCTTCTTCCTCTGTGGTTACAGAACAGGGTCATTAAGGGAGTATACCCCGCCAGCCCTTCCTCTTGGCTCTTTGTTGTCATAGCGATCCTGGCCACCATGTACATGCGCTCGGATCCCAGCATGGGGCTTATCGCCAAGATACAGCAGCACCTGCCGCTAAGGTACTCTCACACATGCTTCTAAAAAATACTCAATTATTTGTGTGTGTGCACCTTTTCTGCCCAGTAAGAATTTTGCTGCTGCTCACACTGCGCAGCACTGTAGCCGATGCCATCCCAGCAGAACTTGCGTTCCCACTAAAAAGTGCTCTGTTAGAAACAAACAACTTAGGATATGAACTGCCATTCAGAACGTAACTCATTCGCGAGTTGGGGAGTGTTTGTATACACATCTTCATTATCACAGACTATACTGTATATTATTATCATGTGCCTTGAATTGTCCTTTCAGGACAAATACATTTGAATATAGTGTGTGTGTGTTTACCCGCATTTCTTTATAAACTTGCATATATAAATGAAATGTATATTTCGATAAACATTAGTCATTTATACATGTCATATATCATGCAATATATGACATATGCAGTCATGGGCTAAGATATTGGGACTCTTGTGTTTCAGATAATGCACCACTTCTCCCAGAAAAACATTGCAAATACTTTACAAATGCTTAAGTATTCACACTGCACCCAATACACAGACAAACTGTCTAACTAAACAAACTAACCCATTTGGGGGAAAGAAGTGTGTCCCTACTTAGGTGACTAGCATTGATGTGACTTTAACTTGTTTGTTACTGTTAGATATGACTACAGTAATCCTTCGACTATCGCAGGTCTTACGTTCCAGTGCCCCCCGACTCTCTATCTGCCACAGAAACGTACAATGTACTGATGAACCTGTGATATTAATTTATATTAAATATTCAAAAAAATCCACGATGCACTTAGACCACGAAAGGTGAACTGCAATATAGCGAGGGATTACTGTACTGTTTCCTTTTCAGGTTTGTCTATATTAAAACTGTCAAGCTTGGCCGAACCAAGAAATTAGAAGAATTTCCTTCACAGGTAGCACATCCTTTATTGTTGATAACTGAAATGAATCTCACAGGACCTACTGCTGACGGAAAGCACAATTCCTTCTGAAAGAACATCTTGTGGAAAAATTGCCTCATTATCAGAAAGCTGGGTCGCTGTTACAGGAAGGGATTATGTCAGTTATTAAATCTTAAGGATGACAGAAGTGTAGGGGTGCCATTATTTTTAGCCATGGCTGTATGTTATCACACTGCTATCACATTGATTTCACCTTGCTTTCATATGTCATTATGCTGTGCCACATATTGAATGTTCCCTCCATTCATGTTCAGTAATGTCAGTAAAATAATTAAGCAATAGCTCACAACAGGCCGTGGTGTTTATTATATCACAGATAAGGGATAATGTTTCAAAACTCAACTTTGAATAGCATTTTAATATATACCAGTGAGAGTCAAGGCAGAAAGGACTTGATCCCAATGTTAATGACATTTACATGAGTCATTATTGAGGAGCATGGGTGTAGTGCCAGCACTTTACCTTTGCATGAATTCAATATATAGTTACTGTTTTAGATCTGGAAATATGGTGGTACACATACCTGCCACAATGCACCCTGTTACATGAGACACTAGTAGAGAGCACACCTACAACAAATATAAACAGTCCTAAACTCAACCGTTACACCATTAATTGTCACATCAAACCAATTCAGGATTTTTTTGTGCAGTGCTGCTGGCAAACTATATTGGGAACATAACCTCCTTGGCAGACAAATGATTTCTTAGAATAGCCTATATAAAGTCTGTGACATGCAATTCATTATACATGCATGTGATATGAAAAACAAGAGCTCATGGAGATGACAGTTTGAATGTCAAGCTGAAAAAGAGCCAGACATGAGCTTGACAGTGTCGGTGCAGAATGATTTTTTTTTTTATGTTAAAATGGTATTGGTTAGGTCATTAATGTGGCAGAAATATCATTTAGTGCAAAGTACATTCTGACACTGCTTAGCCATTTAGAAACACTTCCGACATAATAAGTAATATTTTTTTTTTTTTGCATTTATTCTTACCTTATCTTAGTTTTCCTCATTAGCATTTTAAATAATTAATTTCAGGGTTTGTATAGGCTTTCCTTTTTTTTTTAAGAACACTTCCTTCTTAAACCAGCAGATGTTGCTGTTGTACTTTTCTTTTAACATCTTAGTGTATTTGCTCATGGTGAGCTATGTCAGGATAAATGTTAGATGGTTTCCAATGTTTGGGCATTTCTATAAATGTTTACACTCATGACCATTCCCCGATTACTGTCTTGTGATATTGGGCTCATCTCTATGTACAATGCATGATCTGTGCTGTGCTAAGTGTAATGTAAAATTTTGACAAATTAGTTATTCAGTTGGCATTACCTATCTTAAAAAAAAAAATGGTTTAGAGTACGGTGTAGTGTTAGTGCTCTCATGCTGCTTTTCTTCTCCCTCTGTCCAGTCTCCATGTCTCTCTCGGTGCCCAGGGTCAGACTATGGTGTCAGCTCTGCTGTTTAGCACCCTGCTGTGGCTCTCCCTCATCCTTGCCCTCAGGTTCTGCCTCAAGCTGCTGCTGTCCTATCACCAGTGGATGTTCGAACAGCATGGCCGAATCTCTAACACCACCAAAGTCTGGGTGGTAAGATAGACTGCTGATTGATTTTTACAGCCCCCGTCCTGAAGTCATTTTAGGTCAATGACCCAATATTGTTCCTGTCATATATATATCATAACAAAATGAGCGTATGCACTGGAGGTTTTCAGTACTAAACCAACAAGGTTTGTGAGAATGTATAATCTACATGTGGTGTGTCTCTAAAATGTCTTTTTATTTTCAAGACTCTTGTCAGATTATTATCTGGCAGGAAGCCGCTACTCTACAGCTATCAGACCTCTCTCCCTCATCTGCCTGTTCCTGGAATTAAGGACACATTGAGCAGGGTGAGTGTACACGTCACCATATACAGTCATAGAAAAATATATTGCCACTCTTGTATTTCTGTGAGATAATGGACCTCTCCAGAGCTTTGTCTTTAATAATTTCTGGGTGGGTTTTGCCCCCCCCACCATTTTTCTCTGTTACTTAAATGCAAACAAAATAAATGAACCTGTGAAAACCTAAAGAATTTTCATTGCAACGATTTTCTTCAAAAATTGGTGCATTATCTGACAGAAGTTTGAGTGCCAATATCCTTTTGCCATGACTGTATTGGCATATCTTGCATTGAATTCACACCTTTGTTGACTTATTGTTTGTGTATGTACCGACTATGCTTTCATCTGAATGATGGACTAACAAAATGCATAACCCTAAAGGAAAGAATAACATGTTGACTGACTCTCTCTCTCTCTCAGTACCTGGAGTCTGTTCGTCCTCTGCTGACTGATGTGGAGTTCAAACGAATGACTGAGCTGGGTAATCAGTTTGAGTCTACCCTGGGAAACCGGCTCCAACGCTACCTGAAACTTAAAGCTTTGTGGGCCACTAATTATGTAAGTGCTTATACACTAAATATGCACCCACCCCCTGGAAAACCTGTTCAGAAGTTTCAGTCTCACTTTCGTACCATAATGCCATTTCTTAACCATTAATGGAGCAAATTTACACCAATACTGCCAAAGTACCCCGAGAAAACCCATGCAAGCATGCAGGCCTGCGGAACCAAACCCGCGACCTTCTTGTTGTGGAGCAGCAGCGATAACCACTAGGCTGCCATGCTGCCCCTACCATGAATTTATGTTATGGAAATGTTAAGTCTATGTAAAGACAATCAGGCAACCACCAATAGGTGTGTCCCACCATGACACCATGTGCTTACTGCCATCCTACAAAAATCAAAAACTGAAAAACCTGTGATGAGAACAGTGTTTTGACCTAAGAAGGCTGCTTTGAATGTGCGAGCTAATCTAAAACTAAAGGTACATTTGTTTGGACAAATATAATGACAACAACAAAAATAGCTCATTAGAATTTAATTTAGGAGCTGATACTTAGCGATTTACCATGTTTTCTTGATAATAAGCAAAATCAATTAAGTTCTTTACAGTTTGCTTAAAGAGCAAAGAGGGCTGTGGAGGATTTAAGTAACACTTTTGAACAAAGAATTTTAGCATCTGCTGTCTTGGTCTTTTGATTTAAATGGTTAAAGAAAAATATACATTCTTCTCTTGGTTCCAGGTGAGTGACTGGTGGGAGGAATACATCTATTTGAGAAGCAGAAGTCCCATTATGGTCAACAGTAACTACTATGGCATGGTAATCATCAGTTGCATCAGTTTTACAACATATTCAATGATCTCTATTTCTTTGTCTTTCTTTCCTTCCTCCCTCCGATCCTTTCCTTTAGTGGTTCTGACAGCCCCTTCAGATATGAGGATTCTGTAATAGTTCACTTTGTTCTTTTTTTTTTTTTTCCTTTGTCTTCACAATCTTAAATCTTGGTTTCCTAATTTGTGATTGTGCAGGACTTTCTGTATGTGACCCCGACCCCTGTACAGGCTGCCAGAGCAGGCAACACTATCACCGCCCTGCTGCTTTACCGCCGCAAAGTAAACCGGGAAGAACTCAAACCGGTAAGACTGTGTACATGTCCGACATGTTGATGGATTGATGGGTTTAACTGTATGCTTTCTTAGTCAAATCAAGTTATATTTATATGTATTGTGCCAAATCATAACAAAGTTACATCAAGGCACTTTGGGTTGGTGATGATTCACCACCTGCAGGATGAGAAAGGGAAGTGGGAGAGACAAAGACTTTGGAGAAGCACAGTTAGTAAATACAGTACACATGCGTAGTACAGGGAGAAAGAGGGATTTCGGAGAAGTGTGGTTGTTCGTATCTTGGTATCTCATGCAAGGGGGAAGAGGACAGGGAGAAAGGTTCTCTATTTTGTTTTATACCCTGAATATGCACATTACTTTGTTTCTAGTTCAGAAAAAGGAAGGAAACCAGCATGAAAACAAGAGTGTGACATCAAACAAAAAATGTGAATAATAAATGTGTTGTGTGCGTCTCTGTGTGTCAGAGTCGTGTTCCAGGTACTGTCATCCCTCTGTGTGCAGCTCAGTGTGAGAGGATGTTTAACACAACCCGTACTCCAGGAGTCGAGACTGGTAATAGGCACACACACATGGCTGCGCATACCTTATGGTGCTGTGCACTACAGTCTGTATATTATCAGCTGATGTCTGCATTACATTTATACCTCCATTAAAAACAGGTCTTATACCACAGTTCATGGTGAGCTTCAGTGAAATGTGTCCGTGTTGGAGGATAACTTACTTGGAATAATTTCCATCTTCTCCACAGATGTGCTGCAGCACTGGCAAGACAGTGAGTTTGTGGCGGTGTACCACAAGGGGCGCTACTTCCGCCTGTGGGTGTACCAGGCTGGTCGACTGCTGTCTCCCAGGGAGATTGAGTACCAAGTCCAGAGGATTTTGGATGACACCTCACCCCCACAACCAGGAGAGGAAAAACTGGGGGCTCTCACTGCTGGAGACAGGTAGGAACAGTGGCCAGTTTTGGATGAATCATTTTATATAGTGGTAATTTAAGTATGCAAAAGAATTATCCTACACCCATATATGAAAACTAAAGATTTGGGCCCTCTTAACTAAGTTTATTATTAATATACCTGTAGTACCACAAACAGGACATCACTACACAAGTCCCCAAGGGAACCAATTAGTGTAAGGTATCAAAAACCTAATCTCATCCTAATATCATCCAAATCTTATGATTGAAGCCTCCAGTGATTCGACTTCACAGAAAACTTCGTCTTACATCTTATATTCAGTCTAATCTCATTAAGGGTTAAATTTGTTGGATTTATACATTTAAGTTGTTGTTTGTTTGTTTGTTTGTTTATTTTTTTTAATCCCCACCATTGTAGAATCAATCGCATCTTCATGCTAATGGACACCAATTTCACATCATCGGTGTGTTCTTGTTGTGCGCCTCTCCCAGCCATCGCTCAGCATTTTGACTTGAGTCTGTTAGGGCATGAAAGTTTTCACTCATGTCCAGTAAAGATCATATCTTTACACTAATGCAGCTTTATCGCTTTAGTGTCACTGCAATTACATCTTATCTAAGAAATAACAAAGTATAACTACTTAATTTGTCAACTATTATTTTCTCAGATCTTCCTCAGCGCACACTGAGGGAGAAAACCTCTGGGCACTTCAGTGAGCTGATAATACTACAGTGAATTGAACTGCATTAAATGATCACACACCTTTAAAGTAAAACGCAGGGCAATAAACAGATCAAACCCTTGGTTTAAGTGTGATCTTTTTGATTTATTGACAGAAAGAGTGAATACAAATAAAATTTTATGCTTGATTTGCTAAATAGTACTAGTACCAAAGTAGCACAGAGACTTCATCGGGAATTTATCAATCATTATAAAGTCTTGCACAAATTGAAAATGTGAACTTGTAACACACTAGATGCACATGAATATGAACGAGTGTAGCATTCTATGTTTTAGACTGTGCAAATTTAAAGGAAACATGAGAACATGAAGCAGCATTGTAACCAGCCCTTTACATCAGACATCTGCAATTTGCTTTTACATGAACTGTGGAGTCTAGGGTCTCTTGGTTCTTTTGTGTATTTCAAAAAATGTGCACCATAATTTGGGAATTCGTAGAGGTGGATCTTCATAATGACAAAATGACAAGTTTGAAATGTCTCTCCATTTTTACATGCACCTCTGCCCATTGCTAGGATTCCTTGGTCAGAAATGAGGAAGCAGCACTTCAGCTCTGGTATCAACAAGCGATCATTGGATGCTATTGAGAGGGCGGCCTTCTTCGTTACCTTGGATGATGAAGAGCAAGGCATGAAGGGAGAGGACCCAGCAGGGAACTTGGACCGCTACGCCAAGTCCCTGCTCCATGGGAAATGTTATGACAGGTGAGGAGGAGAGGACAGCAAACATAATAACCACAGAAGCATTATCCTGATCTATGGAGTACTAGTTGATTTTAAAATTGGGGAAAAAGAAAAGGGGGAAACACCATCCAATACTGACGACAGCATGTGACTTGACACTAGTGTTATGAACTTGTATCTAAACAAGGTAAACAACATATTCCTCAAATCAACAAACATTGCCCCTTGTTTAATTTCACACCTAGTTACCTATAATATCTAATTTTCCATGAAACATTTCTTGGACACAGTGTATAAAACAATTGAGAATGTGGAAAAGATGGGAATTTTATGCAGTTTTCATTATCTCTGATTAGCTCTGATTAAAACAAAGAAGACAAGGGAAGAAATACAGATCTCTTATGCCATCAACCGGGCTGGATATCAGTTGTCAGCTGTACTCTCTGTAACACCAAATAAAATATAAAAAAATATCAAGCACTTAAAGTGTAAAAGCCCAGTTAGATGAGAAACCATGTATGTAAAAACATACGAGGGGGGGGGGGGGGGGGGGGGGAGTTACAAGAATTCAAATGAGTGGCTCCTGATCAGACTTCAGCAGCTTGATGATGAGCTGATCATTTGAATGAGGTGTGTTGGAGCAGGAAACATCTAAAACCTGCAGGACAGTGGCCCTCCAGGACCGGATTTGGACACCTCTGGTCTAAACTCTGCTTTTACTCATATTACATATTTATATTAATACAGTACTACTCATTCATCTTCTACTGTTCCCGGGTCACGGGGTGTGCTGGAGTCAATCCCAGGTCGACTCCAGCACACCAGAAGTCACCAGTCCATCACAGGGCCAAAGCACAGAGACAGACGGAGACCAACAACCACTCACACTCAGACCTACAGAGTCACCAGTTAACCCAAACATGATTATCAGTATTCAGCAGTGAACATTTGTACTTATCTCCTTGCATACAACTAATTACTCCCTTGAAAGTCTTGGCGCAGCAGCAACAATATGAGATCAGGAGAGCAGCCTGATGTTCTTGTAATGCTTAATTGGTTTCAAAAAAGAAAATGTAAAAAAAAAAATTGGTTCAGCTTTTTTTAAAAACACGAAACAAAATGTTAAACGAATAATAAATAAATAACAGATACTGTTTGCATGAATATACAAACAAAAGCCGGAAACTAACATGGATATGCAATTCATATCTGCTTTTTAAATGTACAAATTATTCTCTCACATCATAAGTCTCCTTTTGGTGCATCTTTTTTTCTGTGTCTCCCAGATGGTTTGATAAATCGTTCTCCATTGTGATCTACAAGAATGGGAAGAATGGACTGAATGCAGAGCACTCCTGGGCTGATGCACCAACTGTGGCCCACCTGTGGGAGGTATGAATGTCTATATTTATTGTCTTATGTATGTGTATGTTTCTGCTCTTCAACATTTATCCATCCCGCTCAATGGCACAATACATTCTTCACATAAGCTGGCGTTGTGGTTGATTGCTAGAAATGTTATTGTTTTCAACTTAATAGTTTTTTGTTTTTTTTTATACTTTATTTTTATTTTTTTCCTTCATAACACAAACAGGAGGTCATATACAGACATTCAGACATATTGGGTAATTTACGCGAGTGCTCACCACAGGATAATAAGCTTTTGTTCAAAATCAACAGCAGTTTCAACCGTCACACTCAGCATCAGCTAGGTATGTAACCCATTTGGCCCAATAATCTTTCCCCTTTTCCTTCTGTAGCCTCAAAGAGAAAGTTAAGCTTTCCATATTGTATATGTCATTCATTATATTTTTCCATAGGTGCAGGGTGGGAGGTTCTCTCAGAAGCCAGCATCTGGTTATTGCTTTCTTACTTGCTACCATAAGTATCTTTAATAAATATCTGTCTCTGTTATGCAGATCCTTTGATACATTCCCCAAATAAAATGAAAGACAAGTAAAGTCAATGTCGAATCCCAGAATCTTCCTTGTTGTTGCTTGAACTTGGGTCCAGAAAGGTTGCAAGGCGGGGCAGGTCCAGAAAATATGAGTATGGTCTGCCATTAGTTGGCCACATTGTCTCCAGCATCGGGCCTGATGGCCTGGTTGTTTTGATTTTATTTTGGGGGTTATGAAAAACCTCACCAGGTTCTTCCAACAAAAAGTTCTCCAACACTGTGAGTTTGTGGTCGACATCTGGGTGTGTATTGTGGCAGTCCATTCCTCTGGGGAGATTGCAATTTCCAACTCTCTTTCCCATTTTTGTTTAATATAGTCTGTTGAGTGAGTCTTCATATGTGAGATACTTGAGTACAGATTCCCAATAATTCGTTGAGAGGACTTTGAGTTATAAGCTCTCATGAACATTTGTGTAACCCCAGATTGTTCCTCTATACCATGACCTTTCACCTCGCTTTGATAGTAGTGACATATTTGTGTATGTCTATACAAATCTTGTCTTAGACCATATTTGCTAGACATAGACTGAAAGTCCATTAATTTCCCATCCTTCACTAATAGAGAGTATGATGTAATTCCATACCTTATCCACTGTCTATATTTTAAATCTAGGGATGCTGGCTTAAAATCTGGGTCGTATGCTGGCCACCTCAATATTTTTACTTCTTTTTGGATCTGATACTTCTTTACAAAGTCTAGCCACACATTCAAAGAAAAACAAACCCATTGATTTTGAAGATCAGGAAGGTCCTTGATAACAGAAGGGCAGCCCAACAAAGATTGCACAGGTCTATTTGATATTGATAATTCAATATCTTTCCAGTTGGCTTCATACTCGGGGTCACACCAAAGAATCAAGGGTCTTAATTGTGCTGCTACATAGAAATCCCTCAGGCATGGTAGGGCCAACCCCCCCTCCTCCCTCGGCAACCGCAATGTATTATATCTTATTCGTGGTTTTTTCCCTTCCCATATGAATCTTGAAATTTGCTTGTCCCATACTTTAAACTGTGAGTCAGGAATTTTGACTGGTAGTGACTGGAATAAATATAACAAGCGAGGTAAGATATTCATTTTGATGGTCATTATTCGGCTGCCTAAGTCGAGAGGGAGTGAGCCCCACCTGTTAAAATCGTCACCTATCTTCTTGTTAACTGCTACATAATTCTCATTGTAGAGGTGAGTTGTGTCCTTTGTCAATATCACTCCCAAATATTTTATACTTGTAGCGTTCCATTTAAAATTGTACCTGTTAACAAGATCCTGCGGGGGGATGAAATTAAAAACCAGAGCTTGGGTTTTCTCTATATTGAGGGTATAACCTGAGAAGGTGCCATACATTGTTAAGAGATCCATGAGTAAGGGTACACTTAATGGTGGTGCTTTCAAAGCTACCAGGACATCGTCCGCGTACAAGCATATTTTATGTTCTGAACCTCCTATTGTGATGCCTTCAAGGGCTGTCTCTTGCCTTATGAGTTGGGCTAATGGTTCAATAAACAAGTTAAAGAGTCCTGGGCTAGCAGGACAGCCCTGACGACATCCTCGTTGTAAATGTATGGTCTTCGACATATGGCCATTAATCTTAATTCTAGCGGTTGGTAGCGTATATAGTGTTTTAATGGACTGTATAAATTTTTTACAGAAACCAAATTTCCCCATTACCTGGTAGAGGAACTCCCACCCCACCGAGTCGAATGCCTTTTCAGCATCGAGACTCACCAGGACAGCACTAATCCTTTCGTGTTTTATTTGTTCTATTATATGGAGAGACCTCCTTATGTTATCCTGGGTTCGTCTGTCACTAATAAAGCCGGTTTGGTCTTCATTTATTATTAATGGTAACACCTTCTCCATCCTTTTAGTCAATATGGAAGCATATAATTTGTAATCTTGATTCAGCACGCTAATTGGCCTGTATCCACTGCATTTTTTCCTGTCTTTGCCTTCTTTTGGGATTACAGAGATAAAAGCTTCCCTCCAAGATGGAGGCAGAACTCCCTCTTTTAGGACATAATTAAAACACTCGCAAAGTAGAGAGGTTATTTGTTCCCTAAAAGACCTATACCACTCACCAGGAAACCCGTCGGTGCCCGGTGATTTCCCTGCTTTCAGACCAGAGATTGCTTTATCAACTTCCTCAGTTGTTATTTCTTTTATGAGATCATCGTTGTGTAACTTCCCTATAGAAGGAAGATCTAGTTGATTTAAGAACCGTTCTACAATATCTGACTCTGGTCTGTCTGGCTGTGTGTACAGGCGTTCATAATATTTCTCAAATGCTTTTTGAATGCCATCCAGTGTGCGGGTTGTTTTATTAGAATTAGGATCTCTTATTTCGTGAATAGTATTTTCAGCTTGTTGTTTTCGCAGTCTCCACGCTAACAGTTTTGTTGCTTTCGAACCTGTCTCAGAAAATTTTTGCCTCATAAACCGAAGCTTTTTCTCTAACTCTTCACTGTGAATTTTATCTATTTCCTGCTTAATTGGTCTAATTTGTTGCAGTAGAAGGGGATTTTTGTGTTTGCTATGCAACTGCTCTAATTGTAGCAAATTATTTTGCAGATCAATTAGTCTTTGGGCTTTTGTCTTCTTCATAAAGGCAGTAATTGATATAATTTTACCTCTGAGGACAGCTTTTGCGGCGTCCCATAGTGTCACTGCATTTACCTGTCCGTTATTATTATTTTCCAGATATTCAACTTAATAGTTTTGACGATATGAATGATTCTAGTCCTTGTATGTCTGGACACCAACTCTGAATGTGAAACAGCTTTTTGATTGATTACAAAGAGCTGGAGGCAGCATGGTGATGCCATAAGTGGCCCTATGTTGGCCAGCCAACCTGTCCAGTGTATCCTCCTCTCTTTTGTTATTGCTTTGTTCAAGCGAACTCAAGTGGCAGCAGTTTCAGAATGTCCCTTTAAAAACAAACCAAAATCAGTTGTGAAAAAGGGTTAGGGTTCATAAACGCTGCATATAGTGTAAAGAGCAAGGTCTTATCATTTAGCTGCTTTGGGTAGCATATGCTGTATATTTCTATTTGGTCACAAACATAATGTGAAAATAAGTCATTAATAAAAGAGAGGGAATCCAAAATATATTGTGAATATATTAATATTGTGAATTATTGTGTTTTTGATGTAAATATGAGCCTGTCTTTCCCCTCCTCCAGTACACCCTGGCCACAGATGCCTTCCAACTCGGCTACACTGAAGACGGGCACTGCAAAGGCGAAGTGGACCGCATGCTACCCCGTCCTCAGAGGCTCCTCTGGGACATCCCCTCAGAGGTAACACCCACCCTTCTGTGAAATGTCTGTGGGCTGAATGGTTGTGTTTTTGGTCCACGTGACCCTAATGGTGAGGGTGAGTTTGCCTGAGTTGCCTGAATGACCAGAGTGCAGAAGGGAAGTACAGCTTTAGTTACTAAACCTACAGTATAATTATCCTAAACTTGAACAAACAAACAAACAAACCAAAACCAACCAAACCCTGAACAACTGGAATTATTTAGGGTTTGGTTCATCCTGAAAGGAAATTTTGCTTATCTCTCCCCTCTAGCCAAGCTCACTTCCCTCTCCCCTTCTGAATTTCCACAGAGTTTGAACAGTGGAGAATGGCTTTCGTAAACCTGAATAGCCAATTTCCTGCAAAACAAACGTCAGGAACTACAAAGTGAAAGTAATGTCTGTATTAGTAACTAGCAGTAATCAGGAACACCTCAACGTGACAATATTGTCAAGAAGCACATACAACAACGAATATTGTTGTATTTCACTAATATTTCATTAATTTAATTTGCTTTTGTCCAGTACTTTGCAACCTTGCTGTTTTTAAAATGTAATATACAAATTAAGTAGATTGACTAAAACAAAAAAAAATACTTAAAGAGCAAGGTTACTTAGCAGCAAAAAATAAGGAGTCTTTACAATATTTTAAGGCTCAAATATTTTATGCATTTCCTGTGTTTTATAATTATTATATATTTTATATGTTGTTGTTGTTGTTATTATCATCATCATCAAGTCTTGATTTTCATTAGAAAATATATGTAGTTTTAAGATACAAAAACATCCTTAGAAGTATTGTACAATTCAGGTAAAGATTCAGAGAAACCAAAATCTGCAAGGTTGGATGGTGGGTAGTCCATGAATGACAGCTGGTTTTAAGTCTCAGTTTCTGAATACAGGTTGTGAGGTTTTCCAGGTGAAATGAGACCTTTGATACTTAAAATCAGTTATATAGCAACTACATCTCATTTATAATTACATTTGAGGCTGTATGAGGAAGGGTTCGGGTCAGGGAAGAGGCACTTGTTGGACTGCATTTAGGAAGTGACCAAAACAGCTTGATGTGTGAGCTCATCCAGTCTCTTCCTCAAGTCTAATACATGTTAAGGAGCACAAGAAATTGAGAATGGCATTTCTATTAAATAAAGTAATATAGAAACCCTTTGCCATTGTAAAATGACACACATTACAACATTGCTACTGTAATGTATACAGATAAATAAGCAAATAGTGTAGCAGTTATTCTTCACTATGGGGAAATTGCACAGGAGTGAGAAAAACAAGCACTGTTGATCATTTTCTTTAATTGTGTTGAATGAGAATGTAAATTTTCTTAGCAAAGAAACTTCCCATGGGTTTAGTAATGCAAGTTTTGGATCAATCATAGAGGACATTAGGTCAAACAGGTGGCAGCAGGGTGTGAACAGCACTTAAGAAATGAAGAAACTGCCACACTGCTTTCCATTTGGTTTGATGAAAAGTGACAGAGGATCATTGTGATTCACTGCAGAAGCACTGCACTTGTGTTAACATGTTGGAACTGGAAGACAGTAACACATAATTGTGAAACACTTTGAAGGAACAAGCACCAACTCTTAAGTAAATAGCTCTCTCTGAGTTTTCCCAGTGACCGATGAACTGGTGGACTTGAAAATATAGAAATTCCTTATAGATAATCCTTTCCAAAGAAAACAACAATGAAGGCAACAATGGCTATAATAGCAAAGCTTTTCACTTTATTTTTTCTACAAGCAAGAGGTCTTGTGTTATGGCTCACAAAAGACGACCTGAATTCCTGCTAAGACTTTGCCCATTCCTTTAAAATTGTTGGTGATAAATAAGGGCAGTTCTGGCAAATTTCTGGTTTGATTTTAACCTCCTGAGACCAAGGGAAAAAACATACAGAGGGGGAAACTCTGCATTTTTTAATGTTTTATCTGCGTTAGCTGCATCCTAAAGTGTTAAAGGAATCAGAAAAAACTAATGTCCACAACAGACAAGAATGACTTGCCAAAGTTAAGTGTAATCATAATTTCTGACTTTGTTCTCTTGTGATAGGGGCCATAGCGTGAGGTCTGTTGAAAGGATCACATTGTCCTTAAAAAAAAAAAAAAAAAATAGACTAAAGCCAAGAAATCCCAGATATCCTGTTGGAGTATTGCCACAAAATGATGAAATGGTGGAGTGGGTGGGGGTGGGTGGGTGGGTGGGTGGGGGTGGGTATGGGTGTGGGTGTGTCATTCCACCTGCATAAGGTTATAGGTGTGCGTGTAGAAGAGCTTTGTTATTAGTGTGAACATTACTTAGGGTCAAGGAAACTAATCCAGATACTGTGTGAATTGGTGAAGCAGTTTCCTGTTGAAAAAGTCCCATAATTTTTCATTGCCACAATAAACACTCTGTGAACACACTCTATGAAAAACAGGAAACCACAGTCAGCAGAACAGTTGAATATACTCTAGTCACCTTTTCTATGAAGTCATTCATTCTTAATCCCAGCTCACATTGGGCGAGGGCAGGGGTATACACTAGACAGGTGACCTTTACATAGAGGTATGTAAAATTTGTTTCACTTTTTTATATTTTTTGTGTTAAACCTGCAAAGAGTATGTGCAAATAAATGGATTACTGTGATATTAACCCGTTCGCCTTTCCCACCCTATTTATTGCATAATAAATAAAACATACTTAAATACTGTAACTCAGCAGTTGAACAACAGTTGTTATCCATGGGAAGAAAAGCTGATTAAATTGATGACTCATTCAACAAGTTTAGACAAGTTGGTAAAAAGTTGTAAACTGTAATAGTGAATTCCACAAATTCCCTTAAGTTACTTGTGCATGACACAACAAATTTATTTGTACAACTGGTACTTGGATGAGGTTCATGTGTTGTGTTCCTTAACTATGCTTTGGGAGGTGAGCTGAGTGTTTAGGCAAGACTTGTGCACTTGTTTGTGGCAATCATACAATCATCCACCTGTGGATCTAAGCACTACATCTTCAATTATGCTACGTTTAGTCTGATTAAATATTAATAATATTTAAATATAAGTAAATATTAATAATAAAAATTTTAAAATTCACCTGCCCTGCTGCTTTCTCAGTGTTGGAAAAGTTATAAATCACTCCCATAGGCTGTGGTCATACAGCAGAAATAACTTGATAGTTGAATACATCTGCTGATGCCTCTGGACAAATTGACAAATTGTCTGAGCTCAGTTTTCCAAGCCCCGTGTTGCCTCATTCCCTCTGCCTTGCCTCATCCACTCTCACCTCCTCCTGAACACCTCCTTCCCTCTGATGCTCAATTGTTAGAAAGGTTAGTTAGAGTTAGAAAGGATCCCACTAGGCTCCTGTGACATAGCTTTGGACAGCCTCCTGCCCCTTCCACTTCCTGCCAGTTTCATATTTTAGTGTGGGGTCTGAATGTTATCATGTTAGAGACTAAATCATCCGCTCTATCCGTTTCCGGGTCGCGGGGCTGCTGGAGCCAATCCCAGCACACATTGGGCAAGGGACAGGTCGTCAGTCCATTGCAGGGCCAACACACAAAGACAAACAGACAAACAGATTGCCCTCAGATAGAGATAGTAATAATAATTAATAAATCAAATGGATATTGTGCTTTTCATTGTACACAATGACACTTTACATAGGAAAGAAAAGTAAATACATAACAGGACAGATCCACATCAGGATAAAGGGGAGGAGGGGTTGAGTCTACGAGGACGGTCCGGTGTTTAGGTGATCTTGAATCTTGGATTTCAGTTGACTTATAAATGAGGTGAGTGTATCAGAGTTCCGGATGTTGAGTGGAAGGGAGTTCCAGTTGGGGCAGCGATGGCGAAGGCTGTCCCCCAAGGTGCAGTACTTGATCTTAGTGATGGTGGTACGAAGGTTGGCTTCAGCACAGGGAAGGCGGTGAGTTTGTGAGTGGCAGTGGAGGAGATCAGTGAGGTATGAGGGGATGAGATTGTTGAAAGCTTTGTAGGTGATAAGGAGGATCTTGAAGTTGATGTGTTGCTGTATGGGGAGCCAGTGAAGGTGACGGAGGATGGGAGTGATGTGTTCTCTGGAGCGGGAGTGAGTGTGCAACCAGGCAGCTGAGTTCTGAACATATTATAATTTTTAGAGGACAGTAGAAACCTAGCACCCCTAGTTTTAATCTGTGAAAAAAAAGAAAAAAAAAAGAAAAAAAAAAAACATGGATGGATTTTGAAACCTTGTGACAGCATTTCCCAGATGTGAACTGCTCCCTGAATGAAAGCAAAGGATTATATTCAGCGTATGCGTGTATCATTTGATGCAAATAAACCTCATTCTTTTGTGTCAAACCAACACACAGGAGTGAAAACTCAACCTCCTTGGCAGAGCCACAATTTGAAAAATATCTGGCATGTGAATGTGAATGTTGTGGATGGCAGAAAAAATTAGCTGAAATCCTGTTGCACCTTAAAATTATGGTCAGTGAAAGTCCATGTGATCTTTTCTGCTGCACTTTAAGTCAATTTTTCTTGCTCTACTAGGTTCAGACTCAGGTCCAGAGTTCCCTGGCTGTTGCACAAGCACTGGCCAATGATGTGGACTGCCATATATTCCCCTTCGTAAAATTTGGAAAAGGGAGGATCAAGAAACTTCGTATAAGCCCAGACGCATTCATACAGATTGCCTTACAGCTGGCATACTACAGGGTAACAGCCACACAGAAACACACACACTCTCAAAATATAATGGTCAAAATACATTTCATGGCATTTCAAGCACAAATAGAATATGAGAAAGTTCTGACCTGTGTTTGAACGCCAGTCAGTCATTACTGTTGCTAACTTCAGGCTTTGAGTGTGGACCAACTCGCTCAGCAAATAATTGTATTATTCATATAAAAATGGCAACAAATTCACATTTTCAAGGAAATTGTATTTCTGCACACAGTTGCATATGTAATGGTTTAGAAAACCACTGATCTTTTTGTTCTCATTGTTTATTTTAAGAATATTGGTTCAAATTAGAGCCATGTCCATAAACCCTCATACCTTCCTGGACAAATCTAGATTAAATTCCCTGTAGAATCACCATCTTGGTTTGTTAGTTTTATTTCACACTTAACATTTTATTTTAACAATAATCACGTTTACACCCCTTTTAATCTGCTGCCACCCTCCTCTACTACTGCTTTCTCTTCTTCCAGGATCGTGGTGGTTTCTGTCTGACCTATGAGGCATCAATGACCCGTCTCTTCAGGGAGGGTAGAACCGAGACTGTGCGATCGTGCTCCAATGAAAGCTGTGCCTTTGTCAGAGCTCTGGAGGATGGAGAGGTACTAATCTAAATCTTAAGAGTAAACGTTCTCACAAAATTGGTAACTGCTGATTGCAAAATATCTCTGGACACAAATAATCCATCATAGCCCTTCCACAGTCGTTACACTATGTCAGTAAATATTATAGTCAAATATTGACATCTTAACCATTAGTTTATTATGTTCAGTATTTGTGGTGAATTGAAGATTATTTATATGTGGTTTTTTTTATATCAGGGATGATGTGTGATTTGATTTGACAGACAGAGGATGAGTGCCGACGTCTTTTCCGACTGGCTTCTGATCGGCACCAGAACCTTTATCGAATGGCTATGACAGGAGCTGGAATTGACAGACACCTCTTCTGCCTGTACGTGGTGTCCAAATACCTGGGTGTGGACTCACCGTTCCTTAAAGAGGTTAGTTATGTTTGTTTGTTTTTTCTTTGCTGGTTGTCTTGCAGATTGCTTTACACAGAATGGTCCTGGTCTTCAAATGAACACAAGCAGATTTAAATAAGCAATCAAAACTCACTTTTTCACACAAAGAGAGAGCAAAATAAATCTGAAGCCTTGTCATTAGCATAGCCTTTAATGGCACCATTAATTTTAAACTAAAACTACCATAGACTAATAAAGGGCATTAACTGTATGTCTGCAAGTTTTACTCCAAGTTTGTTAACATTTCCAGTATCTCTCATCAAAGTTTTGTCTTAAAGCACTCTAAACAATAATTTAGTAAACACAAAAAGAGCACTGATTGGTTGGAAGGAATATGTATATTGCGCAATACAGGAGACTACTTACGCAAAGGAAGGTACAAGCAATGTCTCAAAATCTCGGAGTTCTGTACAATAGTTATATAGGGCTTTTGTCCCACATGACTGAACTAAGCGGCTGGTGTGTGTGTGTGTGTGTGTGTGTGTGTGTGTGTGTGTGTGTGTGTGTGTGTGTGTGTGTGTGTGTGTGTGTGTGTGTGTGTGTGTGTGTGTGTGTGTGTGTGTGTGTGTGTGTGTGTGTGTGTGTGTGTGTCTGTTGGTCTCACTGTTCAAGTAGGAACACTTTTTCAGAGAGCACAAGAATCTCTATTACTTTGGCGAAAATGGTGTGTGTACCTCAAACTATGTGCCTTTGAGGGCGATTTAAATTTATTTTTTTTTCCCGATAATCATCGCCTAATAGTTGATCAGCTGCCCTCATATGAGAGGAGTCTGATGGCATCACTTATTCATGTCGACCCTCTGAGACATCTGAAAAGTAGCAGGTTTTTGGCTGGCAAAGCTCTGACTCTAGGGCACTTTGTGACAAAATGGTCAGTCTTAGTCCTCTATAGCATAAAGCAGAGCCCCAAGGCACTAATTACAAAAAAAGAATATTCCAAAACTTTATTCCAAAACCATGAGGCTGAAGACTTCCTCAGATCACCCTAACCTGCTCCAAAGAATATCTATAGATGTAATTCAGCATTTACCTGTTTAAAAAAAAAAAAAAAAAAAACTGTGCAAACTGGTGAAACTCTTTTTAATTCCCTTTCTTGCTGAAATTCCAGGTTTTGGCTGAGCCTTGGCGTCTGTCCACCAGTCAGACTCCAGTGCAGCAAATGGAGCTGTTCGACTTGAAGAACTACCCTGACTTTTTATCACTTGGTGGAGGGTTTGGACCTGTGAGTAACGACACACTATTTTCCTGTATTGCCGTTCATGGTGAAACATTAATAACTGATTGTGTCGTCAGTTACAATTGACTAAAGTGTCCTATGTAAACCTGGTACTGTAAAATTGGGCCAGTTTTCGCTGGTCTTTGGGAATTTTTAGGGGGTTTTGGTTAGATGTCTGAAATTTGGGTTTCATTTAAAGTTTACAATTAAATGCACTTCCCTCCTAAGAAAATCTGGTTATTATTTGAACTTGGTGTGTGGGGCTGTTATTCAAATCCTGGCAAATTCTGCAAGTAAATCAATTCAAATTACAGCTGCGTCTGATGGTTGCTTGATCATAGTTTGTAACCTTTTTGAAAATGAGAATAGCGTTTGTTATTATTCATCTTACTTCTATAGTTGTTACAAACCACGTCTCTCAGTCTCAGTCTGATGTTTTGTTTTGTTTTTTTTCTCTAGTTTATATTAATGTTATAATTTTGTTTCTAACTAACTGCCTTGCACAGATTAATGTTCTTTTGTTATAGAGGTAGTAGCAAAGCATTATAAAAAAATGATGACAAAAGAATTTTTGTTCAGAAGTACAACTTTGTTATGCTGTGGAGGAAATGGACTCTTGAAGCTGTTACCTTTCTCTAATAGATGATCCTGATTTACCCCATCAGTTGTGCCTCTGATTACACTCCTCATATTATCCATTTAGGTTTATCACCAGTTGTAATTATAACAATCATCATTTTATTTGATGAATTACTTTCTGTCTGAAAGAGGTGATTGGCATATGTGTTTATTCCTCTGCAAAACCCTGATTATTATATTATACAGCGCCATATATTTATGTTGGCTCCAATGCCTTCAAGACTCAAATTAGCTTGGAAGATCTGCTCTTAGTTTTATGGTTTTCCAACCTGAAGCTTGTTATCCAGCAGCATAAAAATACATTCTTAAGAGGCAAACCAAACGATGCACTTTCTTGTTTGTGCCAGTTTTTGATTTTTCTGTTGCATTTTTAGTTAAATCTATTTATATACTTGTTTCAATAATAAAAATTTCAACTGTTAGCCAACATCATTGTAAATTATGCCAAGTATTCAACAATTTTTCAAGTTTCAATCAAGGCAAATAATATTTGATATGACTATATGATTATAAACGTGTAACATGCCAATACAGCAAATGATCTTTGAGGCTTCAGTACTAATCTTGTGATCTCTGATCATGTTAGGTTGCCGATGATGGTTATGGGGTTTCATACATCATTGTGGGGGAAGAGATGATCAACTTCCACGTGTCATCCAAATACTCCTGTGGTGAGACTGTAAGTCAAACCTCTGTTCTTCAACCACTATTTAGAAAACACAGCTGAAACATCATCACATTGAGATGTTGGGGTGCAATGATAATTTTTAATAGAGGAGTTATCCAATACATATGATAAAAGTCTTAGCGACCAAAATATTAGGTTGTGTAAATTGTTGTGCTGAGCAGTGTGCAGGATCACAACAAAGGGTCACATCAACACTGATGTGACCCTTTCCAACACTGTTGAATTGCAGTGTAAATGTTTGAAGAAGAGGAATTGGCTGTGGGGAGACAGATCTTCAAGATCTTCATAGAGCAAAAATAAATTGCAGGACATTTGAACATCACAAACGACATCAATGCTAAATTGGAACATATAACACAGTTCACTACTGTGAAGAAATAATTAGTGGTTTACTTCTTCTAGGGCCTTAACAGGTTTCAAGACTTTGCAGCTCAATGAGCTGCAGTTGTACACTACATCAACTTGACATTCCAGGTCCTACACAAAAGTACCACAAGAAGACAAAAGTATTGTCTGCACAGGGCATGTTGTTAATGTTACTATGTCAACTGTAAACTGTCTTATCAGTGCAAACAAACAATGCAAGAATCCTCTGTATCAGCCTGACCGCAGAGGCATGGAGGATAATGCATGAAGCCTACATCATTTAATCAGAAATATTATTGAATACACACAATAAGTTAGCTGTAGTCTAGCCCAATCTGGTTTTTCCAGGTGTATGGTTGGGTTGTGTCGGCTCATATTCATTGTTATACAGCAAAGCACATGACAGGATAGCACATCCTCCTGCAGCACTGTCCACTGTCTGTTCTCACTTCCCTTCTCATGTTCTCACTTTTCATGTATTCATGAATGAACTCAATGGAGAAAGAGAAAGAATGAGAGAAATCAGCCTGCTCCACATATTAATTAGTATTAGCTTGTTACAGATATATCCGTTTGGTGTGTCCCAAAATGTATACATAAGACAGTAAATAACAAGAACAGAACAGAAACAGCAAACTAGTTTTGATGATAATCCATTTTGTTAAACTGTCTTAAGTTAAATTTCAATGTTCAATTGTGTTTGTTCCTAACCCACTTCTCCTTGCTCTCTATATCCTCTTTTTTCTGACTCCTCCCCTCTCTGTGGTTTTGATCTTGATCCGTAACCTTTTTTCAATATTCTTCCCTTTTTTCATTCTAGGACTCTCACCGCTTTGGAGCTCAAGTTAGCAAAGCTCTCCAAGACATCATGACCATCCTCGCTCCTGACACCAAAACCTCCTCTTCCTCTGAAGGTGGAGCCCAACCTCAGTCCAAGAAGCTCAACTAAACAGCATTGGACTGTGTGGGTGAATATCCCCCTGAATACCTGAATTTAGAGTGTAGAAAGTAAGACCTCAATTTTTTGGAACCTTAATATTCACACTATCATATATAACCAGTGCCACGTGACGAACATTAGCATTAACAGCTTTTTAATTGCCTGTGAACAATATAAGTCCGTTATCAAAACTCCTTCCTTTATGGAACAGCTGTCTCTATTGTGATGTGGAAACAAACACCAATTTTAACTCTATTGTAAAGCTGTTTCTTTCACTTTTTGTCTGCTGAAAAATTTTCTAGTGATGATAACCAGCTAGCTCTGCTCCATGCAGCACATTTCATCTCAACTTTTTGACAAGCTGATGTACTGTCCATGCCACCATGAAGAAGCTCTACTCACAGCGTGTTATAATAATCTATTCTGTGAATGCAACAAGCCAGGAGCTCTTTCACTTGGTCCTTGCAAGAGGAGATAAATTACATCCAGCGCTTTTAAGCTGAGAAAATCAATCTAAAATGAAAAGGGAGATCCGACAATGTCCTGGACATTAACAAATACACTTCACAGCTGTTTAACACTAGATGTCCAGATTCTGCTAGGCATTAATGTGACAATACAGGATGCTTCCTGTCCTCACTTCCAGGGAATATGAAAGCTGTTACTGGTCATTTTTTAGGAAGTGGGAGAAAAGTCATAATTTAAAATTAAATTTACCCAAAAAAACAGTGGAACGGAATCATAAATCTAAATAAGAATGAAGAATTCTTCCATTGTGAAATAATACTTTACAGTTTATCTGAAAACAGTTGGGGGTCATGGTGCAAAAGTGTGGTTGTTCATTACTAAATAAGTAATAAGAAGGCAGAGAGTTACACACAGACCTCCACCTCTTTACTGACATTTACTTTAATATATCAGTAGTTAAAACTCCTAATCTCATCTCACTGTTAAATTCTTTCTTTCGTTGCCTATCACTGACCTCTTCAGTGACGGAGAGCAAGTGTTTTCTGTTGTTACATTGTTTATGTTGTTTATCATGGTAACAATGGGGAGGGTACCCAAAAGCTAATGTGGCTTTTATACAAACCATACTGATGTGCTCCTGGTCATTTGCAAGTTTGCAGATGCACTACTGCATGATGCAGAGACAAGGCAGAGCCCGCTTGTGAAGATATTTCTTCATGGTTGCTGGTTCAGAAAAACCAAATCAAAGTTATTGAAAGCAAAGCTGAACCTCCTCACTGCTTTAATAGAGACTTTAGCAGCACCACAACATACAGGTACTCCAAATCAAAGTACTGCATTCAGGTGGTTACTTGATATTATAAATATCAATCAACAAATGAAGCTGTAAGCACGTTTGAAATAAGTGCTGCCCACTGAATAAGTCGGTTGCTGTGGTTACTAATGTGTTGGATCTGACAAAAGTTCATAGTTCATACACTTTATCAGCTGTAATTCATTGGATGTATATAACGGGCTAATAATGGTTTGTTTCAAGTCTAACATAATGCTTTAGCCTATCAGATGCAGTCATGCTTGACATGCTTTTGAATTTACACACTTCTACAGATATTTGTGTTTTTGTGGAATCCTCTTGGAGATTCTCATGAAGTGAAATCTGTCTGCATTTCAACAGAAGTGCGATTTCAAAGGTCAAATGTCATTATGAAGATTTAGTTTATTAATGTAAAGACAATGCAATTCCAGCTACTCTCTGCTGGGCCTCCTCCCCTTCTATTCATCCACATCCACTACTTCAGAAACATGTGCCTCAAGTATTCACTCACTAAAACAGTTTCAATGCAATTTCTCAATCAATGCAATTTCTGAGGGAAACCCTACATATATTTAACTGTGGTGTGTGTGTGTGTGTGTGTGTGTGTGTGTGTGTGCGCGCACATCTGTCAGTAAGAATGTACCATGGTTGGTTGAATGAGCAGATTTTGTGTAGTGATTTTGCAGTTAACAAGAAAAGGCACCTAATAAGGTTTTTCCTACAATTCACAGAATATTCAGACCAAGACAATGCATTCTGCATTTCTGTTCATGATTTCTAACTGTACTCTAATTTTTTACTAGACAGATAATAGATGGATTTTTGGTTTGATACTCTCAACAGTCTCAGGCGACCGTTGCTTCTGTTTCTCCTTTTTCAAAATTCAGTCTCACTTTCCAAACTACTGAGGACCAGAGGAAGCATGATTATGATTACACAGCAACAGTTGCAACAATGCACACTGACAACCTCTCTACATTAATTACTTTTACCAGAAGAACTGTGCTTTCAGAGACCAGTAGCAGGGCTAATAAAACACTTCTCATGGTCAAGATTTAATGGTTACTTCATTAGGTACAGTTTCTATCCATTTTTGTATTACAAAAATGTATTTTCCAATCAATTGCTCATGTCTGTTACAGTGACAGTTCCTACTTAGTTTACTTGACTACTTTTGTAAACCTGCTTTGAAAAAAATAACTATCAGGTCTGAAATAACTCAAAGGTGTCCTGATGTTATTCCTCCCATTACTGTCTGTTAACTTCATGCCTCAGTGTGGCTGAAAAAGATAAAGCTAATGAAAACAACCCTGTGCCTCTCTAGTCCACTGTGCCACAAATATGCAGATTAAGTGTTTGAATCAGTGCCCTCTGGTTTTCAATGGTTTGGAATGAGTCTTATATTAAAAGTAAAAAAGAAAAACATGGCAATTAAGCTAATTTTTTTAGCAGCAATTTAAGGTTAACTTTAATATTAGAAATGTCTTTTCTTACCTGTTTAACTTTGGGCTTTATTTAATGAGCTATTTGTGTGAGATCTTGTACAACTGCTGTTTTTACTCTTGATGCTTGAACCCTTTTCATTAAATTTTGGGGACTGTTGATAATTTTATTTTGTTTTTGTAGCTAACTTTTTTTTACAGATTTTTACGCTCTTAATAATCCTTATTGTTCCTCTGTTTTTCTATTTGTGTTCATATTAAAACTTATTTAAATGTCAGTTGTAGACTTTGCGAAGATCTTTTAAAGATGTTGTCACGTATGTAGAATAAAAATGCTTTCTGACCCTACAGTGTGTCTGCATCTGATCTTATATGTATCTGCTGACATGACGGAGAAATTATCAGAAAATACTCAAGTAAAGTGCCTCAAAGTTGTACATAAGCACTTGAAGTCTTAAATGCACAGAGAAGCTTTTTTTCTTTCCATGTAAAAGTCAACCATTTACAGTAGCACGCAACTCTCGGCTGATTTTTGACTTCAGACGTCTACTTCAGCCTTTTCAAAAATGTTTGAGACTCGTTCTGTGTTAGATTTGTCTTTTGAAATCATCTGTAAAAGCCGGGTGATGTTCAGAGCATGTATAAAAATGTAGCCGTTGCATCACAGCAAGAAATGTGTGGGTTTGATTTTCTGCGTCGACATGTTTGGGTTAATTAGTGATTAAATCGTCCGTATGTCTGCTCAGTGCTGAAATGCCAATCTTCACTCTGATATGATGAAACTTCTGCTCAAATCCTCTTCTTCTTGGCGAACTGTGCGCAACACCAAAGCGACATTTAAGCTGTGCGGTGTGCATCTTAAATGTCCAGCCGGAGATGATGCGCCGGTTCAGGAAGGTTCCACTCCACGTGTGGGACACCACTGACAGCTGCGACGTCAATAGGGTGGCCAAGACTCAGCGTGAGTCCACCTCCATTGGCTCTAGTGGCAAACATAATAGATATATTTTATATTTGTTCATTCATTCCGTGTGATGTTGGGGGGCTGGAGCCAATCCCAAGGTGCCGTAAACCACCAAACGTCATCACAGAGACGGAAACCCCTGAGGAAACCCACTTGGCACGGGGAGAACGTGCAAACTGCTTCCCAGGCCTCGACAATGTATTTCAGATCAGATCGTCTAAAAGATAGCAAGAATGCATTTTGTTCCGAGAGTGCTTTGAACAATGCACAAACACTTCACGGGGACAAGTCAGTTTAACACAGTAAAACCCTATAGAATGAACGAAATGGCACTGAATAAAGCCACGTCAAGAAGAAGAAAAAAACAAAACAAACAAGGGGATGGATGACAGCCAAGAGAAAACAAAGATAATTAAACTGGAGTGGAGTAATGACTGAAGAAGACTGGATTGCTTCACTGTCATCACCCTGGGGACATCTGCTGATTCTGAGTCAATGCTGAGTCAACTGCTTTTTCTCTTTCATAGATTTGCAATGGAATAAAATAACTTTAAATCACTTTAAAGTTAAAGACAATCTGTTGTCTGCTCTGTTTTCACCCACCAATGCACGGTGGGTTACTTCTGACCCCTGGCCTATCGGTGACGTCAGAGGGGTTTTGAAGAGTCCCTAAATTTCCAGCGGTGTCGTGATGTCTCGAAGAGATTTGTGTGTGGTACTGCAGCCCGCCTGGAAATTCCGGACTTATGAGACAAATAAGGTGAAAGGGGAGGAGAGAGAGATTGGAAAGTGAAAGTAAAGCAGTGAAAGGAATATGCCCGAACCGATTTTCCGACCAGTGCAGACATCAGGAGCTCAGCGCAAGGTGAGTCCAGCTTCTCTTCCAGGCTTTGCCGGCTTCATACCCTCTGCCCCGCTGCCCCCGCTCACATTGGTGCTGTAGCTGCAGTAGATCAGATTAGATTAGAGTAGATCAGATTATATTAGACCCCCCCCCCCCCCCTGTTAGGTAAACAGAGGCCAGAGATGCCACATGTGTGCGTGAGCTGCATGTTGCATGTCCGCCTGCGGGGGGGCGCGTTCGCGTGGCTCCTCTCGAGGACTTGTCCTGCAGGGATCATCTCCTGTCTCAGGGTGGGCCTGCAGGGAATTTATGCCACACCCGCCACTCTGTCCTGGTTATCTTCACAGCAAGAAAATCTTAAAAAGGGAATGAGTAATTATTATTATTATTACTACTTTTTACAGTTTAAAAGATGCTAATTCAATTTCTGAGGAAATGCCTTCATTGTAATTTATGATTATCAGTTGTTTTTATTTATTTCATTGTTTGCAAGTCCTTCTTTGGTAGGTCTGCTGTCCTGCTGTCCTTTTCAGGAGCCAGGATAGCCAGGATGGAGCCTGAAATAATTTGGGGGTGGAATGGAAATCACTATTGCCTGAAAAAAGTCGAAAATACAGCGCTATATGCTTAGACTATACAAATTTGCAAATGCACTGTTATATAGACTCTTTTAATTAACAGATTATTTATTATTATATTCATAGTTGCTTTTGAACTCTGTGTAGAGTTCATTGATTGTTGCTGGTCCCAATCTGGGCCACACGTCCTACCCTCTGATGAATTACGTTCATCCTCGGTGGGGACAAAATTTACGATGAGCTGATTGCAACCAGGAGCCAGGGGATCAATGCCCAGGACAACACCCACACTGGCTCAAACCAAACAGAGACAGACAGGGGAGCTGAGAAAAACAGGGAAACACCAGGGACTTGTATGTTGCTATGAGTCTTCCCCACTTTCTGAAATGACTCCCAAGACTTTGTGTGAGAAATCTGTTTTGCATTTTGCTTATTTCACTCTTTTTCTTGATCTACGTTGAATATTGGACTGCTGTTTAGTAGCAGCATAACTTTTACTTAAACATTGAATAAAACAACATAGTGAAATGAGCATCATAATGCATTAGATGGACCTGTGACAACAGCACCACCTCTCCATCCATCACTCTCTCTCTTTCTCCCTGAGTGATCTATCTTCCTCTCTTTCTCTCATTAAGGCAATAAGAATAAAAGACAGGCTGAGAGAATTATAAAGGAATTATAAAAGACACCATCAGAGAAATCTCCTGGATGATGCATGCAGATGTTACTTTTTTGGAGATGGCCAAGCTCGATAGTTGACAAAATAGCTCTTATGAATCCTCCTCATGCGGCAGCGATGACAAACCTAACAACACTTTGCTTCCTTTCCCACAGTGTGAGTCTGGTTGATCATTGTGGCAGCATGACAGCATGGAAAAACATTACCTTTCTGTGTCTCTCGGTAAGTGGCGCCTTAAATTCCAGCAGCTGTAATAAGAATCAACACAGTTTGTTGGACCAGAGTTCGTGTGTTCGCTCACTACATGTCTGTGTGATTGTGAGTCCTGATGCAAACAGCCAGTGATGTGAATAATACACTTTCTGACTGTTTACAGTATTTGTAGACTTTTTTCTTAATGTTTGTATCCATTGATTCGTATTTACATTACTACTACTGATGCGCCTTTAACGTCTCTGGCTGCCATTTGTCTGCTAGGTGATCTCCCTGTTTAACCTGTCGGAGGAGCACTGCTATGACTACCTGAAAGAGGATGCATTGGTAAATAATCATCTTTTGTTAATTCAGTCGTTTTATGACGTGACAACAGTGAATATGTATGCGAACTATAATGGTTTACCGAAATGTTTTTCATCAGGGTGTCAGTATTTAAGAGCATTTATTTATCGTGGCTGTTAGCATTAAGTAGCACAGTTTTCAAATCGACTAAAGGCGCTGATTAATCTGTTATTATTATCTTATTAATTGTGTGCTACCCTCTTCATTTCCTCTAGTGTTAGTCATTGTTACAGTTCAACTGTATTCCATTCAAGAGAGATTAATATGCAGGAAGTGAGTCTGAAATATGGAATAACACAATGTGATGGACAATAAGTGTGACATTTGTGCCACCCTGCACACGGTTGTGGCAGACAGTGCAGCACAGTGGAATAAAATGAATCTGGCTGTGGCTCTGCAGATACGACTCTTCGTTTTTATTTATTTATTTGCTGAAAATGGAAAATAAAACTGTAGAACTTTTTCAGACTTGTGTTTACAAAAATATGGATACCGTCACACATCAGCTGTACATGAACTGCTTTTTTGCAGGATAGGTTGAGGATAGGTTATTGCGATAATGAATGGCGATTTTTCAGTCCAGCCTAACCCTGATTGCTGACTCGTTTAGTGTGTACCTTGCCCTCATTCAATCATTCAGTTTGACCACAACTGAACTGAAACGTTGATTTTAATATAATCATCACTCTACTAACATAAGAAATGTGTTCTTTTTTTAATTGCTAAATAATTATTCAAGAGTAAATTGTTGCAAAGTTTTAGATGTTAACATGACATGCCAAACTCAGTTCATGAAAATAATGGAACTAATATGAACTAGTATTTGACTGTCATTACAATAATCAATAACAAGCCAGAGATGAACATCAATAACCATCTTACTTTTCTCTCTTTCACTCATCCACTTTCCAGAAAACAATGAGCCTGACTGATTTGATTCCTATCATCGATGGCGCTGACATAAAGGTTGGTAACTGGAAAAGCTTGCAAAAAATGAAACTCTGTGTAATGCCATATAACTTCAAATTGATTAATGGAGATGATACTGGATTGAATTGATCAAGTCCATTTATGGTCTTTTCCCAATGAAGAGCGTCATCTATTGCACTCTGCAAAAGTATTGTGAAGAACAAGACAACAATTCAATCTGTCCCGTGTGGTTTGACTGTCTTTGGGTGAGTGAATAATATGAAGTTTTTTTGGTGTTGTTTATTTTTGCTTATTTGTCAGCAATCCTGTGGTTCCTTTTGATCAAGCCAGTTAGTTATTACAGCTCTTTATCTTTATCTTTCATTCACTTCCAGAACACAAACAGGAATATCACATGTGGAGGGGAGAGGGGAGAGAAGACCTCGATGTTTAACCTTCTGTGCTTGATAGACTATGTGATGGAAAATAATGATACCTATGAAGGTATGGATCACTCTTGTCCTGTTCAGATCAGGTTTTAATGTCAGCGTCAGGTAATCTGATCAAGAGTTCAGGTGTGAGTCCGCTGTGAGATCCCATCAGTGAGGGTGTAACAGCCTCCAATGAGCTGAAAATATTTCCAACAGATAGAACTTTGTTTCATTGTTGGACTGTGAGCAGTGTTTTAACAGCGCACAAACGTCATTCAGTCCCTTCATACCTCTCTCTACCTCTCTCCATGTCACTGTCTGGGCAATCAGTTTGGCTGGTTTCCAGAGTGTGCTGCCCTTAAAGGCACCCACTCACCTGAATGGAGAACCAAGCTTACTGCGATGGGAGACATGAATGTGTGTAGTCTGGAATTAAATTTTGTGGGTAGAGTGTAAGATTAGCAGGTAAACTCTGGTAAACCACTCACTACTTCAGCGTTTTGGAAACAGGTAGCTGATGTCCAGTCAGTGAGGCCAAATTAACAGAAACAAAATACATCATTTGAGAACTTGAAACCTCTTGTTGATGATGAGAGATTAAATTTTAAAACTCGCAATCACTAGCACAGAGTTGTTTTCCAGTTCTTGCTCTGAAATTGAATTTTTTCTTTTTCTTTTTTTTTTTTTTTGCATCACAGGCTGCAAATATGGTGAGTATAGACACTGAGCGTGTCATGAATATCTTGAATTTTGTGACGAGTGTACCGGGTGTGTGTATTTTGAATTAATTTCATTTTATTGTCATCTTTTTAGGACCGTTACTGAATGAGTATGCAGCAATTGTGGAGAAATTAAGATCATCTAACAGTAAGTCAAGTAAGACATTTTTATTTGGGCATTTATGGTTTGTTTATGTTTATGTTTTCTTTATTGCTTTTCAAGTTCGACGGTAAAACACATCCAGTCTGATTAGCAGGAATCTCCTTCACAAATCTTCTCATTGCTATTCTTTTGACATTGCTTGGCTTTGTGATTGTTAATCAAACATAAGGGCTGCGATGTCACCCATTGCTCTGGTTAGCCTCCAGGGCTTTGGTCTTATTACAGAGGCCCGCTTGTTGACTGGCATGTAAATGTCAAAACACTGAAGCTGAGGATGTCATTTCACTGCATTGATTTATTTCTAAAAATAGAAGATAAAACTACAATGTAACTATAATGTAAAGTCAAAAGACTGTGTCTGTACTCTTGGGCCACACTTGATTGAAACTAAAGGGAAAAAAGCCCAGCCCATCCCCTTCCTCCCTGCTGATAACAAATGTGTTCAGCAGCCTGAAAGCCCTGGCGTATCTGATTGTTTGAGCTCTTTCACTAATCTGGTTTCAGTTTAAAAAGTCTTTCCTTTGTTCTGAGTGCTAAGTGAGTCATGCTCTTCTTTTCAGATTATTTAGTTTGATAAAAAGAATGCACTGGCTGGTTTATGTTGATTGTCTGATTTGGACTGAGAGAGGATGGGATGATCTAATCGAAGGAGCAGACCTGGTGAACTGATGGCTCACATGCGAAGTGACCCACAACACTCACCTGAGGTGGCCATCCCGCGTTATTATGTGCTAACCTCTCTTGACACCTTGACCAGGTGCTGGAAGCTCCACATCTTTTGTGATGCTTCAGAGCAGGTTTATAGTTCTGTCACTGACCTCCGGCCCATGGACCTCCCATGGTCAGTGTTTGTCAGTTGTCATGGCCCAGTCTTGGGTTTCACCAAAGAAGCAGCTCTCAATGCTACTTCTTGAACTTTGTGCTGCCCTTGATGTCCACAACAACAGCACCTGCAACGATGCCATTGCTGCAGCCAATTCCTCAATAGGCAAGGATTCCCTGGATCTCAACACTGAAACTGTGCTTTGTTGGAAGGCCCAGGAAGACAGTTTCCCTGCCGAACTAACAGCACTGAAGGCCGGGAAGAGCCTGCCATCCAGTAGTAGGCTACTTCCGTTCACTCCCATTGCCTCGCCTGCAGGCATATTAAAGCCGCCTACTGGCCAAAGATGGCCTGCCTTTTCCTTGATGAGCCTACTTATGTGGGCGTTGGAAAGGAGCTGTCAAGACAGACAGAAAGTTTTGTTGCGTTTGAGTTTGAATTTCTAAACGAGATAGGCGGACTTGCTCCCAAGTCTGCTTTGCCCCACCTGGGTTGAAATAAAATTGTGATTTTTTTTAACGGCTTTTAACGGCTTCTGGCAGCTGCACCTGTGTTACTTTTTGCTTAAATTATTGATTTATCGTGTTCACGTTTTCGAAATTTTATAGATTGCCTCTCCATTGTGAATTATGCAGCATTTTGTGTGGTCATATGCAGCAAACACAGCCCCTTTTGTGTAAATGATGTAGATGGGAAACTCTGGGTTAGTGAGCTGGCTTCCTGAGACCGCTTTTGAGGATCGCAGATATCTGGGCAAATGAGGCCAGATAACAAAAAGAGATCCTGAGCATTTTCATCCAGCGTCCTGATTCAGGCCCCCACTATGTCCTCTATCCTGATTGTCTGCCACAGTCTGTGCCCAATGCACCCCAGTCTTTATGATGTATTTTCCTCCAACCTGCAGAAGCAACAACAACATCTCCAACCACAACAACATCTCCAACAACAGCAACAACATTATCTTCAACAACATCATCATCCAAAACAACATTATCATCATCAACAACAACAACAACAACAACAACATCAGCAATATGCTCACAGAGCACAGAAACTCATGGTAAGCTGCATTAATTGAATGTATGTCATGGCCACAGCTCACACTGATTTACTGATTTCATTCAGTCATGTATCAGGAAACCTGAAAAGTGTGCTGGGTGCTGGAGCCAATCCCAGCTCACACTGGGCGAGGGCAGGGTACACCCTGGACTGGTCACCATTTAACAAAAATTAGAAACCTGGTGAAATCCAAGTCTTAGCACTCTTTAGCTTTTTTTTTTTTTTTTTGCTCCAGGTTGTTGAATATTTTTTGTCATTTCAAACCAGAGCGTCCCATCATTTCCTCATCCTGGGTGCCTTACAGTGGACATCCTCAGTTCTCCATGCTGCTGCCAGCAACGTAGACATAGCTGACAATATCGCACCACAGTGGAAAAAATTGCTTCCATAAAGCCTGATTGAGCCTTTCAGAAACAGTGTTGTGATCTCTCAGGTTACAAACTCAAACAGTGACAATGCCACTCATAAAAAAAAACAAAGCACGAATAACAGGCAGTGCGCTAAGGTGGTCCTTGCTCCTAACTTATATAGGCAGAATGAGGTGCATGTACTTTTTCTCACAATCACCAGTATCTGTCTTAGCTGCATGGCCATTGGGTTTTATGGTAGTTCCATTCCGCAATTACATGCATGATGTAAGGCTGATTCTGCTTTTTTTCATAATTCTTGTTACTTTGTTTTTCATATTATTATGCAAAATATTTCAATTCAAAACAAGAATTTTGAGTTCATATATTGTACTCAGGGATTTTTTTTTCTCTCATCTTTCCACAGGCTTGGGTGCACAAGGTTCCAGTCAAACAGGTAAGATTTTTCTATCATGGCTAAATGTGACACTCTGATGAACATAAACGTGTCTTGTAGTTTATAGAATGTGTTGACATTGCGACAAGTAGGAGTTTGTGGAATCCTTGTGTCATTTTCAGACCATTTTAGGTGGTAATTTATTTAACACAAGGTTTACAAAGTTGACTAAAATGTATTTCTCTCCTCACCTCAGTGGAAAGATGGAATATATTATTATACGTGTCTTTGGCCCTCAACCTGATCCTCCCACTGGGGGTTTACCTGTGGCAGCACCAGAGATCTAAACACAATCAGATGGTGAGTGTAAGTAAAAAGAAAATCTCTTGTTTACTGAACGCTCCACATAAATGACAATGAGTTGAACACCTCCCCTCATTGTGCTGTTGATCATCTGGATAGGAAGTTTCTATGAACTCTTATCTTCAGGTGTCCTGCTGAGGTTCTGTGGGGTTTATGCCTCAGCTTGCCCAGCTATATCCTGGCTGTGGCGTCCATCTAAGTTGCTGAGGTGCCTTAGCTCCTGGGGACACTCAGAGCTGTGGAAATGCTTCTGTACTGATCTGACTCCTGCAAAAGTTCTATTGCAGAGATCTACAGGGACGTCATAGATGGGTTTTGATCACTGCATCGTGTTTATAGTGAGACGCGTGAGCCTTTCTTTGCAGCATCCAATCAAATTTGTATTCATTCATTCATCTTCAACTGCAAATCCATTTCTGGGTTGCAAGTTGCTGGAACCAATCCCAGCTAACTCTGGGTTGATGTGGATACAGCATGTGACTATATCTATGTCTAGGACGTTTATGAGCAGTTTTGTGAGAAGAGCAGAGAAAGGGCTTGGGAAAAAAACAATAATGCAGTCCAACTGAGGGACAGATTTATTTTGCTGTATGAGCGGGTCTGTCTGAGGTAACCCTTGTGCTGTCATAGGGGTCAAAAATGACTCAAGACCATGTTTAACAGCACAGAGACCCCCCAAATCGTCATCAATTTCTTCATCTTGAAATTTGATTTGACTTTTCTTCCAATGACCCAAACTTTAGAAAAAGTGAACCATTGCCTTTGTCCATATTTACATTACCACTGCACACAAAAAGGGCGATTGTCTTAGGGTTAATTTTTGACCGGCAGTCAAACAATCATTTACACACCACAAAAAACACACACACACACACTAAGGATGGTGAGAGTCACTGATTTATGTCGATGTGACCACAACGGTAAATTCAGGGTACATCGGATATAATCTACATCTCTTCTAGCCTGTCTGCATTGGTAAATGGTTAAATGGTAGAATTGATTATTTCATGTTCTATCTATTCCCTGCCGTATTGTGTTTCAGAGGCACACTGATGTAGGCAGGTGTTGTGCACAACAACCATTGGAGGGAAACAAGAGCGACATTAGGAGATACTTAAATGCACCAAGAAAGACGATCTTGAGTCTGTTACACGGGGGTTGCCTCGGTAACACGTAAAGCTAAAGGGCCTCTACCTTTCCCTTTGTTCACGCCAACCACATCTCGCAACGAGTCGCCATTTTGGCTCCGGCGACAGTGTAGCCTACGTCACTCTACTGCCATCTTGGCTTCTCAAGACACGTCACTCACATGACCCCGCCACCATTTTCCCCCTCTCTTTCCTTTCTGGCCTTGGATTTAGGTGTCTCTCTCATGATTCTAGTGCCACATATTCTTGCATTTATGCTTAAACCAATGGGAGAAATTACAAGTGGCATCACACAAAAGCTGCACCTTAATCAGTAGAGCAACGATTCAAACAAGAACAATGAGCGTCTGAGAACACCACCTGCACATCAGAGGTCAACAAATCCATCCACCTTTAGCTGGATAATGGGCAGGATTCAGTGAATAAGCCATCTGAAGGACACAAGGCAGAAGCCCCAGTTCTTTTGCCTTTGAGCTGAGGAAATCTTATGCATGCTAATACACTCTCGTACCACAACTCACTATATCACACTGTATCACATCATATCGAACCAAATCTTTTTATAATTAAGTCATATTGTTAGAATAATTTTTCAATAGCATCATATTATGAACAGGAGTGAATCGTATTGCATCATATGGACAGGGGGCCTCAGTGTGTTGTTATTGTATTGTATCGGTGGCAGCGTATCAAATCAGCCTCAGTGGTGGAGATACACATTGCTAACACACACACACACACACAATGAGAAGTTGTGATTAGGTGTGCTACTGACTGAACTCAGACAAAACAAAAATTTCTTGAAAATGTCCAATTTTCCAAAAAACTTTTCTAATTGTTTCCTAAAATAAGATAATGGGGGATGATAAAAGAGCTGATGACAGCTGTAACATGAGCAACTGGGAAAGTTGGCCCATCCTCCGGACATCCGTGAAGTGAAGACAGCACAAGGGCTAGCCACCATATGCAGGGCTTTTATTTAACAGATGGGAAGATGATGCATGCTTTTCTAGAGCGCTAACGTGACTTTTAGGTTCCTGCGAGGAAAAGTATGTTCAGAGTAAAACAGTGGCTGTGTGAGATGAGCTGGGTTAAACCAACATTGGTGCCGCTGTAATAGACTACGTGTGGTTAGAATCTTCTGTTCCCTTCTTTTCCCTGTTTTTGATCTGGTGATCAGAGGGGTTTTATGTTAATAAAGGGAAAAAATCCTGACATTTTTAGCTACCATAGCTGTTGAAGTGATAAGGACACAGAAACCAGTTTGTCCAAGACAAACTTATCAACTCCCATCACTCCGTTATGCTTCTTCTATTGGCAGCTTTTGCAGCTTTTGTGAAACTTGTTCATCCAAGGATGAGTTATATGTGAATTCAACTGTTCAATTGTTTTTCCTTTTTCTTTTCTTTTTTTTTTTACAGTTGAAAAACATAGATCTCTGATAATGACTTTGCTACAAAGTTGTTGGTTCCGCTACTGACAATCCGTTATGGGTGAATGCTGCACTGCGAGACTAGAGGGCGTATGGGCTGTTGTCTGTCCAAAACTGAACATCTGAACACGCTGACTTCAACGTGACGCCTTCACCTGCCAGAACTAATGCTATGCGCCATTGAAATCTCCTTGTTAATGTTTCCATAAGTATATAAAGTATTCATCTTGTAATTCAAGAATCATGGATGGTCAGTTAGCCCACTAAAGCTGAATACCTGGTTTTCCACACCAGTCATGCAGAGCTGATGAAGCCTCTTAGATAACATGAAATGTCTTCAAGAATCTAGTCCAGTCGCCCTGTATTCAACTTCTTCAGAGAGCTGTGACCCGAATGATGAAAACCTACACAGAGGTCAACAGATGACATCTTTAAGTCAGGGTTTGGGCAGGTTTTTGACGTCTGAACAATTCTGTAATGTAGAACTTGTCCCTTATGTCCATATTTGTATCCTCATTGTTGTTCAACTGGCGCCTTTAAAAATTTTTGACTTGAACCTGTTGATCCTTATTAAGATCTCAACGTCTTCTGGATAAAAGGATACAAAACCGTCAGGGTTCTTAGGCAGAGTATTCAGGTCAGTTTAGTGACAGGGTACTGTGTGTTTTGATGAAGCACCACCAGTGTGACATTTTTATCAAGCAAAGGTTTCGCAAAATGGAATATATGTTACAAGCAGGTTACCTTTATCAGTGAGAGCAGGTTTTCATCCTGATGTGCATTTGAAGCACTAGCCTTGCAAAGCTGTTAGCTTAGCTGGTCTTGCTAATGGGGAAAAACGTATGTCTCCTATATTTCTTTGTCTGTCTTGCAGCTCCACAAATGTCCGTGTCACTCCATCATCGTACCCTCAGCTGGTACGAATGAGGCTGGATCTCTGGTGGAAGAACACTGACCAGATAAAGCACTGTTACCACAGCACTGACTCTGGGACCATGAAGCCAAGATTATCATTACCATGCTAATTGGTGACACGCACCTTTTTACAAGCAGAAAGTTTCATCGTCAAGCACAGGGAGTAAGCTAGAACAAGCTGCCACATGCCAGTTCACTTACCCGCTATCTGTTATCAAGACAAACCACTCCTTTACCCTGCTAAGAGAGCTGAAAGTTAACAGGACCACAAGATCTGATCAGACTGGAACAAGTAAAAAAAGATGTGTGTGTGTGTGTGTGTGTGTGTTTTCACAAACCAGGAGCTAGCCTAGAATAACACACTGGGACATAGGAATCTGCTAATGGAAAGATTTGACCGAAAGGAACGCAGAGAGCAACTGTATAAAACATCTGGATGTCAAAAACCGATCCATCAGGCAGACAGACAGACGATACATTACATAGATGTAATTTATATTTAAAATATATGCATACACAGAATTCGAAAATATAACAGCTTTATTGATGCTTGTCCTGCAATTCGCCTCATCTTTCCCTTTCACATCCGCTCTAGTCAAATATAATACTACTCATGTAAAGTAAACTCTCTAGATGTATGCAGCCGTTCTGTAACCAAAATGTTTAATAAGCTGTGAAAACATAGCTGTTTGGAAAAATATTACATTAGTATTACATGCCTCATTGTGTCACTCAGTGAGTATATGTTGGATGTGTGTGTGTGTGTGTGTGTGTGTGTTTGTGTGTGTGTGCATGTATATGTGGGTCTGTGTGTTCTTTAGAAATTTTATAAATGGTCCTCAAACAAATTACTTTCTTAGGTGTCTTTTTCTGCCATGAGTAAACATACATTTCATCATGGTCATGGTCTAAAGAATCACCTCTGTTTTCATGGACTTATCACACTATTTGTATTGCATAAACACAAGGTTTAGGTCATGTTTGGTTTATTTATGGTGCTTTTAATAGACAGAGTAGCATGGCCGATAGATTGTGTGGACGTGTGAAGTTTTACACATGCATTTTGAATTTGTGCACTATACTCAGAGGTGAATCACAGTGAATAGACTGAAGTTTTGGACATGCAGGGCAGCAGAGCTGACCTGGAGTTGTTAATATTCACACTGGCTGAGTTGAAACTCAGTAAAGACAGAAAAAAAATGTTTGTAAGAAGCCAGCTAGCTAACTCCCACCCTGAACTTTCATATGATGACAGTTTACCAGCCTGCATACCACAAATGACAATATGGGCCTTCACAAAAAGAGATTGTTTATATTTATGTTTTTTACAAGGAACTGTTGTCTGGCCAAGTTGTGAATGAGAACCAGAGGATCTAAGCTAACGCTTTTTAAAAATGTTTTATTTTTATTTAACTCAAGTGAAATTTTTGTTTTTATTTGTTTTGGGTTTTTTTCACTATGAAGAAATGTATTCCTTTTGTATTTGCTGTATATACCGTATATGTGCAGAGTTCTAATGTGCAGGTCATAGCCTGTCTTATGAGAACAATGAGACATTCATCTCGGTGTCCTCAGAATAGCTCTGCTGCTCTGTGCCATCACCTGGGGACACCACATCCATATCACATCTTACGTACAGAATGACGTTGCTTAATTAATAAAGTCTTTGCACTCGGATATTGTGATATTGCTCATTATTTTCACAGTTTTATAACATTCTTTATTCAGATTTAATATTTTCTGTGTTCCCTAAAGCTTCAGTAATGGATTTTTGTACTGGGAAACATCCTGTAAACGCCAACGTTCTTGTGCCAATCTGTTTTGGTATGGTCAAATTTTGTATAGTTGGTTTGTTTTCCTGAAAACTGTTTTGTTTCGAAATTACCCCGTAAGACTTGTGAGAATGAGCTACATTGGTAAAGTTATGGACCTGAATGTTAAACAGAGAGAAGGGGAGAGAGAGGGCCACTCACTATTCTTCCAGCCTGCAAGAGCTAATTTCCTTGGACAAAGTACAGCGTTTTACAGTTAATATGACCATGATGCACCAACACCAGTGAATGGGTGATTATAGCTTTCATTGTAAATGCTTTGATTTATGAATAAGACTGGGAAAGTGTTTTTTTATTGCAGTACGCATCATATATTAAGCTTCATGATCTTGAGCTGAGATTCAAGACTGTAAATATAGACATCACCCACTGCTGGTTTCTGAAAAACACTGAGCTCAGTCGGTAGTTTGGTTATCGCTATCTTTCCAGATATGCTATGAATGTGTGGCAAAGCATGCTAAACCTTTAAACTTTGATCGAAGGTAAACTAGTACACATGAAGGAGGAAATGAGCTCTCAAGACCAAAACAGTTTTTATATCACGTAAACATAATCATCATTGGACATCACAACTGTTTATGACTGTCATAACTGAACATGTTTTGACTGTGCCAGACCAGAGAATTTCACTCAGCTGTACACCTGAAACCAGCCATATCACCTGAAATTCATTGACTTGAAACGCCAACTCTTATTGATCCTTTTAATGTCTCTTGGGAACTTGAGCAGCTTTCATTTTTTTTACCTGAACACATTAAACCTGTGCCCATGTCCAGCTGTTCATGAGGACTCAACACAAGGGCCATCCACCACTCTGGTCCCACGCCAGACATTTTCATTCCTCACACAATTCCAAACAGGTAGCTGCAGAAAATTTCCTACTACATCGTAATACAAACAACTAAGGAAATATTTGGGCAACGAACCCAGCACCAACCCAATCCAGTACAGGCCACATAAAATGGCTTTCTATTAAACCAATTACATCATATTTATTACCAGTCATCTGACTGAATTTTTCAAGCTATGACTCTTTAAAACTTTCTACTCTACTGTTGATTGTTTTTTTCTACCCCTCAGGTGCTGTTCTCTAAATCCACAGAGCCTCACCCATATAAAGTTGCTGTAATCTATCATCTCGCTCTCAAATGTAGTCGGCTCCTTTATGATGAATGGCCTGCCTGAGCAGCTCAGGCTGTCTGACTCAGTGCCATGAGTCTCTTATTAAAACATGCTTCTACTGGAAATATTATCCTGCCTTTACCTCAACTGTTTGTTTATATAAATGTTTACTTTAACTGTTTATTTCTTGTAAAGAACATTGTTCCCTGTGGATTAAGGATCACAAATCCTGGACAGGAGGTGCCTGCAAATGATGTGATTCGTTACTGTCAAGCTCAGGGCTCACACAATTCAAAACAGAGAAAATGAAGGCCATAAAGTCAGAACAATACGAAACAGTAAAAATACTCATTTTTAGTCACTCCCTTCAGTGTAACACAAACCTTTCTTCCACTGCATATATAAACATGCCAAAGCTTTAAGGAAGCTGTCACAGGATGACTTCAGTAAATCCACCAATCTCAAGTTCATTTGTGTCTGTACTTTGCCCATAAAGCAACCAAAGAAGCAAATAACTAAATAAACGAATTACTAGATCAAAGTGCAGTATCTAGTAAAATTTATACTCATTTATACTCAACTGCTGCAAATAAAATCAACAAATGTGAGCATGACACTAAGTGCAGCATCAATTCAAAATGGTTAAACAACCGCAAAGCAATGCTTGCACACCGTGCTTTGTTTGTTGACCCTCATTCTTTTTTGCTCAAGGTTTACTCTCCACTCTCTTTTCCAGCGTTTGCATGTCGAGCGCTGATTGGCTCCTGGGAAATTCAGGGACCTCTGATTGGCTCTGAAAGCAGCATGAACAGAGGAGTGCTGCTCCCTCTGCTGGTGCCTAATGAATCTAATCACACAGCATGTGCTGTACCAAGTTTTGATAAAGGTTTGTAACGGGCCGAAACGTACCCAAATACCGTTGTTTGCCTTTTTGTATTGAACGGTTCAATAAATCATTGAATATTTTTGCCTAGTGTCTGCAGTGTTGCCACATCAAATGCTTTATAGTGCACACAAGTCCTTGAAAATGTAGTTATTTTAAAGATTTTAATATATGAATTATTGTAATTTCCTTGTTCCCATATGTGAACGTTGGAGAAACTTGGGTTGTCTGTGTCACTCATCAGCGAGTCTGTTCATAGCTTAATTGTTTTTTATTAGTCTAGGAGTCTTTAACCTGAGAGACTGCAAGTCAAAACAAAAGACATCTATTTCATTCAATCACCCTGTCAGTGACAACTATCATAGTGATGAAGGTAAGAATAAAAGTGTTAACCATAAGCCTGGCAAAGATACTGAGACAGTATTCCACAGATCTGACTACATCAAAGCTTTTAAACTCACCTCGGGTCATAAAATGGGTTTGGAACAGCAGCAAGTGTCAGTCATCTTACGCAACACCATGAATTTACAAATCAAGAGATGCCCTAATATCATCAACCTCCTGCTGTCAATGACAGTATTGTTTCTCTTGAAAAGAAGCCAATTCCTCAGTTCTCAAAGTGTGGGGTACGCCCAACTGTTGGGGAATAAAGACATGACAGATGGAGTGTGACAAACTGCAGGAATTTTTTCTTCTCATGCCTGTCTTTATTAATACACAATGTGACGTTCAAATGGACTGTGGTCTTGTGATTTATTCTCTGAGTATGATGTAGTACGATGAGACACGTGCTCATTGAGAGAGCGTGAGGCTCTGCAGCCCTGTTTACATTTGGCATTAACGTGCACTGTGGTTGGTCAACACATAAGCTCACATCTGGCATTACAATGAATCTCTTGAGTGACACTTCTGGTCAAATATTTCTACAGGCATTGGATGCACCTCCAATGTCCAGTCTCCCAGGAAATAGAGAGAGAAGCAGAATAACTCTGAATAATTTCTGTCTGTTCTATGGCATGTAAGATGAATCACCTGATCTGGTTTATCTAAAAATGGGCAAAATATGTATCCTTTGTTTGGCCAAGACTTTTCTGCATGGCGCATAACAGCATGCATAGCCTGTAATGAAAAGTGTCCATTAGCTATGAAGTTCAAAAACATTTTGGAACCAGGTTGTAATATGTTTATTTCTCCTGTGAAGTTTGGCAATTTAATGTGGGAGGCTGTGGGGACTGCACTCTTTTGACTTTAGTGGTCATTTGTATATGGAGTCAGAACAGTCTCATAATGAATGAATTCTCATGGGGGCTTTTCATGAATGCACATGCTTTATTTCGTAGTAATAATAATAATAATAATAGTAATCATCATCATCATCATCATCCATTTTATTACATTTTTAGAATAAAATATCCATTTTATTGTAGGCGCCTTTCATGGGCCTCAAGGTCACCTTACAAAACAACAGAACACAACAGACAGGTAGAAAAAAATACTAAATACTAAAATCACTAAAAACAAATCAGCAACATTTTGAAATTTAGAGGAAGTACGCCTGTTTAAAAAAGTTGGGTTCACAGATTGGATATGAAAATGGAGAATGAGTCAATGTTTCTGATACTGGGGGGGGGTTCCAGAGACAGGGGGCCGAGTAGCAGTAGTAGTAGTTGTTGTATTATTTCGGACTTCACAAATGTAATTTTGAGGTACACTTGTAATATAAATTCACGGAGCATATGAATGATTTAATGTGCGTTTACGAAATCTGTACGTTGAATTTTCAGACTGACCTGACGTTGCAGGTCAACCAACGTCACCATTGGCTGATAATGCTGCCAATCAAATGTTTGTTTTTGATTCATTAGCCAATCGGGTGTGCTTCCCTTCACCCAATTGCATGGAGAGAATTAATCAATCTCAACCTATCAGCAACATTTATCTGACTATCCCCTCGCTGAATAAATAATAAATCTAGATGACAATACTTCAACGGCTCCGACTGATCTTCTCACATCGACCAACTCGGGGAAGTCTGGTGACTTCAACACGAATTTGCGAAACGTGTTGTTGATTGTTGCCGTAACGACGACGGTCACTAACGGTTTAAATGTGTTGAAATGGAAGGGGCCATATGATTGGCTGCAAGCAAACAAATTAAGTGAGTGGGTGGAGTAAAATGCAAAGAGGGTGTTAAGTTTTGGCATCCACAAGGAAATATAAAATAGGGTTAGGGTTAGTATCTCTATCTCTACATAGATCAGGCCATGACAGGCCAAAACACACGGACCCTTGATTTCATTACGCTATTTTTCTCTAAGTTCTGTTTGATATGTGCTGTAATATTTATTATTGGAATTATGATAACAATTACTTATTAATTATTCCCAAACCCATTTTCAGATTACATAGACCAAGTACAAAATGTTACTGAATGAAAGTAAATATAACTGTGTGGTAGAAAGAAAAGGGGGAGATCTTTGTATGGGTTACAGCAGAAATATTCATGTATTTAAATTCTTGCAAGTTTCTCAAACGATACATGTTGGTTGACAGCGAGGTAATAAAGTACAAGCCTTTAAGAGAAACTTTTCGTTATCGTTTTTCACGTGATACTTTGGGGGGCTTTTATTCTGAAGGATTCGGATCGGAAGTGGTGTTGCTGAGTTGGACGTTCATCAGAGCTAGCCGTTACGAGCAGGGAGGTAAACAAACGACTATTTACTTATTTGTTTTTAGAGGCCAGAGCAGCGACAGAGTAAACACGCAAACGCACACAGCATAGTGAGGAATTCCCCTGCGTCGACTATAAAGAGTGGAGCGAGTCGGCTGGTAGGTATAACCTGTAAGATAAAGCTAAGCTAAAGTCTCTGCACAGGAAACGGCATGGACAAAACCAGTGCTGAGTGAGACTGCCTTCACACCATGGAGGAAGGAGCACACTGTACAACCACGCCGGTTACAGCAGTCACAGCAGTCACAGTGGGACGGGACGAGCACTGTGGCTGTTTGTCTTTTCCTCGGAAGCTGCAGTCAGTTTGACAGCTGGGCTGGCTGTGTTGCTGCCGACTCGAGCTACTCACGAATCATCTGATTCGGATCTAATAAAGCCACATTACTCCATCAATCGACGATCAAACTATCCAAGTGATTAAAGAAAAATATCATCCAACACCAGTTATGACATTAACTTTGTTCAAATCTTTTTTTTTTTAATCACGGTTGAGAGGTGCAGATTGAAGGTACAACCAGCAGCTGTTGTTTTTCTGGAAGGCTAACTTTGGCATTCTTAGCTCCGTGTTTGGTGTCAAAATGCCAATGTAGATTGTACTCCGGCTCACAGCACAAAAGACATACCGGCTTTTCACCTGGAAGCACAAACATGCATTCACCTTCCCACCTTTCATGAAACAGCTTTCCATCTGCATTAATTTTTCTCTTCCTGGACATTTTTTGACCATTTATTTCGTATTTTCCTGAGCTACATAGCAGTAGTATTAGCATTGCTTTTGGGCAATTGAATCAAAAAAAAAATAATAATAATTAATTGATTGTTAAATTAATTATGTGAATGTTGGACTATTGATTTTCATTTGTCCTCAGAGCCATGACAACAGATTCCTCACTCCTCAACTCTGAGCTGGAGTTACAGCAACAGGAGGAGATGTATCAACAGCTGCTCTTACAGGTAATGCAGCGCTTTCAGATCATTTATTTTTTAGTTTTTCTTGGCAGGGATCAGCAACTTGCTTTAATGAATAGATAGTTTTGCTCATAACACCTATTTTGTTCAGATTGAACAATAAGGTATTGCATAACTTATTAAAGAGTATTGCTGACTTGTGTCCATGTTATTGGTGTTTATGTTAAGCTAACTGCAAATTACTGTTAATGTAAAGTCAATGCCTATGCTGTAAGATCTACAAAGGTAACTTGTGAATGTATTACCTTACCTATCAAAAAATGGCTACAGTAGAAGTATTTGCCATCCATTGCTTTGTCCATTAGCACCAATGTCTTTCTATTTATCAGCCATCTCTGTATTCCTGTCACGACACTGGGCTGATTGACCAATCAGATTGGTGGTTTGTTGTTGTTGTTGTTTTTTTTTTTTAATGACCAAGCAATCTAGCTCCAATGGGCCTGCAATAAACTACTCAACTCCTCTTTTTTTCTTTTTTTTTTTTTTTTTTTAGACAATCGGAAAAATGGAAGCAGAAAATCCAGATTCAAAAGTAATTCGACCGCAACCTGGTGAGAGTCTTGGCAACACGAGTAATAGCAATGCACACCACAAACATGTTAATTAGGAATACAATACCACAGTTTGTTAAGAGAGGTGTTTTGGTTTTTTTCGGTTGTTTTTATATTCTCTATTTCTATTTCTCTATTATTTGAGCAATTTTTTAAATAGAATTTTATCTTCCTCTTCTTTTTCCTCCCAGGCATATGTGTGAAGACAGTCTCAGAGCCAAACAAGCAGAAGATCTTCATCAACATCTGTCAGTCAAATTCAGTCCCATCTCCTCCAGAACTTTCCAGAGACGAGCTTGTAGAGCTGCTCCAATCAGAAGATCCCAGCGGCTACAGAGTTCCCATGAGTCTTGGCGAGCCACACACAGAAGTAGATAACAGTACGTAGCTAAAACCAGAGATATTATTGTTCCTTTAATTTGCAGCAATGTAATTCATAGACGGACTGTTCCTGTATAAATCAAAGTAAATGTTAATGCAGGCAGCTTTATTATTAACATTTATTATTAGACACTGCTGCATTTCAGCTTGAGTATGATAGAGACAGAACGCACTACAAAAAGATGTAGCTCTTTTTCTTTCCTTCCCTTTTTTTTGGTTGTTAATGTTTTTTATATATATATGACAACATCCATCCATCTTCATCCACTTATCAAAGGCTTCCTCCAGGTACTCTGGTTTTCTTGCACAGTCCAAAGACATCAATGTCTAGGTTGATTGGTGGCTCTAAATTGAGCGTGAGTGGTTATTTGTCTCTATGTGTCAGCCCTGCAATGAAACCTGTCCAGGGTAAATCCTGTCCTCACCCTGAATGTTTGGATTGACTCCAGCATCCCCTGCAACCCTGACAGATAAGCAGTAGAAAATAAGAGAGAGAGAAATTATTTGGTTCGGTTTGTCTTGTGTAATAAATATATTAAAGGAGCAGAAGGAAAAACAAAAAGAGAACTGTCTTTGCTAGTTTCAGACTGAGTCTACACATCACAGTCTCTAGTACTTGTGTTTTTTCAATAGCAAATAAACACACAGCTACGTGAGCTCCGATGAATGTGTGGGACCTCCGGTGAAGGTAACTGCAGGGTTGCACAAACCTGCTCTAAAGTCAGTGGTGCAGCACTGCACTGTTATTTCATGGGTGTGTTATCATGAGAAGTACATTAACCTATATAACAGGTGCACACAATCTGTTATAAAGAAGAAGAATGTGGTGAAAATGTACATCAGTTTGCGTCGGTCAAATGCAATATCAGAATATAGCCTCAGACGATTAGATCAGTGTATGTAGCATATTGTGAGTTTCAGACAGTTGCAGACACATGAGCCTCTGCTGATAAGTTTCTTCTTCCCCCACTACAATGTTTCCCATAAGCCATTCTTGCCAGCACATCACTTAATCAGTGGTCAATTGTAGAGTTGTATTTCCTGTCCTGAAAACCTCCACCCCATTGTAAATAAAAATTCTACACAGCCACTTCATCAAATGCAACCTCTTTTACTACTTGCAAAACATGTAAGGTAAATAGGATTTCTCTCTCTGTCCGTTTCAGGCTCTCAGGGCTGCACCGCGTATGATGTGGTCATCAACCAGGATTTCTTCCAAAGATGCCAGGTGTGTTTGTCTTACTCTCTAAGCTCTTAATTTAAACAGGCGTGCCACTGAGATCATGAACTGAATTTCCAGCAAGCTGTGTACAAGTATGAACATATGCAGTTCAAGTATGAACTCGTATGTGTACTTATCTACTGTAATGTGAGATGTTAGTCTTAAAATTCTGCCACTCATGCTGCATGTAAGGATCTTTGCACCTGAAACACAATTTGGTTGAGCAGGTGGCACAGGAATGGTAACATATCCTGTGACTTGGCGTACATACTGTGTTTAACTGACAAATTTGAACATAATTTCCATTCAAAGCAATGGTCAGATCTTTAGTAGCAATTGCTGAATTATTATCTTTTATGTTTCGTTCTGATTATAATTTTAACTAATCTGTCATGATCTGGCAAACTGCCTCGAGAGTCATGACTTCAACAGCACTGCAGAGTTAAAACAATCAATGGCCTGAGTGAATGTATGCTTATCTTTGTCTTGTAGAAGGATCCTTTGTTCCAGCAGTTTGTTATTCTAGTGTCTTTAGAAGGACTGGAGAACAAATACAACCTTGAGCTAAGTAGAGGTAATTGTGGGTGTGGGTGTGGGTGTGGGTGTTAGTGATCGCAGTTTTTGAGTTTCTCTTCTTTGTTTCTGCAGACTGGAAGGTTCTGAAGAACAGAAAGTTCTTGGGTTCTGTTAGTGAGCAGAACATACGGACCAAGAGCAGGCCGGTGATTCAAGAGCTGCAGCCTCAGTATGTCCATCTGACTTGATTCACTAACAATAAAACTGGTTCTACTGTTCTGCTTGCACCTATTTCAGTTTTGTAAACAGCGTATAAACATTAAATACATGGACTAATTGATGCATCTGTCAGGAAGTGGGAGGTTGGTAGATTGGAAAATGCTATTATAGGAAGCAGTGGTTCGCACCGTTACCTCACAGCAGGAGGTTTTTGGTTTTGAACCTTCAGCTTGGGGCCTTTTAGTGTGGAGTTTGTGGCTTCCCTTCAGGACCTCCAGCCTCCTCCCAAAGTCTAAAAACATGTGCATTTAGATCAACCGGTGACCCTGAACTTGCTTGGAGATGTGAATGTGACCATGAATGATCATTGCTGTTTGGCCCTGTGATAAACTGGCAATGTGTCCAACTTGTTCCCCACATTTCTATTCCTCTTCAAGTGAGTTTTAAATTCATGATTTTATAAAATTTCCATCTCTTCTTATAGGGAGTGCTTCACTGCTACAGCCAGAAGGTAAATCTCCTCCCAACTGGCCTTAATGGTTCCCATTCAAAGTCAGAATTACATATTTATCCTTTGTCACATAATCTTTGTCTGTGTTTCCACTTTTTTGTCATTCCTTCTTTTTCATTTCGTTTGTCCTTGTTTTGCCCTCCATTCATCATATTTCCCACTCTTTCTTGCTTGTGTCATCTTTTCCAGGCCAGAGTTCACTTTATTTGTGGAGCCTCCTGTTGGTGACTCTGAGTACCTCATTGCAGAAATAAAGCTATCTGGGGTGGTGAGATATGTCATATTTGCACTGTACAGTACATGAAAAAAACTTTTGTTGCCTCTCTTTCCTTCCTAACTACCCCGTTTTTTCCCTCAAATATCTGATCCATTTAACCTCGGTATCTCCTTATATGACTCTCCAGCCCGAATTAAACACATTTTTTTCTTGAAGTTTAAACTGGCCTTTCAGAAATTCACCACTTTTTTTAATTCAATCGGAAATAGTTGATACCACCAGCTACTGCAGTTGCATAAAATAGGGAATATGAGATTGAGTCAATAAATGTGCTCTGTTGTGGCATGAAGTGGCTGTTCCACCAAAACTACCTGGTAAATAAGCATTGGTGTAAAGGTAGATGTGTCTATACAGGTTGCTGCACTTCCTGACTTTCTGGTTCAGGTTTGAAACAGATCCTAATTCCAAAAGAGAGTGCCAGTGTGTCTGTCTTCATAACCGCACTTGAGCTGTGCAATATGAAAAAAAGTGATTATATTGGCAGGTTACAGCAATTGGAGTTGTTTTTTTATTTAATTTTATTTTTTGTTCCAGGGGAAAAATTACGTGGTGCATTGCAATTGCGTTTTATTTTCAACTGTCAAAAAAATTGCAACTCCTGCAATTTGAAATGTTTTGATATTGTGCTCAGTCATACAGTAGTTTCTATTATATTTTGATTAATTGTGCAGCCATAAACTGCACCCTCAAATATTATATTAGTATGAACATGAGAGCATAAATCATGCGCTGGCAAACTATCCAGGGGTAATGTTGCAATGAATGTTTAATCACTTCCCATTCCTAAAAATTCACTGTAACATTCACAGTGTAACCCAAGAACAATGGTACTCAATCATCATGGTGATGATAGCGAGATGCTTCAGTCTCTTAGTATTATATCATGTACGTGTGTTTATGTGTTGGCAGCCATCATCTCGCTCCCTGGTTCTGGATGTTGGAGAAGACAGACTGGTGTTGACAGCCCGGCCCTCACTTTTCCATCTTGACATCTTTCACCCATTTCTTGTCGATCAGGAGAACAGCATGGCACAGTACAACAAGAGCACAGAGGTACAAAACAGTATATACTTCACATAGAGTTACACACTCTGAACGGTGGCTGTTACCAGCTGTGTCCAGTGAAATATACATAAAACACTTGGATTCAGACATCATAATAGTAATAGGTAGACGACCTCCTGGGAAAAAAAAAAAGGACAAAATAGCACATGGTATACCACCACCACCAATAGACCAGCTAGGATTGTGTGCACAAACCAAACTAATGCACAGTATGGCTCATCACTCACCATGCACTTCTTTCCTCAGATCCTGACTGTCACTATGCCTGTGGTGTCGTCATGAGGGTGGAGATATTATTATTATTATTATTATTGCTCAAACATAATGCTTTGCAAATAAAAGTTAACAAAAAAAAGGCAAATCTCTCTGTTTTGTTTGACTGTTTAAATGCTTATTCACCAGGAATCTGAGCGAATGACAGAAGAATGTTGTCCATGCAGCAACAGTGTTGAAGAGTCAGAAAAAAGGAATTCATTTCAAAGGAGTGGTCAAGCCTGTTTTGATTTAAGGCATTACATCCAGTGCCAGACAGTGTATGCTCAGTTCATCCTGTTACTGAAGTAGATTACTGTTGTGTTGTTTTACTTCACAGCCATTAAAGGTAGATCCCCACCCTTGGAGCCTCTGTTTCCCTGAAAACAGATGTTTGTGAAAAGCACTGAATATATATGGGATGGAAACATTTATCTATGGTCTTAATAGTTTCTGTCAACTGGAAAGTTCAAAGAAACTAGAAACTTTTCATGGGAAAAGTAAACAAGTGTTAACCAAAAATAGAGAAGTTGTCACTTCTATTTTTGGTTAACACATCCTGCTGTGCTTTGTCGTTCGTGATTTTATTCGCTCCAGCACACTCCTACATCTCTGCTTGTCTGCTTGTATGTCAACAAGTGCCTGTGTCCAAAAGTGAAATAGAATGATGGCTTAGTTAACTAGATTTTTCTCTGATTGGCAGATACATTGGTATTCCTAAAACCAATGGCCAAGAGTCCTCCTTGGTTTTAAGAGAAATGACGAATTATTTTGAAAACCTGCCAAGAGATTAGTGGAACATTAGTCCCGAAAAAAGAACAGCATGTAATAACAGTATGTTTTAACATATGCACATTATGTTTTTTATACACTACAAGACATAATGAGTCAAATAAACAGTTAGGACCAGGACTGAATAGCTCCAGCGTGAGCTGCAGACAGATTCAGACAGCCAGAGGTGATATGTCGTATAACCTAATATAGCATAATGGGCTGAATAAACCTGAAACCTAGTATACACAGACAGTCAGACTGAAACTGTGTCAGCCACTGTCATTTGGACAAAAGCAAAAACATGACACAAATGACTGATAGATGCCAACTATAGCAACTGTTCTCAAATGCTCTGCTCCCCAGTTTTGATCAGCCAGAGATCTGATGTTGCATAAGCCAAATTCAGCTGATATGGGAAAACTATGTTTGGCAAAATATGAATCATTGCACAGGCTTCTTAAAGCCTCTAAAACATGTCTGTAGAGGAACTTGAATAATTGTCCAAGATAACAGGTGTCCATCACTGTGATGGAATCACAGTGAATTATTAATAATGACAGAGCTAGGTGGATTATTCTCTTTGTTTCAATGTTTTGTATGTCTTTGCTTATTCTCTGTGCCAAGTTTTCCATGTCGATGTTGAGACCTGACTATCTTTATATCTTTAACTCCTCCCTTTTCATAGGCAGCCTCCACCCCATTTACAGTTCTTCCCTGGCAGCTCTGTCTCCCTCCATCCATCACACCCTCCCTCTCCTTTTTGTCATACCCCTCTCCACCTGCCCTGTGGCATACCCCGTCTGTCCAGTGAGGTCATTTCTCTGTTCTCCCTAATCCTGCGAGGTGCTCATCTTTCTGCCTCCGCTTAATCCGCCTGTGGCCCCCAGCCTTGGCATCGCACACACACACAAATCTTCACATTTGTGCACATGGACTCACAGTTATTCTTGTATTGAACACTTGTACACTCAGTAATTCTCACAGCATGCATACAGATTCAGATGGCAGGCGCACAAACACGCACAGACGCACACACATACACAAGATACCCCACCACCTCTCTGTATAAAACTGCCTCTGTTTCAGTACAATGGTCATTCTCTCTCCAGTCTCTGTCCCTCTGTCTGTCTCTGGTTGGTGACACCACACCTTCACACAGGTACGTCTGTCTGTCTGTTTTACTGTTCTTTGATATGTCTGGACTTTCAGAAGAGCCCAGCAGCAGAATAAGTTGACAAAATGCTGCAACTTTGTGATGAATGTATAACTATGACTTCATTCACCAATGGTTTCTCTTCTTCGATGGTATTCATCATGTTTCATCAGTTTTGACAGTGTTTGACTCCTCCTTGTTGGTGTACCTAATAATAATCTGTTATTAGAGTCACTGAACATTCAACAACCATTTTCACACAAGAAATTTAAACATTGCACTTCATGCTTTACATCTACGTCTGCTGAGCATAAATTGTTAACGTTTCTTCTCAGCAGAGACACTCAAGATTGGGGTGTCTGAGCATCCCTGAATGCACCACACAGGAAGCCTTACTTTAAAGCCTCCTTTACCATGAACAACAATAATAATCAAACAGAATTAATTAATCAGCTATCTCAAGTGAGCTCATTCAACACCAAACAATAATGTATCTGAGCACATCATTAGTAATTATCTTTATTTTAAAATGATCTTTTACAGAATAAACACTAGATGGTGTTTACGTTGGAGAAACATGATGAGATACAATTATACAATTTAAAAAAAAATGTCTTCTTTGAAGAGTTTAAGAGACACTATTTGTGTCACCACTTGCATGATTCTGCAGCTTCTCTGTATGTTAGTAATTTGGGTATTCTGTGGGAAGGCCATGCAGCATGTGATTTATTGGGAACAGATTATTTAGAGGATCTTGGTTTTTAGTTTCACTCTGAATCTGATTAACAGTACGGACTTTATTCTTAGTACTGGAGGTTTTCAGGATGTGGACAAAACAATCTGAAGCTTTCGGTATTTAGAGCTGGTGGCACAGTGCTGTCACCCAGCTGTGTTCTTCCTTTGGAGCTGTCAAAATTGTCTGACAGCTTATTAGGCGAGTACAGCACATGTGTGTGTGTGTGTCCCCTTTCAGTTTGCTCCATTGTGGTCATTGCCAAGCACACATAAAAAGGCTAACCATCTGAGGTAAGGCTAGCTAAGTTTAGCACTCAGAGTAAAGTGGTGGGTATTAAACAGGTGTCTGCACACAAATGTCATCTATGCAGTTGATAGTGTTTGTGTGTGTGTTACTCTGGGCTTATTTATTTGAGGAGCAACTAAACCCATTACAGTTGTGAGATCCAACAGCTTTATGGTGACCAAAGTCGTGGAGCCCACAAATTCAAATGAGTACCTGAAGGTTAGGTCTTGTGGTGTTAGACTAGTGGCTGGGGTCAGACATTCAGTTATGTTGGCTGGTGTGAGGGTCTTAGGGGATGTATTTTGTGACAAGACCCCATGAAGGAAGTCTTAGTCATTTCTTAAGTCATATTTATGTTAGGCAGCAGAGGGGGATTAGTTGTGACAGTATACGACATAAGACCAATTCAGATTAAATATTCAAGTCACTTGAGCTGGATGGTTGTTCTCAAGTGAAGTTAGGCTGTTTTCAACTCTTTTTAAAATGGATTTTGCTGACCTGTTCTGTTCTCATCTCCAGTCTAGAGTCTATCAATAGCCAACAATAGACTGTATTTAACTCCAATGAGGTTCTGTTGCACATCCATTCTTTACTTCACAGGCACACACATTGTCCTTGACTAAAATTAACCCTGCTAAGGCCTACACTCGTTGCCTGCTGCAACCCGACTCTTCTCCTTAATCCTCTGGCTCCACCTCACCCTCCGATGAAATGTGCACCTCGAATTCATCCATGTGCCATTTCTCCCCACCATCCCCCCTCCACAGCCCCCACAGCTTTATGTTATGTACCTTTTGAGTAAAATAAAGACTTCCTCTATCATTAACATTATATCAACAGAGCCTATGACTAAAGCTCTATACTCCAAGTGATTGTTAATGTCCCGTGAAATTTAATACTACCTACTACTTTGATACTTTGCGACCTGCTAGCTTCACCACTGAAGCTAGCAGGTCTGTTCTGAGCATGTCCTTGGTCCTGTTGACAATAGCTTTGGCTTGTCAAGCAGAGGCAGGGAGCAAACATTTTTGGATGCCCCATAATGTGGCTAATCTTCGGATCTTAAACGGACGACTGTACTATATCTAGTTACAGACATGCTCATCGAGCTGTTCGTGACTTAACTTCCAATGCTGTCACATCAGTTATTATTTTGCCCACAGAAACGTGTGGAAAGTATGAAGAAGTAGCAAATATTATTAGCAAATCAGTATAACTTGCCTTACTATTTATGCCTACTTTTAAATTATGATATTGATATATTTTAACAATCTCTGGGCAGGAGATTTGAAAAGTAAATTTGAAAAGTTCAGACAGCAACAAATGAAAAGAAAGTATTTATTATTATTGGTGGAGAATGTCATTGTTAGTTAATATTTTGAAGATTAAAATATCCTGATTTGATGTGTTTACTCTAATTCCAAAGAAATAATAATAATTAGAATTAATAATATTTATAATAGTGCAGAACTGTGAAGATGGCCAGACAGAGTGCGGCAAGAGTATAAAATTTGATAACATTCTCCTACCAGCATCTCCAGAATTAACATATTAATGCATTTTATACCGTGAGTTTAAACCTGCAGTTACAGATTACAGATTTCTGGGTCATTTGGAGGCAGCGCAAACAAATGATGAACACAACCTATACAAAGTTGATATGGCAAACAGTTGTTATTTACACATCACGGGCAATTACATGGCAGTACTTATTTTGAGTAGTTTTTCTGGCCATGTGACGAAATATTCATCCTCATTCGGCTCCGTTTTCGGTCTCCACCAACTCTTGCTTTGCTGTTAAAATGCTCCACTATGGTCACCAGCTAGCATTGAACTGTCTCTCTGCTATTAGGTGCTGGACAGCAAGTACCAAAGGGAGATTTTATTGATGAAAACAGCCACCTTCTGCATTTAGAAACAAGCGTCTGTTACATGAGCAGCAGATTCATGACTGATCAATTCTGTTGTTGCTCTGGGTGATTTTATTGATGTACAGTACAGGCCAAAAGTTTGGACACACTTTTTTATTCAAATGAATAGGAAAGTATGTCCAAACGTTTGGCCTGTACTGTCATAACAGAATTTAGGAAATAAAGCTTAGACTTTTGGCCATGCTTGGATTCTTGGATCACTTTGGTGAAAGTTAGGAGGTTAGCTTCCCCATTTTCCAGTATGTGAAAAGCAGAACTGCAGATTGCTCCATGCACTGCTCCCTTAGATACGACCACAGACAAAGACAGTGTGTGGAGGGTTTGACAGTTACTGATTTCCCGTTGAAAGGAAGGGCTGTGCCAAACTCCAGGGTCAGGCATGTCAATGGGCACAACAACAGACGGGACAGAGAGGGCAAACCTTTTAACAACATTGCTTCTGCTATAAAATTCAACCACACTGAACCAGGACCTCTATAAATTCTTCCCGATGATAGAAAGATAGAGAGGGTAGTAGAGATAGGAAGGCATAACGGGCTAGTGAGGAAAAAGTACAGAAACGTCTTTTTCATTGAGGTTCTGAGTATTATCAGAGTATACAAACATAACAGAGGACACAGTAGAATGAAAGGGAACGCTGACCCCTGGCAAAGCGTCTCAGAGAAGCTTTTCTAATTTTATCAGACACTTGTGAGTTGCTCAGTTGACTTGTCAAACTGTGAACCCAGTTGTTAAGTTAGAGGTGTTAAGGTTCAACACACCTTGTGTGCATTATTAAATCTAAATAGATACAGTTACAGGCTTTCAACATGGACCTTATTCACCTTTGCAGTGTTTCAATGTAAATCATCACATGTAGTGCGTCGAAAAGTCCAGAACAGAAGCGGAAACTATGACAAAGGACAAAGGTGGAGAGGGGGAACGTGGATGAGACTAGAAAGTGAGAGAAACTTTATCTGCCCAGGTCTAGCTGCGTTTAACCCATGTCACATTCTCACCTGTTGACGCTCCATCAATCTCCCCAGGCTCCCTGACAGGCCTTGTCATCATACACGTCTGTGTGTCTGTGTGTGGTTTCATGTCAGTACAATGGCAACTCAGGGAGACAATTATAGCAAAACACACAGTGAAGTGTTTCCTTGCTTGTGTGTTGGTAATCACAGCAGACTGTGACAGAGTGGTCCGTCCACAGAGACGGGCCCTGAAGACAACAGAGTCCACAAGCTGCATTGCAAGTTTGACTAGAAAATTAATGTTTTACTTCACTTCTATGTGTCAACAAAAACATCCCCGATTGGTACCCTGTACTTCATATAGCTGGGCGGTATTCTGTCGCTTTATTTGTGATCTTTTTAAGAAGACTGTTGTGTTTCTCTCCATTGCAGTCATGTCAGATGTAGAAGAGGAATACGAGTGAGTATCCATCACTATTTATTTTATGCATGGATAAATGGATCACCTGTGATAAATGATGATCCATATATATCTGTGTTTCCTTCTCTCCAGGGAGCAGGCAGAGGGTAAGTCCTGTCGTCCATATTTATCGCTGTCTCTCTCACAGACTTATTAAACGAACAACATAAATTAAAAAAAAAAAAAAAAAAAAATCAATGCATTTTCATATGAGAGCTTAAACTGTATTCATCTCTGTGAGTCTCTTTTCTCCCAGAGGAGGAACAGGAGGCTGAAGAGGAGGAAGAAACTGAGCAGGTGGATGAGGATGGAGGAGGTAAGGTCAGCTTTCACATAGGACTGCTGCCTGTTATATCTAGTTTTGGGAGAAATGCATTACAGAAGTAATGAATTACTGTAATGCATTGCTTTTTGCTGTAGCGATAATTTAAGGCGTTAAAAAAAAAAAGCTGATAACATTTTACTCAGTACAAATATCAGTAAGGTGTGTTACAATGCATTTTAACCCAGATTTTTTTCTATACAAAATCGCCAAAATCACTGAGCTCTGCAGATGAGAAAATGTTTCACTTCCCTTCTAATCTTCTATACAGAACAGAAGAGATGAGTGCAGCAGCAGCAGCAGTCCAGATGGGCATATGCCCATTACTTTCAGTTCATCAGAAATAAGGCCGTGAGGGATATCGTAATTAAATGCCCTTTGTGTGGGAAACCTAAAGATCTGTACAGTTTTTAGCCTTAAGTCTGGCTCTGTCAGATATCACATCACCTTCCACTGGATGTGTAATGTGCTACATTTAGAATGCCAAATCCATGAAATGCAAAAGTAGTGTAATGCCTTACATTTCAAATACAATAATGTAATGTAATGAATTACTTTGAAATGACAGTAACAAGTATTAAATAATGCATTACAGTTTTGACGTAACTTGCCCAACACTGCTTATATAACAAATCAGGGGGGTAAAACATGCTCAATCATACGTGAAAAGACTAAACAGTCAGGGAAGCCAAAGGTGTTTCCATTATGATAGAAATGTCTTTCCCTGTTAAACAAGTGCTCAGGGCCCAGCAGTCATCCCCCCTCTCCTTCATAACCGAGTGAGTTATGAGTGATGCTGCACTAACTCTGACCTATCAACTCCCCCTCTATCCTGCTTTTCCACTGGCTGACACTGTTGGTCCGGGTTACCAGAGCAGCAAGAGTACCAAGGTAAGGTCATCACAGGTCACATTTTTAGATACCATTTATCTCTAGCCTTAAAACCTTAAGAATTGTATTTGCCCCTGATTTAAAATCACACCGGGACTCTCTGAGAAAAAAGATTTTCATGCATTGTATTTCATTACTAAATGTTAGTGGTGAACACCTTCGTCACTCATACACTATTTTTCATTGTGTGAGGATAAAAGAATGCAATAGAATAGATTTATTGTTGGCACTGGACATTAGAACACAATGAAATTTAGTTTGTCATTTTCCCTCAAATAGCAGCAATAATGGGTCGGTAACAGCAACGATAAAGGTTATATGTCATGTTAAAAATTGTACCATTGCTATTTTCATCATGCCTTTGTCAGCATTGTGAACATTTTACTGCATTTCTCATTGCGTGCTGTTGCCGCCAATGTTGTATATTTATGATATTTTTTATGATCTTGTTCACATCAGTCACTTCTAAAAGGTTCTATGGAAATTTCAAGAATTCAGCCAGCTGGAAAGTGTTTTCATTAAAGTAGTACACTTAAGGTTAAAAGTCAGAAAGATCTGTCAGGAGCTGGCGCAGAACCAAACTGATCATAAAGAGGATGAATATTCTGTAGGTCAAAAAGGGTTCAAATAAAAAATCAGAGCTCTAACTTAATGTGAATGCAACTCTGTTTGCTAGCAACTAGGTCAGAGGCGAGCTGTATTTATTTATCTTGTGCTTTAGTTGATTCTGTTGCTCCCGACAACCTGAAAAAGTCTTTAAGGTATCCAATGGGGCACCAGTCTACAAATCATTGCTCAAGAAAAATGTAGGTTTCCAACCCATCTTCATACTTAAATATTTTAAATGCTTAAACACTTAAATATTAATTTGTCTTTAGAATGTCATTTATTAATTAATTTTTTTAATCTAATGACCAGAAAAACTAATCTCAGCTGCTGGTCTGCAATGTAATCCACACATAAGGAGTTGTAAATTTATTTGGGATTAAAGTTATGGGTCGCCACTATCTCATCTGACATTAGGGTAGATTTCAAAACAGAATGAAAGATCATAAAAACGATCATAATCATACCACACCGATGTGTTGTCTGCTTTAGGGTATTTTTCAACTTTAAAAGTTGCACAATATCATTAAGTCATCTCTTCAGCTGCAACCACTGTATGTACTCTCACATTCATTATTCTGAGTTTTAAACCAGCATGTTCTCTGAGAGCTCACATATTATCAGGGGGCCGGGGGCAGGTGGTAATGTCCACTGTGTTTTTGAGCACTGGTTTAAAACAATACAAATTGCTGCATGGGAAGATCTGTGAAGAAAAGAACATTGAGGGGCTTTGGGAGGTAAACAGTCTGAACAGATGGACTAGACTGTCCTTCTGTAGCTCCACATATTCACATTTAATTCAACAAGTTAGATTCAACCTCAGAGAAATGTTTATACGGATAAAACTCAAATTTACATGTAGGAATTTATTCATATGTGCATTATGTAGCAATAAATGTTTGCAAATTGCTGTGCAAAACTTCTTTTCCCTATAGCCACACAGATGGTATATATCTGCCAGTTTATAGCGTGGCTAGCATTGCATGATGGGAAATGATAGTTTTAAATCACCAGTTTAACATTTTTGAAAATGCACTTGTTTGCTCTCCAGCCAGCCATTAGATTTTAATATCTATACGGTAAACATAGATTCAGCAGCCAATTAGCTTGGCTTAGCATAAAGAATTTAATAAAGCTTCCACCATGTCCTGAGCAGTGCTGTTTACTAGGTATAGAGATGTTCATTGCAGTGTTTTGTTGCCTAGTCACGAGGCTAACCCATTTCCAGACTTCGTGCTAAGCTACCCTAAATGACTGCTAGGTGCTTTATTATTGATCTTCTTATTGGCACGAGGGTGGAGAGTGTAGTTTCCAAAATGCTGAACAATGTTGTTAAGCTAGCTGCTTGTGCAGTATGAAATGTTAACTTGGAGCTTCTTTCGATCATTCCATACATCTTCTCTTCTCTCTATGTACCATTGTTTCCTTCTGTTGTTAATTTTTCCTCTTTATTTCTTGGTGTCTCAAATCCCTCTACCTTCCTATGAGTCTTTACCTTCACACTTTTCAATTTCAATTTTTTTCCAACTTTTCTCCAATCCCTCCTATCATTTCTTTCTCGCTCCCTCTGTTTCACCTCACATTTTCCATTCCCCTGCTTTCGTCATTTGTACTTTTCACCCATCATTAATGGCTCCCTCGACTCCATCTTGTCCTGCCATCTTCCATTGGGCCTTTATGTGGCTGGTACATCAGATCAAGAAGCCCAGGAAGAAGGTGAGAAACAGTCAGTGTGGTCCCCTGAAGAGTAAAACCCATGACTTTCTCCTCAAGTGCAGCACCAAGTTGGTTGAAACATTTCTTGCCCAAATTAATTATCTAACATATTAAAAAAAAATCCTTTCTGGTATCAGCAATATTTTAACTCACATATCAAAAATACTGATAGCTACACTCTATTGCTAAAAGTATTGGCTCATCTGTCTTGACTTTCATATGAACTTCAGCAACATCCCATTCTTAATCCATAGGGTTAATATGACCTCAGTTGACCCTCAGCTCATCTGGGAAGCTTTTCCACAAGCCTTAGGAGTGTGTTCGTGGGAATTTTTGATCATATTTCCAGAAGTGCATTTGTGAGATCACACACTGATGTCGGATGAGAAGGCCTGGCTCTCAGTCTCCACTCTAATTACTCTCAAAGGTGTTCTATTGGGTTGAGGTCAGGACTCTGTGCAAGTTCATCAACACCAAGCTGTCTCATCCTTGTCTCTGTGGACTCTGCTTTGTGCACTGGTGCACAGTCATGTTGGAACAGGATGGGGCCATGCCCAAACTGTTCCCACAAAGTTGGGAGCATGGAATTGTTCAACATCTCTTAGTATCCCACCGTACCATACTGTATGGAATGGAAGAACCTTGTGTGAAAGCCTTCCCAGAAGAGTTGAAGCTGTTATCGCTGCGAAGGGTGGACCGATGTCATAATAAACCCCGTGGATTAAGAATGGGATGTCACTTATACCAGTCAATGCAGGTGACCGAATACATATGTGTGTCTGGAGGTCTGAATAATTACTCTCCTAAATAATAAGTATACCAAGCTTTCAAATGTTTTTGAATGTCTAATAAATGAGGTCAAAATCTGATAAACCTTGTTAACCGATTTTCTATTTGTCCTTTAACATTTTAAAACAAAAACCTTCTTTACTCATATTATGTGATCTTTTTCTTGCTAATCCCTCTCTCCTCCATCAACAGAAGAAGAGCGCCCCAAACCCAAGTATGTCACACTATTTTATTAATTATTGGTTACAGTAGTTCTTGTCTTCTCAGTCCAAAATGTCACATTCCACGAATATTACGTTGATCTTGCAATTATTCTCTCATCATTCCCTCATTAAAGTTGTGCATCCCTCTTTGCTCCAGGCCTTTGGTGCCTCAACTTGCCCCTCCAAAGATTCCTGAAGGAGAGAGGGTGGATTTTGATGTAAGTTATGAGAAAGGCTATAAAGCCAGATTAGTTTTTCTTTCTTTCATTATTTTATTTTTTTTTTACTTTGAAAGAGCATCATAATGATCCAGGAACATCTGTCATTTTTCTAATCTAACATGTCAGCTCAGTTAACCTCAACAGCTTCACTGACTGGGGGAAATTAACAAGAAATGTTTTTGGTGGTTGTCTATCCAGCAACAGTTTTCTCGATCAGTGTCATTCTTTGTTTGTAAAAAAAAAAAAAAAAGCAAAAATCATCTATTCTGACAGCAATCTTTAATTTATAACAATTAAGGAGCCCGAACAGCTTGTTAAAACAAAATTTCAGAAGTTCTTTAGTTCAAACCCATTTTATGCTCTTATAAACTATCAAATCAGATGGGTTGAGGGAAAACAGAATGAATGTATATGATTTCAAAATGATTTTCTGATAAACACAGAATCCAAATGATGTGTCAGTGGTAAAATAGTCAACTTTAATCAAGCCATGTCATTTCCCATTGCCCACACGGGAATGAACACTGTCTTCCTCCAATAGGACATCCACAGAAAGCGTATGGAGAAGGATTTACTGGAGCTGCATACTCTGATCGATGTCCACTTCGAGCAGAGGAAAAAGGATGAAGAAGAACTCATCTATCTCAAAGAGCGAATTGTAAGATCAGGCTGACACTAACACAACTAACAAGGTGTTACTGAACAGCAATGATACAGCGACAGTTGGAACATTTATTTAACTAAGCTACTTCACTGCTATCGTAAAGTACATATTTAAATATGCTGCATTAATATCTGGCTTCTCTGCTTTGCCTCCCATCAGGAACGCCGTCGGTCAGAGAGAGCTGAGATCCAGAGAGTCAGAGCAGAAAAGGAGAAGGACAGACAGAACAGGATTGCGGTAACACAGACCCACACAAATACGCACACAAAGTGTGCATGTTTATTCCTTAACCAGGCTGCAACCATACAGAATATCATCACATTATTTAGAACTGCATTGCATCTAAATTGTACCTCAAATTTAGTATATTTATGTCGACTAAACTGTTGTAAATGTGGTTCTCTGTTACCAAACCATCTACAACGACTTTATATTTACATATTTAGGCACAAAGTGAATAAAAAGCTGCTTAAATACTGAAATATACTAACACTGTTTGGTAATCATTAAAATATTATCAAATCATAATCTGGTCGACTTCAATATCCAAATAATAACGCTGCAACTGTGTTACAGAGATATCCCAGTTCATAAATCATCCACTCAAAGCATCAAAGCCTGACAGCACAATATAAACTGTCCCCTCCTGACGCTCTAAAAAATACAGTTAAAAAAAGAATGTGTGGCTTCCAGCACCTTTGTGACTCCATCCATCTTGATCTGGCAGGAGGAGCGTCACAGAAAAGAGGAAGAGGAGGCCAAGAGGAAGGCAGATGATGATGCCAAGAAAAAGAAAGTACTATCTGGAATGGGAGCAAACTTTGGAGGCTTCCTAGCCAAGGTCAGTCAAGAGCTGTTATCCTGATGTGGTGATGATGAGAGGCAGATGAAGGATGACTGTGAGCTGTGGACATTGTTTGTTCCAGGCAGAGACGAGGAAGGGCAAGCGTCTGACAGGCAGAGAGATCAAGAAGAAGACCCTGGCAGAAAGACGACAGCCTCTGGCCATTGATAGTATGAGGGAGGATGCCCTCAAGTGAGTCTTCTCCACCCCCGAATCACTGTACAGTGCACTATATAGTGAGCTTGTCGTTTTGTAGTGGTGTCCAAATGTTTTGCGACAAAATGTAGTACACTCTAAGTATCCCACAATGCATTGTGAAAAGTAGTGAATAACCAATGGTCACTAATCCAAGCAAGATATCCCATGACGCATTGCGCTTGGGGCAAAAATGGCAATGCCAGCAGAACAGAATAGTTTATTTTATAGCATATTTCAAAAACAAGGCAATTAACCGTGCTGTTTACGTGAATGTAAGGAGCATTAACATCGCGCAAAACACAGTATAATCTGTTACCTAAGAGCCAAGAGAATAGAAATTAAAATGCCCAGTAAAACTTGTTCCAGTGCTGATTCTGTATTTCTCTTTTTTCTTCTTAGCAGCTGCTGAGAACGTAAAATGTTTGCCTTAGCATTAATATTTGTATAACATTATATTATCTAAATAGAAATTAGCTGCATATTTAATTAGTTTGTCTAAAATATTGAAAAAACAATAATAGATACTAATAATATCTTAGCTGGCTGATCACAACTGATGACATTGAGCGAGACTCTTGATTGTAATCATCGCAAGAATTTTGGAAAACATTTTCAAACATCCTTTCTAAATTTTGTTTCTCTGTTTCCAAGGCAACGAGCCCAGGATATGTGGAATTGGATCTACCAGCTGGAGTCTGAGAAGTTTGACCTCATTGAGCACATGAAACACCAGAAATATGAGGTGAGACCTGCATGGGGACTGCTCACAGAAATGATTGGGAGCGACTGCTCTTTCTCATCCTTACTAATCTCTTTCATAATTCTTGTGCCATTTCTATTATTCCCTCTGAATTCAGATCATCGTGCTGCTGAACAGAATCCAACATGCTCAGAAATTGTAAGTAGCTGCTTAAAGACAAATTATGTGGATTTAGATACTGTATTTTTCTGTTTATGAGTTTCTTTTTATACATCCCTCTGTCTCCTCCTCCTTTCACTTTGCAGTAAAAAGGTCCATGGCAAAGGGAAGGTGGGTGGTCGCTGGAAGTAAAGGTGGAACAGTACAAAGAAGAGAAACGAAAAACACACTGATAAGAAAGAGCGGAGAAGCGGTAAAGGAGTGCAGAGGTGAGATCTGGTCTCTCCATCTGGTCTCCAAGTGCCACTCTTTAGATCTTCCCTGTATGTGTGACGGATATGAAATGTTTCTTGATAAGATGTATTGATAATAAAATTACATGCACAGAGCCTGAGTTGGCATTGTCACTTCTCCTTTCTCGTTCAGGAATACAGCCGTCCATAGCTAACGTAAGCATTACCAGCTGCTTACGTTACGGACGACACATTAGTTCTGCATCAAATTGAATTCCTTCGCTCATCAACTCTGACGGTGACTTGCTCTGGCCTTTAATCTGGTCTGAAAATTGGAACCTTTTGCATGATCAGAAAATTGAGGGCCAGTGTTGCTGCCAGGCAAAGATCGGCAGAACCTGAGGAGGTTGGTAACAGCTCATCATGGACAGAAATTATTACAGCTCTTACATGTCAATGTGCAGCTGACTCCAAAACACACTTGAAAAATGTGAATCCATTCTTTAAACAAGAACACAATGCTTTAAATAATGTAGTAATGCAGAAGGTAGATGGAAAGCAGCAAGTCCAGCTTTAAACCTTTATGGCTCAGGATAAAATATATATAAAAAGAACAGCCAACAGAAGTGTGTGTGGTGAGCAAATACTCACAAACCCTTTTTTTTTTTTTTTTTTTGTTTAAATAACATTGAGTAGGTTGTTAATACTTACTGTTTAGATTAAAATCTAATTAGATTACATTAGATTACACACTTTGTACATTGTAGATCAAAATTCTGTGCAATAATCTCAACATAAAAACAGATAAAACAGACTTAAACAAGCAATAAACAAAGCATGAGGAAGTTCAACAGCTGTGTAAGCGTTGCAGTGCTTTGGTGCAGGGGGGCTTGTGCATCATGCACATGATGCCACTGCTGCGAGGAAAAAATGATTTTCTCTGTATAGAAGTCAAAGTTTTCATGGCTCTCAAGCTTCATCCCGGGAAAATTGTTACATCGCTCCTTCCTGTGTAGCTGACAAGCCACATTTACTTCCAAACATAGATGATGTAATTGTGGTGCTTATCTGAAAGTTCCAAGAAGCCCCTTATAAAGAGCAAACTTTGTTGGGCCGTTTTGCTGATGCTCTATACACACTCCCTCCCCATAACAGAATGGTGACATTAAGTGCTGTCCTCTGGACAGTCCTGTTTTCTGCAGTAACTCACCGGGGTGTCACGGCACAGATACACAACTTTCACCTGATCTACTGGCATCACCCAGTGGACCTCTGCTGTAATGCTTGCATGTATGAACAGCCCACAACCATAGTGACGTGTTTGTGCAAGACAACAAACTGAGGAATAAAAGCATGGGCATTCTGTTTTTATTTTTAAGCTATGCATGTTTATTTCAATTCAGAATCGGTGTAAGCTGTAGAATCAGATATATCTCAAGACTGTTTGATCATCTAAAAACTGTCTATAACAGTGAACATCAGTTTCATGGCTGAAAAATGAAGTCAATGCTGAACAGTATTTAATGACCACTGGGATCGACTCCAGCAGCTGTAAAAAAGAGGTTAATAATAATATTGCATTAAATTGGTTTATTAGCTCAGTATTTATGGTCTCAGTGTCTAAACTCACATCTTCAATACAACATGATGTTTATTTTTCAAATGGTCTGATTTAGAGGAAAACAGACCAAAAAGCAGGTCCAGCCCTCACTCCTCCTCAACGTCAACCCCCAAGTACAACCAAATTTTGTTTCGTTAAAAATTAAGAAAAGCTAAATTACCAACTCAAGACTTCAAAACCAGTGGGTGACATCACAGGGGTTGACAAAAATGTCTGCGACATATTGATTTTGCCTATTTATCTTTTTTACTTTTTCGTCTTCTCTCCTGTCTGTTATAGTTGGGTCTCCAACCCACTCTTCCCTCCTCCCTCTCTTTAATTCCTGCTGCACATGTTTGGCTCACTGCGTGAGAAAAGGGCTACAGAGGACACATTGTTAATCCAGTCTTTCATTCGAATGAGGACACACGCAAACATGTTTTCATGCTTCACTTAAGTCACGTGACAGTGAAGGCAGCACAAAAACCTTCATATTTATAATTACATTACGGAAACAAATGACAAAAATATCACAGGTGGAGGGAGTAGTTCGCCTCAGGAAGTAAGACTGAGGAGTTCACAGGCTCACTCATTTCATTAGTCCAACTCTGAAACACGATGGAGAAAATATCTCTATGGTTCAGAGGAATGCACTCTTTCACACTAAGTAGGCATTTTTCTGACTCTGCTGATGTGATATTGTGTGCCTCTCTCTCTTTGCTTGTGTGAAAATAAAAGGATGTCACATTTGAACATGAGACTTTTATGGCATGCACGCGCATGTAAATCCATCCATCCACCAAGCCATCTGTCGTTGTTACGAAACATTTTATTTATTCGGCCATTTATTTGCAGTCACAAAAGTATGTATCGAAACCACAAACAGATTCTCACCGTTTTTATGATCTCCATTACACACACACACACACACATGCATATACATAAATACACACGTTAATATCCACTCTCACTCCAAGCAGGATCTCATCTGAAACATGCACATGCACAGAAGGGGCCAGATAGAGACAGAAGAACGATTAATAAAAACAAACAAAAAAAGCAACTAAAAGCAGCAAAGTTTGGAAGAATTGAGGGTTTCCAAGTAAATGAGAAAAACATGGAAAACAAGGAAGAAGGAAAATACAAAAGAATATTCACACCCCGCTCTCGGACAGCAGATCAGTGCTATTCCCAAAAAACATCTTTTTCTAGAGTTCTGTCGATGAAACATCACTTCTCAAGCACTGCTACATCAAGATGAACTACGCCAGGATGTACGCTGGTCTGCTTCCCCAGAAAAAGTGTAAACTGAGTCACAGTCACAGAGGAGGAAGGCAAAGTGGGGAGGCCTCGGTCACATGACTACCATTAGTTAGCACATGGACACATCCAGCAGGTGTGCTTCAGACAGCTGAGACGCCTCCTTCCTCACCATCCAGGAAGAATGTACAGGACTGTATAGGGAGCTGATCAGTAGAATTGAAAAACATCCTCAGATTCACTGACAGTAGTTTTCTCTACCACAGGCGTCAGGTCTTTCACCACACAATGCATGATGGTCTATATTGCTTTGTTGGTTATCCATTACTTCTCATGCTGCATTGTATTTTAGACCTAATACAATATCTCACACTACACATTTGGACAGCGTTGTCTATAGTGGTTCCAAACCGATTTGGAACAGCTGGCATTTTAGCTCAGAGTTCTTTCTGATGTGCGGATGTAGACCCAATCAGAGATAAACAGTTTAGTTTTGGACAAATGGCGGGTGACTCATCCCAGCCGGTCTATTCAATGAAAGCTCTACAGTTTGATTGGTTGTTTTTTTTAAATCTTCTCTTAATTACAGAAAATAACTGATAAGGTCCTCAGATTTACATCCCACAATAGTCTAACAGGGGTCATATAAATACATTCACAGGTGGCAGGTAGGGCATACAGAAAGGCTTTCAAAGACTATCACATTGTATTATAGGAAGTGCTGGGTCTGCTATTTTATTCATGCTATCTTGGGCTCTGATGCATTGATTTTAACATTACATATGAATGAATCTTCTAACTGTAACTCAGCTGTACTGCGTATCGGATTGTGTAAATGGAAATGTGCTGAAAGTGCACATTATGTAGTTGTTTGTATTTGTATAGGATGTACTCAGTACAGTATAAAGCACATACTTAGTCCTCCAAAGATCTCAAAATGAATGCTGGTTTTAAAGATCAATATTCTTTGTATTGCACAATATTATTCTTAGTGCGTGTGTGGTCTACTGGTGTGACCCCCCAGTAGACCACACACACACTACTGTGAAAATAAATAATACTGTGCAATACACAATGTGCAATAACAACTGCGCAATATTTTTAATAACTACCCAGTTACAACTGCTGCTATGGGTTACCTGCTATTGTGTGTCTCTGCTGTTTGCTCATTTGTTTGTTGTTCTCTCTTTCTCTTAAGTTAAAAATCTTGTAACAATGTGATTTTCCCCGTTGTGCGACAATAGAGGAAATCTAATTTTATCTATTCAAGTTACAAATTATTTTATAAAATGTACTATTGCTTGGTTTCAATTGAAAGGGAACGCTTCCTGTACAGCAAGTGCTGTAGACATACGTGTGACTGTGTGTGAATTTAGCGAATGGGAGCCTTCAGGGCAGCATCCACTTCCTCCTCAGGCAGCAGCGTGTGCCACTGGGCCACCGGACGCCTGGGATTGGCCAGCATGTCTGACCAGTGGCGTAGCCCAACGCCTGAGGCGCCATAGCCAATCCAGCACTTGCCGATGGGGTCGTTGCTGCCGAGCTTGTCGTAGTCGTACACAGTGATCAACACCTGGACTTTCTGTGTGTGGAGTAAGCAGAGAAGAAATTGTGCTTAGGCAAACAACTACTGTATAAATCAAGTTTCTTTACATATCCATCAGGCCAACGGTAATATAACTATCTGATTACAATAATGTGTATTTCCAGTGTCTGTGCACACAACGCACAGAAATGTTCCTCTTCAGCAGATGAAAGCCAAGACAAGCTTTTAATGTCATCCTTTAGAGTGGATGCAGTCCTCTTTAATAGTTTGTTTATTGTACTCTCCAGCTGCAATACTCAGACTTTTACAGCTCCCATCAGAAAAGCAGTCATTTTATGCAATTAAATCTTTATCTGCATCTGCTACAAATTACCCCAAAGCTCAGAGAATCTTATTATCAGTGGACACGCATTGATGAATCACCAAATATGCAGCTAAACTACAGCAAAATGTGTACAAAACAACACCACCAGCCATGTTAGCACCTCTTAACTTACAAACGCAGAGGTGGTTTGAGCTGGATGTAAGGAGTATTTCTGCAAGCTGATTTCATATTTATTGTCTTTAGTATATTTATTTACCATTTTCTGATTATCAATAAGCAAAATGAGCAGTTCTACAGCTGATGGGATTATACTAGTTTTGCAGTTGTGATGGCATCACAAAGTCAGAGAATAAACTCATGTTGATTCATCCTTGTCTATCATGTCTACAGCAAACTATGTAGTATGATTTCAGTGGAGGTGGGCCTCCAATGTCATGGCCAACAATGCAGTTATCACAGAATGACAATGGCCTCAAGCATTTGAATTTTTTAGTCTAAATGATTAGCCACAGCTTATATATGTCAATACATAACGCTGAATGTACTAACTGTTCACTCTAACCCCCAGCTGTGAAAAGATTTGGACAAACCTGGATTTGAGAGAAAGGGATTTCAAAGCTGAAGCTCTCGTTGAAGTACGGATTCAGAGTGTTTTGTTTAACCGATGTCTTCTTCTTCTTCAGCCGCTTCCCATTGTGCTGCAGCACCACCTTAACAAAGGGATCTGAGAGCGAGAGACCAGTAGAGATAGCCTAACTGCTCTCCATTAACATATAAACATGCAACTATAATGTATGTGTATGTTGTGTTTACCTGACAGGCCTCCCACGTCCATCTTCTTCAGGTTCTTCGCCTCCATGATGTTCACTGTTAGCTTACCGGCCGTGGGGACGTAACGGAGGGAAATACAGATATCACCGAGCTTCTCTTGCTGTGAGGCACAAAACATTAATGCAGGCAAATTGTCATTGTGCTCATTCGATGACAATATCAGTATTAAATCTTGACAGATTTAATAGTGAGGATGTTGTGAATCACCTCCTCTTTCTCTCCTCCAACCAGATCCTTCCATTCGTGTATTGGCTGCCCAAGGTCTATGCTGTTCATGGCGATCTTGATCTCGCCAATGACGTCGTGTTTGCCAAATCGATCAAAGTCAAAAACCTGCAGCACCAGAGTCTGACCGCCCAGCTCATTGTAGGGTATCTGTAGAGACATTGAGAAGACTTTCACAAGACAAGTCCCCGATATGATGAAAGCTGAAAGTGTTTGGGATCATGTCAAGGGCCGATATACAGACTTTGAAAGTGAAGGTTTCGTTGAAGACTGGACACAGGTTCTTGCGCTGAACTTTGGTCTCAAACTTCTTCTTTTTGTCTGGCAGCATGTAGACTTTGACATAGGGGTCCGAGGTCCCACCCATGTCCATAGCTGGGAGGTCCTGAGCCTGGAGGATGCCAACTATCAGCTGCGGGGGGCAGAAGATAAATGAAGATAAACTCAGCAGCTCAAATCACAACAGTATGTCCGTTTTTCTGAATAAAGAGCCTCATCATCATCATCCTCACTGAGCTGGTCTATTAATTCTTTAGTTTCTTGATTTATGATATTGGTAAATATGCTTCCAGTATAGTGTGTTTGTGTGTACGTGCATGTGTGTGTGCACATGTATACCTGGTTATCAGTGAAGTTATAGTCCAGTGTGTACTCCAGTTTGCCAAAGAACTCCTTCTCTTCCTCTTCCTTCCCATCCTCTCCTTCCTGTAGGATAAAATCAGTGAACGCATTTGATAGTAAGTCTGTTGTATGATTCCTGCTTTCCCTCTTTTCCTCTGCTCCACGTTAATGTCTATTACCATAAGTAGTCTCCAGACTGTGAGAAAATTACAGGAGAGAAACAACTCTGTGTCATCATCCCTTTTTTCACGTTTAACATGATGCATTACGGCTGTTTAAACTCTCACTTCAGCCATTGGTCTCAACATGGATCAGAGCCAAACAGCTGTGGACAGTGAGGTGGCTCTAGCTGTTGGCTTGTGGAGGATGTAGACAGGCATCAAATTACTCCAATACACATTGCTTCATCGTTCAATTTCATCTTTTTGTTCTGTCCTTATCGGAAGATCTCAACATTCTGAGAATCACACTAATGTGTACACTAATGCAATTGTTATGAAGGAGCAAATTAGCCACAGAGACCATTTTTGTATGAGGCTGTGAGAGTCTATGAGAGTCTATGGTACTGACTAGACTGCAGTTTTAGGCTTCAGTTTCAGCCTGTGTGTAATTTAATGTAATGAATTCCTTCTGCTAGCACTAACATTTTTGTTAGACTTGGACAGATCTAGGAAAGATGTTTCCCCTGTTTCCAGTTTTGGGCAAAACTAGTTAGAATACAATATAATTACTGTAATTAACTTACAGTTTGATACAGAATCATCCATTCATACAACTCAGCAGGAGAGAGTAAACATATATCCCAAAATGGTGAACTATACCTTTTCAACAAAAAATGCGATGACCAGGAATACATGAACTAGAACCTGCCTGTCCTCTCTTTTCTCACCTTCTTTTCCTCTCCATCCTCTCCCTCCTTGTCCTTCTTTCTCCGCCCTCGTCCACCTTTCCTCTCTCTGACCTTCTTAGGCTTCTTGCCCTTGTTAAAGCACTTCCTGTAGATGCAAAATCCTAGGCAGGCGACAAGGGCAAGGACCACAACCACGATGGCTCCCACGGCCCACATGGGCACTGGAGAAAGTAGCGAGAAGAGGGAGAAAGGCAGGTTGAAGCAGCATAGTTCATAGTTAGTTAATATTGTGTTAGTAGGTGTTGTTCAGACATTGATTTTTCCCAGATGATGAATTGTAGTTATTGTTGGGATTCCTTGTGTTTGTCAGCTAGCTTTTGGATGAATTAGCTGGACATGTGCTGCAGATATTCCAAAAGCAGCTTTTAGAAGTTTGGTGGTCCCTCTTGTCATTAATGTGCCATGTTAAATGTGCCTAATAATATGGTTTATGGAAAAATAGCTGAAAAAAATTAAAGCATTCCTATCAATCTGAAGGGCATATTACGTTAAGTGCTGATTTTCAAATGTTAGCATATCAGCAGATCCATGTTGTACTTAATAGGACAAGAAATGAGATGGACTTACACTTAAGTTTATGATCTTGAGGAGCAGAGCAGAGTGGGCACACGCAGAAATGAGAGAGGAAGAAATGGCAAAAGAAATAATGAAAAAACTCTTATTGAAATGGGATATAGGAATGGATAGATAATGGTATGAGGGGAAACAGCAGAGACCATGACACTGTGTAAAGCGGGGCCCTTGTTTAAAGTAAGAATCACTTATGTGTATTTTGTAAATCCATGTGTACACTTGCGTGTCTGAGTGAGCGCTCACTTGGCAGGTGTGTGAGCTCATTGAAGAACTTGTTTTTCATGCTAGCAAACTGGTGGTTGGAGTGGTGTGAGGGGGGTGGGGGAGGCGGTGGGGGCTCCTTCTCCTCCTCCTCGGCTGCCCTGCGCAGCCGTGCCCCCGCCACACTGACCAATCGCATCACTGCTCTGTGAAAACAAAAGGGAGCATTCAGTCACTTCCAAAACAATTATGAGCACTGAAGCCAATGCAGCCAATTTTGTAACAAAATGGGTTTGTTACTATGTGTACTCATGCCTCCATGATACAAACCTCTTCTCATCCATCTTTTTACAATAAACAACATTTAACACTTTGACTTCCTTGTTGGATAGTTGACATATTTCTCCTCCCTGCTTCTTTCCTTTTTCAGATGTGTCCTTTCTAATGTCCTGTTTGACCTTTCACCTGTCTGTAATCTCTTTAATCCCCTGTCACCATCCCAGTCTTTCCTCCGTCTCAGATATTGGACAAAATCAACTACCTGGATCAGGGAGAAGCACTTTTAACTGAATATCACATGTACAAGTGGGACTATGTGAAATCACAGTGGTGGAGAAACAGACTGGGTGTAACTTTAATCTCTAACCGTGCTTCATCTTTGGTTAGAATTTTACTTAAATACAGTGCCTTCCCAGTACACACTCAAATACCATTGAAAAATTACTAGGATGAATGAGCACACGTGTATTGTTTAAAAAAAGTTATAAGATAGCTTTATTTGGTTTTTGCAGTATTTATTTATTTTGTATTACATAATATTTTCTCCCTTTCATTTGTTAGATTCCTTCCTCCCTGGATCCTTTCCACGAAGGCAGCTTGACAAAAAAAAAAAAACCAAGTAAAATCAAGCTGTGTTTCCAAAGAGGGATTTTCTCATACAAATGCGAGCAAAATCAGACACTATTGACAATGAACCAGCGTTCAAAATAGCAGGACCCTGCTGCTGAGACAGCTAAACACGATACAAACACAACTACACGGTGTCAAAATGTCTTGACATAATTTAGAGAGACAGTGTTAAAAATAAAGTGTAAAATGAAAATGAATTTCATCTTATTTTACCAGCAGTGTTACTGTGCTTGACCATAAAATATTTGGTTTAAACTGTATATGAATGTCTCTCTATCACTGTGGGAAAAAACTATGAAACAATATCTGTCTGTGGTACTCATATCTTAAGCACTTTTGCGCCCTGTATGGAGCTAAACCTGTCACTGATGCATTTGTAGGAACGTTGATATCCAAGCACACACACTCATACTTACACAAACACACACACACACAGGCACCACCCACACTAGAAATGTCTCTGTCGCTGTGCAGCGATGTAACAGGATTGATTGCCAAAGGTAATCCAAAAATCCCTCAGCTTAAACAAATTAAGGACAGTTTGGCTCACTGGGACTCCGCCCCTTTCTCCACCCATCCTGCCATTATCTTCCCCTTCACTCCTCTCTCTTTCACTCTCTCTCTCTCCATCTTCCTGTCGTTTATTCTCCTTCTTTACAGCTCAAGTGGAGATATACTTCAGCACTTACACAGAGGCACACACAAATCATATTTCCATAATGAGATCTGATTTAGTTGGCAAGCTGTGTTACCCTGAGTTGTTGATCCTTGCAGCCCCCTGGATTGCATAAGCAGAGGATTAAAGAGCAAGACCTGAGTGTGTGTGTGTGTGTGTGCGTGTGTGTGTGTGTGTGTGTGTGTGCTGGACAGAGCGACAGTTGGACGTTAATGATAACACGTTCAGAAATCCTGCTGATTGAACTTGCAGGACCAGGGACCAGGACCACTGAGAGCTGCTCCTGTAAATACAGTAGCCACAGTGTTTGCTCAAAGAGATATTCAGGATGTCACTGTCAAATTATATCATAATTAAGGATTTTTTCTTTGATTGTTGTTACCTTTTTAATTGGTTGTCTCTTTTTTGTAATGTGATGTTGCACAGAGATTGCAGGCATCCAGTAAACAGTGAAACTCTCCAGTAAAGGTCCAAGTTGGATATGCAGTTCATCAGGTTTTTGGCAATTTACAAAATAAAAAATAGTTTGAAATGCTATTTAAAAAGCAAAGTAATAATTCAGGGTATTTTGTAGCATGTGGAGATTTTAAATGAAAGACTTTGTCTAATATCAGTCTAAATCGTTTGACAGCACTTTAAGTACGTTGGATAAAACCGCCCACTGAATTGTTGCTGTGCTGTTTCTGTAATGACATTTCAGCTGAAGTTCAGAAAACCCCAAAATAAGGATGATGATGTACAGAGTCATTATCTGGGTCAGTGCAGATTTAGGCTGGACTGCCGCCAAAAGCTTACATCCGTGACTCGGAAACCTGCCTGTGTAGGAATACATCTCTGTTCAGAGATTTGTTGGGAGAATGGTCCCAACAAATGGACACTCCACAACCAACATTAGTCATAAAAGCAACTGGTTTAAAATTAAATCTCCCATATTTGACACTTCATTGTACGCCAATTTCCATCAGAAGATATATGTGTGGTTGTATGAACCAAAAGCTCAGTGTAGTTTTATAGCTTTTCTCTCAGCGTTCTCTCTGGATCTCTGGTGACAATATATCAGTGAGGATCTGACCTTCACCTCTAAAAGGTTTTTTTGTGTGACTGAATAAGGACTTATCAAAATTCAGGGAAGCGTCAGTGAAACCAGATGCTGCCTGATTGGATGGTTGGTTCAGATGGGAGGGGCTTGGGGCTTGGTTGACAGCAGTGACTGCTTTGTTGTGACATCACAACATTGCATTTGGTTTTAAGGTACAGTTTCAGAATACAGCTCTTCTCTCTGGGATGAGGACTTCAATACTGTACCTTCACATTATTTATATAGAACACAGACTTAAATTATAATCAAACAAGATGGAATGTTGTTGTAATATGTAATCAGACTGTTGAAAATTGACAAAACAGGACTTCTAAGCGTTGGTTAAAATAAAACAAAAAAAATACATAAAGTTGTTAAACTGGCAGCACGGCAGCATAGTCGTTAGCATTGTCGCCCCACAAGAAGGTTGTGGGTTCGATTTCTGTGCAGAGTTTGCATGTTTTCCCCGTGCCTACGTGGGTTTCCTCCCACCATCCAAAGACATCATGTTTGGGTTAACTGGTGACTCTAAATTGTCTGTAGGTCTGAGAGTGAGTGTGAGTGGTTGTTGGTCTCTGCGTGTCTGTTTGTTGGCCCTGTGATGGACAATTGACCTGTCCAGGGTGACCTCGTCCTCACCCAGTGTGAGCTGGGATTGGCTCCAGCATTGACCAAGACCCCAATAAGCAGTAGAATATGAATGAACGAATGAATGCATAAAATGATTAACAACTGAATTATCAACTGAAACAAGGAAACACTGTTGTGACATTAAACAAAAGCCATCATAAACAAGGAGATGTGAGTCACAGCCAGGAAAAGAATCCCTGATGTTCACAATATATATATATAAAAAAAAAAAAAAAAACGTCGGTAAAAGTTAAATTTGAATCTGATTTTAGTAGATTTCTGAAAATGACTGGCTACATATTACCATATATATGTATGCAACGACCCCAGGGTAAAGACTGGGGGAAACACACTTATACATGTGTGATTTCTGACGGGTAATTTATTAATTAAAGCTGCAGTTAAGTGTGTTTACAGATTAGCACTTTTGGTCATACAAATTTACATTATGCTACTGAGAATCTAAGCAGATTCACTTGACTCAGGGCTTTTAATCACCGGACAGCTGTATATCACTTCTACTGAGTGTGAAAGGAAAACTATTTCAAAGAGGGCGAGCTCATTCATCTGGACGCTTTGACTGTGCTTTTTCAGTTAATCCAGATAATAATAATCAGATTCAAATCTAATATAAATGGTAGATAACTGCTGCTTTGATGAGATTATTTCATGCAATTACATCCAGCATAGGTGATTTATTCAAGAAAATGCTGAAATATATTAATGAAATAAACATGAGGATAAAAGTATAATGTATAAATATTCAAGGCTGAATGTGACCCCTAACATTTCAGACACCAATTCTACAGTAACTATGAACCAGGTCTTGCACTGTTTTACTGTCCAAAGGCTCTGTGGTGTGATCTGCATGCAGACAGATTGGAGGTGAACAGCCGGTGGTGGGATTTGTCTGTTTAAAAGCTGAAAGCTTTGAATTGAAGGCGAGGCCCCATTAGGTTTGTGACAGTCTGCCTGACTCCGAGGACATATCACTAACTTTGGAATGAACAGCAAGCCTTCATATTTTTAGCAGTGTTACATTGAAAACAGCAGCAATACAACTAAATATTTTATTGTGATGGTGAGAGATGTTTTGTTGTTTAATAAATTTTCTAAAATAGAAACTCGGCTTCGCTTTGATACATGATGTGTCATTTTTCATAGCAATGACTTCCTGGATCCTGTTGTCATGGTGACATTGATCAGTTACTTTAAACACAGGCATGCTAGCTATGTCTATTGCCTTTAAGCTAAGCTAACCTGCTGCAGTCTTCAGCTATTCATTCAGCATACTGACGTAAATTACACAGATTTTCTGCATCCAGCTGTCTGCAGAAATAACAACCTGCAGCAAGTTTGGACACAAGAAAGGGTGTAAAGGGCATGAACTCAAATTTCCAACTTAAATTTACATAAGGAATTTCTTGCATTGAGATAACATTTATTTGTAAACACATCTGTGATATTGATAATATTCAGAAATCACTGCTGTTTTTAAAACAACAGAGATTGTAATGAGTGCGACAGCTGCAAGTGGACTTTGAAAGTCTGCATTAACAGCACCCTATGGCATTGCATTGTTGTGTTGAGGTTTCAAGCAGGTGATTTCACGTGAGCACAGACACCGCAAATAGATGTGCATTAGGATCCCATAATCCACTTAAACTAATCTTTTTACAATAGTTTTTGAAACATCCTCCATGATACGTAAAATCAAATATGTCTCTCATGGGAGAAGTTTCTTGTGACCTTTTGGGAATTAAAAGATGGAGAACATAAATAAAATGAGCACCTAAGCATAAAACCCAGTAACATTTAAATTCATTTTAACTTGTGCTTCTTAAGGCAATCGGTGGAAATACTGGTAAATAAATATGGATGACAAAGTGACAAAGTGAACCAAATTACCTGCAGCAACAATTAGTCATACGGAAATGTAATCGCATCAAGTTTTATGACATTTCAAAACAAGAAAACAACAACAGCCAAATGTTTTTTCTGTCCTTAGTCATTGTGACTTAATTTTTCTATTTTTCCCTTGTATAAACAGTTTTAAATTATAAAATTGGCTTTGATGACCAATGAATCAATTTAAAATAAATAATAATACAAACAGAAACCAGATTACCACTCACCCTGTTTTGTTTTAGTCCCTCTTGTTTGTTGGGTATTTTTTATTGTTGCATCCAAATGTTCTCTAGTCAAATTCACCACTACTGACATAAGAGGTGTCCTTGTACCCAACTCCCTCTCTCTGTGTCTCTCCCCCTCCCCCCTGCCGTGTTAATCTCCACAATATCCCTCACTGCCAACAACTTAGTGTCCTACGACACTGCAGAAAAACAAATAAATAAAATGTTTAAGAGCCAGTTCATTGAATTCTGTGACTCAACTGTGACTTTAAATCGTCTCTATCAAAACAATGGAGGATGCTTTATTATATTCTTGTACAACTTGTATAATAATGTTTTTCTGATCGGTCAAATTAGATTTAGCAATTGAATTCAACACAAAAGAATTTGCCAATGTTTCAGCGGCTTTACATTTCGATACTTTAGTATAAGTCATTGTAAGATTTTTTTTCCATGGTGTAAAAATTCTGGTTCCCTTTTTCTCCTTGTATCACCTAAAAAAATTGTGAGGGAGATATATTGATTTATTATCATATTTAAATACAAAAAGGGCTGAACTCAGACAGGTAGGTAGGTAGGAAAGTAACTTTATTGTTCGTTTTTATGTATTGCCAGTCCTTAAGAAATGCATGTTGAAAAAATGGATATTCCACTGGCTCTTAGAATCTTAAAATACTGAACTAAACACAATACTAATGTGTGAAAACTATCCTAAAAATCCCAACACACTAGTAATTATAAGTCACATTAATATTTCAATAATCGCACAGCAGGGAAGCTCAGCAGAGAGTCTAATGGCTTGCAGGATGAAGCTATAGCAGAATCTGCTTGTTCTGCACCACATGCTGTAAAACCTTTTGCCAGAGGGCAGAAGGGAAAACTGACCACAATCTGGGTGAGTGGGGTCTCCAATGATGCTATGGGCTGGGGTCAGACAGCGTTCGTGTGCGGTACCAATGGTGTTTTCCACCATAATCACCACTCTTTTTACAGCTGGTTAAAACAGCTGCATTCAGATTCAAGAAATGAGCCGGCTGGTATATTAAAAAAGACCTTTTCTGAATTGCAGGACAGTGCTATCTCTGCTTTGAGCTGCTAGTTTAGAATTGATGATTGTTTATATCACAGCTTTTACAGACACGTTAATTATTTCTGTGAATAAGTTCATTTCGCTACTTTCGGCAATCAACCTCCAGAGCTGCTTGAGTTGGAGAATAAATTATAACAGATCTTTGATTCGATTTCCCCCTGAGAAATTGGACTTTGGCTGCACATTCCGAGACACAATTGACCATCTGTACGTGCCTGTGAATGCACAAAGATGCAAACAGTCACTCACTTTGTCACTCAGACATTACACTTGCAAAACATTTTAATCCAGTTCTTCCCAGTGGCCAGGAGCCTACTGGTGGGCTGCAAGGGTATTGCAAGTGGGCCTCCAAATCATTTGCAATACACTTTGATGTGAAGATGTCCATCCACCCACCCATCTTCGACAGCTTTTCCTTTTCCGGGTCGTGGGGCTGCTGGAGCCAATCCCAGCCAATGTTCCGGGCGAGGGGCGGGGTCACCAGTCCATCACAGGGCCAACACAAAGACACACTGAGACGAACAGCTGTGGTGGCCCATTCACACCTACGGTTAATATAGAGTCACCAGTTAAATAAGATGTCTTTGGGCAGTGGGAGGAAACTCACGCAGGCCCAGGCAGAACATGCAAACTCCACACAGAAAGGCCCCAGGCCGGGAACCGAACCTGAAACCTTCTCATTACGAGGTGACTACGCCGTCATGCTGCCCATGTGAAGATGTAATCATAATTACATACTTTGGCGGTGTTTTAATTTAATTTTGAAAAAAATTTAAAATGCTGAAAATATTTTCCTTCATTCATCTTTGTAATCAGCCATTTATAGGAACTTTGTTGTATCAGTGTGATTTGGCATTAAAAGATTACATCCATCCATACTAAGTATTTGGCAATGTGAGACAGTCAGTTGTACTGACTGTACTGCAGGAACACAGGGAGTGCATCCACACTCGTATGCTAAGGAGTCAGTTTACATCCAGAGCTGATCTCCAGGAGATATACACTATGTAAAGTCTGAAATAAGCAGAACAGACTGTTGGGCCTAAAGAGATTAACATATTCTAGCCAACTAGATGGACTATGGAGGCTTTAACATTTCAGCAAAACAGGTTTTCCTCCAGGACCCTTGCGGTCATGGACAACCCAGTTAAAAAAAAAAAAAAATTAAATTAATAGCATTTTAGTTGAGTTACAGCTGCTTTTAATATCTGAGCAACTCAACTGCCAATACAGTGTTTCTCTAATATAACATTAACATATCTATTTCAGATGCTGGTAGTCGTGGACACAATAGATGCAGAGAGACAGGAAAACTCCAGCACAAAATGTTTATTCAGTGAGATCAGAAAGTCACCATTTTTGTTAAATGTCAGAGGCACTCATAGGCAAAGAACAAAGCCATAACCTGAACAGTCATCTTTCCATGACAAAAACCCACAACATTGGACACTTTGTCAGCATTTCAGATTAGAGATTAAGAATAAGTCAGCTGGAACTGAAAGGCAAGTGAATTTTAAGATTTGCACTGGAGGCTCAATTCTCAACTTGTACATTTAGCTCTTGCTGCCCAGGCTATGCTTATCAAACAGGTACTCTGCCATCTTGTTGTTGTGAGCATCCATACGGGTCAGGTTGGTAATGTAGTCACCCAGCTTCTTGATGGCCTCCACCTGCTCATTCAGGTAGTGGGACTCCAGGAAGTCACACAGCTGAGGATGGGATGAAAACAGTTGCAGTTTGGTTATAAAATTCATTTAAAAAAAAAAAAAAAAAAATGCACTTAAGTGGACAGCTTTGCATTATCTCAGCAATTACTGTCTCAAATAAGTAGACTAGAACTTACATGAGGGTCTGTGTGCTCTGAGGCCAGCTTGTGCAGGTCCAGCAGAGCTTGGTTGACACTCTTCTCCAGCTGCAGAGCACACTGCATGGCCTCCAGCCCGCTGCCCCACTCATCACGCTCTGGTTTCTACAGAAATAAATAAAATAAGTAAACCAGCACAGACCAGCAGTCTCTACATTGTCACCACTGTTATCCATTAAAGAGGATTTGTTTGCTTTATGAAGATTACTGGTGAAATCTTTTAACTCAGACTAGATTTAGCCTTTGAGGTTTTTAAATATAAAAGTGTATTATACAATTAGACTGCCACAATACTTAAACTGAGGTTTATCAGTACATTAGCTCGCTAATAAATTAGGTTAAGTCAAGTATTTTGAGAGACATTGAGATGTGTCAAGCAGCAGGGAAGAGTCAAATATACTGCCTCTTCTCAAGACACTCCTGATGTGGCAAAACATCTCATAACAGTCCTGACTCTCCAGTCCATTCGAACCTTGATGTCCTGCAGGAAAATGCGTCCGCCTCTCTTGTTCTGGAAGGACAGCAGCTTCTCAGCATGCTCCCTCTCTTCATCACTGTTCTCCTTGAAGAAATGGGAGAACCCCGGGAGGGCCACATCGTCACGGGAGAAGTAATAGGCCTGTGACAGGACAGAAGGGGAGGAAGTCAGGACAAACGCTGTTATTAGAAGACACCACCCATCATTATTTGTCTAAAAAACACCGTGACAAATAGCAGTTATGCAGCCGAGCAGTGATCAGACACATGAGTCATGACTTCAGTGCAGCTGGTGTAGACTCAGACAGGCCACCTCGTCGGGTGGAGCCAAAACATACAAAGACATTACTATCCACCGGCCGATCAGTGAGAAACCCAGAGGACAGCCAGACTCAGGACCCAAATCAAACCTGCACCATTAGATACAACTAAGACTTTGAATCCTTAAGGTAACTTAAGTGCGTCAGTTAGCTAACGTACCCAGTAAATACGCTTTCATAGCACAGCCACATAACGCTTTACATTAATGCATACAACTGTCGTCGGCATTTCACGGTTATTTTCCCTCACCATGGAAGTGTAGGTGTAGGAGGCAAACAGCTCCATGTTGACCATCCGGTTGATGGCGGCCTCACAGTCGCGGTGGTAGTTCTGACGTACTTGGGAGTCCATCTTGGCTGGCGTTTTCTGCTGCTGTTTTTCTTAGCAAAAGTGTACAAAAATAGAGCTTTACGTCGACTTCTTCGTTGGCGTTGGAGTAGGAAAAAAATGCTGTTGTAGTTTAGACGAGCTATGGCAGATCGGCTGAGATGCGGGGACGAAAAAGAAGAAGTTCCGTTCAATCACTGTTGAAGCAAGAACCCCTCAATGTTTCCTCCCTGATGTGAAATGGCAGACCAGCCGCTCCGTGTATTTATACCCCGGGCAGACCTCGTGACCGATGGGGCGTCACTCTGTTAGCACGTGAGCTATGAGCTAAGGGATAAAGTTAAAAAAAAAAAAGCTAAAGTATGACGTTGCATTTTCTTCTCTTTCATGGAAACACGAAGTTAATGTTTGACATCTTTATCCTGACCTGACTGAAGAGGCCGAAGAGATCACTGATTTAGGTTGAAAGTAATTTAAATGTCAAACTAAAGGTGAGTTAGAAAAAAAACTCAGAATCCAAAAGCAAATTCACCTATAAAGCCGAATATAAAGACAAAACAAAAACATTTCCCGTCCCTTACTGAGTCTAAAACAATATAAGTACATTTCGTATCAAATACAAAGATAATAAGCAATAATTATAAATAAGTATCATTGGGTAGACCTGGATGTTGGTGATTTCACTTGGATGTGCTCTGTTATTATTATTATTTTAAAGTTTCTGTGGACTTTTTGAAAATTGTAGTTTTCTGTAACTTATTTTTTATTGTCCGACAATCATTATGTATTAAACAATCAACTGAATTAGAAATATTTGGGGCCATAAAAGCACACACAGCCAGCATAAAGCAAACTTGTTTTACTTCATAAATATACAGCTTGATATCTAAAAACTGCTGATAAGGTGTTTTCAAGGTAGTCATTGCATTACTCAATACCACAGCACAGTTTTACAAAACACTTCGATTGAAAAGTCTGTCGAAGCTGAAAGGCTTTTTATATAGAGTCATGCTGAAACAATGTGGGGACCTAGAAATCATTGTGTCTATATCCTATTTGTTCATAATTTACCTTCTTCAGGGACAATAAGATCACCCTGTCTAACATTTAAAGGAAAAGGGATTCACCATAATACAAGGCAGAGAGAAACATTAAAAAAATGTCCTCTTTTTGTAAATAAGAATTTAAATAAGAAAATTAATTGAGCCGAATATGTCTGTTTTTAGATGAATGCAGGTAGATAGTTGCAATAAATCCAGTAATTGTGTCAGCTCAGATAGACAGGCTGGTTAGAAAATCAATAGATGAACAAAACCAAACATAATGTGTTATAAAAATTTATGTATTCACAGCTTTAAAGTGAAAAAGGGAAACGGGATGTATTCAGTTGCTCATCACCTATTGTTACTAAGGTTCCCACAAATAACAACACAAATGGCACAGTTACACTTACACAACTGTATTTTATACAACATAAACTTAAAGTTGTCTACCTGCTCCTTCAAACAAACCTAACCCATCTAGTTTTACCAAGAGGTTAAAGTTCTCAATGACATTGGGGTTGAGCGTTGAACTTATATATTCACCTTTGTCCTCATTAGACCACAATAAACAGACACAGCACTGTGAGCCAGTAGTTTTCCACGTGTATAGCTATTTGTCTGAAGTCATTAAACCATATGGATTCTAAGAACCATTGCAGGTGTGTTAAGTAAAATAAATGGCAAGAAATACAAAGTAGAACCATTGGACCACACATCTCATCTGTTGAGCAGCTGGCAGTGAAATAAAACTGCACAACAACAATCATTTAAATTCTCTTGCTTAGATCAAATTGGGGAGTGCTATTTCTCTCCATTAGAATATATAATGCCAAAACTGTAGGAATAGTGTTTACAAAGGCTGCTTACATCTAGATACTGACCGACCATTTCTGCATAATCAGCTCTCCCTCAGTTACATCTCAGTTGGAGAGAGGCCTTCTGGGTGGGGAGAATAGAAGTGAGGTTTAAGCTTTAACATTTCATTCACACACACATACACACAAACTTGTGCGTCAACACTAAGAAAAAGTCCACTGTTAAAATAAACAGTGAAACTGGTTAGCTCTTTTAAGATAAAATGCTGTCAAACACTGACAGTGAACATTATGTCACGCACATCTTGAATTTCACATTTATTGCTCTGAAGATCCAGTGTATTACATTCCTTTAAAACAAGCTGATGAGGTCTATATTGGAATAGCTCTGTGTCATTGTTGATAGAAGTGACAGTGGCACCTCCAAACTACTACAGGCTCATATTAAAGTTGTCGACCTCATGAAAATATTTCTATTATCAGAAAACAGAAATATTTTAGTTTATAAATAAACTAAATGCAGAGCTACAAACCGGACATATAGGATATATGGTTAACTCACTCGTTTCTTTGCTTCTTGTTCTTTTATTGTATTTTTCCTAAACCCTGGAACAGTAGACCTGAGTTTGGCTCAGTGAAATAAGCACCAGTTATTACACCACATTGTGTTCATATCACACTGCAACAAATGAATCAGCAGTTTAAACACCACCTACTTTTATTTTTTGCTATGTCATGCAACACGTTAGTCAGCACTCTGAAGTTTCGCTGTGGATTGTGCTGTGTCTGTCTTGTGGTTCAGGCCCCTCCCCTTCCTTTACAGTGATCTTGTGACTGAAGAACTGTCTGACTGGAAATTCATGTCAGTGCTGGAAAGGGCCGGTTTGGAAAGGAGGAAAAAACTGTGAAAAAAGAGGAACCGTTGGATGTTAGCAATGCACGATCCAGTGTAGTGTTTGTGTAACAAGAAAAAGAAGGAACCAGTTTGATTCAAATATAAAGAAGGTGCATTAATGTTTATATAATTCTCATTTTCAACTCTGTGAAAACTGCACATTTGAGACACAAAGGACTGAAGCATCTCTGGCTATAAACTGTATCCTGTTTGCAGTAGGATTGTAGCATATTTCCTTCTTCTCTCCTGCATTAATGAACTTTCCCCTAGTTTTACTTGTTGGAAGTATGAAATCCTTAGGAGAAATTACTTATCCATTATGATGTCTCCTCTCCAGCCGCTTTGCCGTCTGGTGGAGGGTTGATGATTTTCAGTGATAAGGGAATTTGCCAAGTCATAGTGTTTTATAGCTGGTTATGATGCGCTTTGAGGTATGAAAGTTAATGTTAAATTGAGTTGAATTGTTGGAAGCCAGTAAGTCAGTGCATTTGATCCTTCCTATTAGTTGTAATGTGTAATTCTTTGACACCTGTAATCTGGTTTATAGGTCTATTTAGGGTTAACAGTCTACATGGAAGCATGTTAACAATGACAATGCTGTTGAAGCTGGCAGGATATTCCAACTTTACTTCCCATTGTTGACTCTGACACTAGGTAAACTCTGACTGGACTTTCTCAGAGGATCATTGGTGTCATACTCCATCTTAAATTCCATCTTATTTTTACAGTTTAGGAAGAGAAGCATCAGAATTGCTACTGAGTAACTCCTCATTATTTCTTTCTTATTATTATGAGTTCCTCCATAACAGAAGTTGTAGGTTTCCAGCCAAGGATTTTAACCATGATAATCAAGCTACATATACATCAATAATCACATCCACTTAATTTCCCAATGCATTGGCCATAACCAGGACTTATAAGTGTATATTATACATCACCTTGCTTTAAACATTTAAGCACTTGACTGATGAAACCTCCACAATACACTTATATATAATACAAATATTAAGCACAAAGCTGTAGCAGCGATTAAATGTCATTTATGCTGGTTGTTAATTTTAGTTCATTGTCATGCTCTTGTATAGTGTATGCTAAATGAAGTTTTGGTTAAAAAGCATTTCATGGTCATGAGGAGAGCTGCTTGTTTGTGATGCAATGAAAAACCATTTTATTTAATACATTTACCATTTTATGCTTTCATAGGGAAGTCAGGATCCACCTCAGGCCAGCAGAACGCCTTCAGGTTCTCCACAACCAGAGAGAAAAGATAAGTCATGTGTATGAACATATCCTGTAACTCTACGAGTTAAGATTAACATTGAAATAAAAAAAAATAAGTTAAATAAGTTAAATCCATCTATCTAGACTTTTGGAATGAATTTAGGGTTACTTAAACATTGCACCTAAAGACCAACCATCTGTGGACGTATGATAAACACATGGTGTATATCAAGAATTCTGAGTGCAGCAATATTTATCCAATCATCTGGGAAATCTGAACTTATGTATGAAACGTTAAAAAATAACCAATAATTATTTGGGTATTTCACTTTGGACCAAAATGGTGGGCAAAATCATTTTGTTAAAAGCATGGCAATAAATAATGACAAGAAAATGCATACATTTATAAAATTATGTTTTAATTATAGCATTTGGAAAGTGAGGACCACAGCAGCATTCAGTTTAATACTTTTATATGGTTATGGTTTTATTGTACAGTAATAAAAGATGTCCCAACAGTAGATGACAACATTTGTACTGAGTTCAGATGGGACCAATTGATCTAAGATCTGTAAGGCATTTGAGGTTTCAGGTCACTGTAATGATACTTGTATAAAACCAAGTATAGATGTAACCACTAAGAGAAAAGAACAGCAGAACAGCTTAAGGTAGAGGTAATAAAGACATCAGGTCCTCAGGTAAAGCAACCCAATAGTGAAGTGGCCCTGCTAGCAGGTATTATCTGTGTAGCCAGTGTCATCTTTCATGGTCATCTGCTGTATAAAAAAAAAACCCAAGAAATGCGATACTATACATTTAACTTAAATATAATTTTATTGGAAACAGTGCAACTATGTCTGCTGCTGCTGGTCTACAAGATATCACATGGACTTCTTCCTGGTTTTGGGCGTCTTGCCTGTCCTTGTAGCAATGAAGGAAAGTGTAATAAACACAGCCCTTGTACATGTTTACTTCTACCCATTTTGTTTAACCATATTAACAACAAAATATCATGCATGTAGCCAACATCCACATCTAGCATAAGTGCTCATGAAGATACGGCCCCTAGTAGATCTTTGTGATGTAGAGCACTCATCATATATTTAACGGCTTTCAAACTCTGCTCACTCACTCATCCATCAGCAAAATACAGCCCTGTTGGCTGAACTGTGGACCTGTATCTGTCCCTGGATGCACATAAAGACAGAGCCATTATATGAAGGAATTTACTTTAGTTTGACAGATTACTGTTCAGGGGAAACATTCACAAAACATCTTGGGAAATGAGAAAAGTAAGAGGTTTTTGGTCTAAGTCTGCAAAAACTTTTATCTCTACAAATAACAAGTAGAGGTCAGCAGTTTGTGAACATTTAAAAGTATATTTTGATGGTGAGCATGACCTGAGCCTTTGCAACTAAAATTAACAGACTGCAGAGTATTTTTTTTGTTTTCGTTAAGTGCCATTTAGGAGGTAAGGGGTTTTAGGGGAACTTTCTTCTTTTTACAAGGCAGTCCAACATTTATTTCAAGTTAATTCCTCTTAACAAATTAAAAATTAAAATTAAACTTAACAAGAAAACACTTTATATGACCACATGATCCTCTATGAACACTTCATGTGACTACAGGATTTGAAAACTGTTAACTACTGAAAGCAGCATTGCATAAAAGGATGTTTCTGCTGTTGGCTGTAAACTTTAACATGTCGGGGTATCATAGCAGTGACTGTGTCACTTCCATGGACAAGCCTATTATGAACTAACTGCATTAGTTTGTGAATTAAGACCCATTTGGCATGACATGCATGTAGCCACCAAGTGGTTATATAAACTAAGCCAAAGGCACTGGGACTTTCTACCAGGTATATTTGGTATTTGCTTATATTTTTTATTATTTTATACATATTTGCTTCATTTCCTGGTTAAATTTGACAAAGCTGCTTATTACAGTTTTCAGTCAGGTGACACGATCAACAGATGAATTGAGAGATTTGCTTTCAACCTCTGCCTGAAATCAAGGAACTATTATTTCAGAAATGATTAATCTGCCACAGAGAGTTTGAATGTCCAGCTGCAGCATCTACAAAGGGTAGTTAGCAAAGTTACTGTTGGTTAGGTACTGAGAGTATTTGTTGTGTGGTTACTTTTGAGTTCATGAATGTCTTAAGAATTTTATGGCCACGGTATTTAATCCTTTTTACTCTACATGCTACAGGTCACAGTAAAACTCTGCAGATGTGTGTGACTCTTCCTTCTCAGTCTTTCCATCTTCATCTTTGTGCCTTCTTATGCGGTGGGAATCCATACACTCTTCCATTGGACAGCGTTTCTCCACATTTCTTCAAGAAGTGAGGGATGAGACTGGGTCCAGTTCATGCCACCATTTTCCTTCTGGCAGAAAAGGCGCAGGGTTTTCAGGGGGCTGGTGCAGGTATGCTGGAGGTACTGACAGCCCTACAACAGGAAGTCAGACATGAAATGAGGTGAGGTGGATTATGACTGTTTATTTCAGAGTTGGGATTTAATCTCATCCTGCATTGGGGAAGGCAGGTCTCTTTAGGGGGAGCTGTGCCTCCCCACAATAATTGAACACAGTTGTAAGTGTTGTTGTTGTTCCGTCCTCACCTCAGCGCTGCCCCAGTACCAGATGGCCTTAATGACACTGTGATTGGCCAGAGCGACTGTAAGCTGGTCTCTTCTTCCTGAAATTACATTAACCAAACCTACTGGCAGGTCTGATGACTGAAGCACCTGAGGAGGATGAGGAGGAGAAGGAAGAGTAAGTAGTCAGTGTTTACAAAGGCACTACCAGCTGAACTTAGCTGATGTTTTCAAAGAGCAAAGCTATTTTGAAGACAACATACTTAAAATGTATTCTTGAGCTACTTAATGTTCTTCAACAGTGCAACTTAAATAATTTTTTTTCCCACACAAACGGGCAAACACACACAACTGCATGTCATCATATTCACTGAAAGAGCACACACAAAGCCAAAGGTCATTCTATTATCCCCGAGCTCAGTGTAGCTGTGATTTTTCTTATGTAAGCAGTAGGTGATATGTGTTTACAATGTTCTTACAGATGTACAGACATTACAACAGAAAAAGAAGCAACAATTAGTCTGTTGACCTGGGTGTTGTGTTTATGTCAATGCTGATGAATACCTTTGTCTACAGCAGAGTCATTTGACCCAGGTCTGAATGCCAATTGTTGTCTTTTCAATTGCTGACAAAAGCCAGATGTTGGCAGGTATTACTGGGTTACCAGTGAAAAAAGGATCTTAGCAAAAAAATGGCCTCTAAGATCAAACTATATACTGAAAATTTAAGTGTCACAAAATGATGTCTGGATTAAAAAAAAAAACAACAACTTAACAATCATACCATTCCTTTTTCACAATTAACAGAATTTGTGGTCAAACATGATAAATTTGGATCTGTTGATTCAATTAAATCACTCATTCACTCATTCACACTTCTTGCCTGGATGAATGCCAAGACTGGTAGTGGATTTTTCTGACTGGGAACCATGACGACGGCATTGCCAGTGGCAATGGCTGCCCCAAGAAGTGTTACCATGGAGAGGAGGGGGTTCTTGTCTGGGAGGACGAGCCCCACAACTCCCAGGGCTTCAGGGATGGAGAGAGCAGTGCCAGATTGTGGCATCGGCTGAAGGAGAGAGATTTATTCAGGATAAAACTGATCCAAGTTCCGAAATGAATGAGTTTCTGTTTCATTTGTTTCTACACATATATGCTATATCACATCAACAGCATTACCAAAGTTTCTCCTTGGATTTTGTCACAGTAAGCTGCCCAGTCACTGAGCCTTGCAGCGCTGAGGTCCACCTCCTTCTCAGCATCATCCATTGACAAACCAAGCTGACTGGTGATTGACATAGCTATGTCCCGCCTCTTTGCTTCCAGGCCCTTGGCCAGAAAGTAGAGGGACTGAGCACGTGCAGTTGGACTTTTTTTCATCCATCTTGATGTAAAAAGAAATATAAATATAAATAAATCTTGGTGCCAAACATCTGTATGTCTTTATTTCGTTGCATTTCATGGGAATACACATAACAAAATAAAATAAATAAAATAAAATAAATAAAAATAAAATCACAGTGAACAGAAACTGTACTTTATTGCTTTCAAGAAGAGCTGCTTATTTCTGGACTTTAGAGCATCCGACTTTGTTGATTTACTGTGAATGACTCAGCAAATGTGCCTTTTTTTTTTAGCAACCAAAGTGAAGTTGGACTCTGACTGGTGACAAACACATGCAGGCTTCTGGGTTGCGAAATACACTTCTTACATTATTGTCCTCGTGAAAGTCTGAATAAATACCTTTTGTGGAGGCCACATTTAACCTCACAGTTTTATGACAAGTTTCAGCTTGTTTTTAGCCACATTTTAACTTGAACCTGGATTCAGCTGCACAACAAAACTAATGGTATCTACAGGTAAATCTTCAAAAGGGATTAAACTGTAGTTAAGCCTGATTTTCTTTTATTTTTTGTTGTTTCAATGACCTGCATGTATAATTTGATCTGTAGTGAACCTCCAGAAAAGATAACCCTGTAGTTGAGGAAAAGAATTGTGATGAAATAAAAAAAAATAAGTGTTCACTGTTAGCCCTGAGATGAGTCACATATAGGTCACATTATCTTCGATCTGAATTTAAGCTTTTTTCCAGGTTCTCGGTCTCTTTCCCCTCTACTCAGCATGAAGGACCATCTAACTCACTCTCTCTTTTCCTCATTGCTCTAGTTGATATTACAGGTCTTTGGTCAATTGAATCAGTGTATTCACTGAGTAATGATGAGCATGTATCAATGTGTAAAATAAACATATAAACTTCTACTCATCTTATGAAATGACTGACCAACCCTTGTCTACAGGTTAGTAGTGCTAACTTATTGCTGTGGTTGATGTGAAGAATCCTACCTGTGAATTATGTTTTGTTTTTTTATGTGTGCATGTGTGTGTGTGTGTGTGAGTGTGACCTAGAGAGGTTCTCACCCAGGCTGGACTTTGATAGCTGCCTCCACAGCATTACGGACGTCTTTACGGCCTCCATCTGGACAGTAAGCCAACACACTCCCACCTCCTGGTGCCTGCACAGCCACACTGCAGCCTGAGTCAGACTTACACGCCTTCCCACCGACAAACTGCAGGTAGGTCTTCGGAGCGCTGAGGGGAGAGAGGGGAGGAAGAGATTGGACCCCCCAAAAAAGTCGTTTGTGTTATATTAAATACAAGTTACTACATAAACATAATGTGTTTATGCTACAAGTTTTGACAAACATACCTGGCAGCATCTGTATTATCAGGAATAAGAACTGGGGATGCTGCTATTCCAAACTTTGTATAGTCCATAGAGACAGGGGAGGAACGAGGAAGAGGAGGAGAAGAAGTACAAGACGAGCGCAGAAACTGGTAAAGACCCTGTGCAAAAACAGAGATGTGATCAGCATACAGTATAACACAGAAGTGAGTGCAGTTCTTTCTGTTAAGTTTTGATCCCTGCAACAGCTGAAAACTTTAAAAGAAACTTTTAAAAGAAATGGTTTTCAAACAATTGATTCAGGCTAACAATTGATTAAGGCTAACGCTAAGTAAGTTGGGCAGCTCATAGATTTTGGTGCACAACTAACATTTATGCTCATGTGAAGTTCATCACTTTATAAAAAGGACCATATAAGAAACAAGTGAGTTTCAACATTTCAGTCAGTTTTTGGGGTTTCTCCTTTCAGTGTGCGAGATAAGGGGAACCCACCGCCTGTCCTCCGTCAGTGCAAGTGCCACTATCTTTGTGGCCAGAGATGGGAAGACCAGGGTCAGTCACTGAGTGTGAATTTACCCAGACTGAGCCAACTGACAGACTGTGGAGAGAGGAAGAGGAGGAAAACATCAGCGGGAACAAAAGACCCTGAAGAAAGAAAACAGACTTAACAAAATACATGTCCACAAGTCAAAAAGAAATAAATGATTTGAAAGAAGACAAATACATCAAAAACAAAAAAAGACACAAAATAATGAAGTCAGATAAGACAGAAAAAAAAAATAGAAGGCAGAAGAGTGTGAACCTCTTAGCTGTCTCCAGAGCCAGGGTGAGATCTTCAGTCCAGATGGAAGCTGCCAGACCATGAGGACTGTGGTTTCCTGTGGAGAACAAAGGCCGTTACTGTGGTCCAGGGTGGCATTCCTATACTAAGTGTAATATTGATCTGAAATTTGTAATAAAAAACAAGCCTTCACAAAAACATATAGAGAAAATGCAAAGTGGGGTCGACCACAAGCTCATTTATTTGATATTTACATCATATGGACCCCATCACTGTTTAACTTAATTTCATAAAAACTGAGCATGACCTTCTAGTTTTGCAAAGAAACGCACTCGTTGAAGACAAAAGTCAAATTGTCTGCAGATTTTATGTATATTAAACCATGTTAACTCATATCTGATTCCACAGATTGTATCGTCCTTACCCAGAGTCACAGCCTCTGTGTTGCTTCTGAAAGTCATGACAGGCAACAACGGCCCAGGAGCAGGACTAACCACAAATGGAGAGGAGGGGGCGCCACCACAGAGAACTGTGGGAGGGTATGACGCACCTGAAGGGGGGGCAGCGCAGGACTGTAACAGCTGAAAACAGAGACATTTTCCCCATCAATATCACATAAAGAAAGAAATAACTGAAAAAACAAACAAATAACAACATAAAAAAAACTATCAATGCTGAAGGGCTTTAAACCTTCATTCTACTTAATGTCCATCAGGGGACGACTCCACTGGTTGAAAGAGTAAGTCAGATTGCATTTCAATCTTTCATTCATTCATCTTCACCAGCTTATCCATTTCCATGTCGCAGGGTTGCTGGAGCCAATGCCAGCTCACTCTGGGTGAGGGCGGGGTCACCCTGGACAGGTAGCAGTCTATCACAGGGCCACACAGAGACAGACAGAGACCAACAACCAGCCAATTTAGAGTGACCAATTAACCCAAACATGTCGTCTTTGGACGGTGGGAGGAAACCCACACAGGTACGGGGAGAACATGCAAACTCCACACAGAAAGGCCCCAGGCCGGGAACAGAACCTGCAACCTTCTTACTGTGGGGCAACAGCTTCCGATTTCATAAAACCAGCATGGTGTCAGACAAACTACAAATTGGAGGCTTCAAAGCAGCAATAAACTCACTTCAGCGCCCTGCTGCTGAGCCTCTTGTACTGCAGTATCCACCAGGATCCTATCTTCATCACTGGCCAGGTTGACGCACTTCTTCCCAGCTATACGCTGCTTAAGACGGGGGATGACGAGTTTAAACACACTCTCTTGCACATACAACACCCAGTGGACCTGAAGAGGAGATAGGAGGAGAGGACTGATCCAGAAAATGATAACAGATGTTCGGACGTGATGACACAAGGTAAATGATTATATGAATTACCTCTTTCTTCTTTTTGAAAGCTGCCTCCAGCACTCCGTCCACTGCGCTGTCAATGTCAGCTGACTCAAAAATGATGAAGGGACATGTGGCACCAATGCAGGAGATGGAAACAGGAATGCCTATCCCTGCAGTGGCCTTATGCAACATTATACCATCCTAAAAGACAGGAGAAACTTTGGGTTAATGTTTCATCAAATTAGCATTACAAACATAGCATGTCCATAGGTTCTGCACTCTCCTGCCAGCAATACACACCTGCTTATTGCCACTGTAGGTCATGTAGCTGATGCTTGAATTCTGAGCGACTTTGACAGCAAGTGACATGTCACTTCCTGTTAAGATATTAAGAGCCCCAGCTGGAAGTCCTGCACCCATAAAAAGCTGCGCCAACAGGAGTGCGGGAGGAGCGGTGCTCCGACCTGGGACAATGATGACAGAGTTGCCTGGAAGAAGACACAAATCAATTATTCAACACTCACTTAAATAATTAAAATGAACAAACAACAATATGGATTTATTTTTTAAGTGCAATATGATTTGAGTACTTTGTTTTATTCTTATCTAATATCTTTTCCCATTTGTTGGCATGAATGTGTTGAGTGGTGATAATTTTTACTGTATTCTAATGTTTGACATACTGGATATAAAATAAAAATAAAAAAAAACAAAAAACATGAGTATTTGTTTCCTACCCATGGCCAGTGCTGGTACTGCTTTGAGCATCAGGGAATAGAAAGAGCAGTCATCAGAGGCAACCACTACCACAACACCTGAAGGAAACACAATAAAAACAAACACAATTAGAAATCAGAATCAGAGTCAGAAATAGTTTTGCAGGCATTGCCAGGTATGTGTAAACACACCGGTGTTTCTATCTTGGACAAAGGAAAGACAAAAAATATAAAAGGAAATATATATATACACATTGAAATGAGAATTATTAGGAATATTTGTTGCAAGATATGGTGCAAATGTGCAAATGTTAATGAGGTTGACAGTTGGCGTCGATAAAATGCAAACCAGAATTACATCTCCATCAACATTTCAAATTACAGGAAACATCTTCACAACCTCCTCTCACTGACTTTCACCTTTCAACAATGACCAAATGTGTGTGTGTGTGTGTGCGCGCTGAACATTGCTCTGAAATGACCTTTGACTTTTTGGTTATGAAATGCCATCACTTTATTTTCACCTTGAAGAGATCTGAGTTCTATTTTCAATATACAAATACACGTGAATATGGTTTCACTTGCATTAATGTGTATGGTATTTGCCTGCTTTTGACCTTTATTTTGGAAGCAAAGGTACAGGAAGCAAATCAGACGTTGTTCGGCAGCTGGTTGCCTTGTTTTCAAAGCAACTGCAAAAGGTCTGTCATCATTAAGTTTTACACCAGCCTTGGATGCCAATGATAAGCTCTGTGATGTAAGAAGGAAGGCAAAGACTGGGCTGATGTGCTCACACTCTTTTGAGCCGGTCTACATTCCTGCGGCTGCAGAATGTCCTAAAAACCAGAAATTATGATGGTCCAGTTCAGCTGTGACTCATCCTGAATGTTGTTTGTGCCATAATTAGTGTATTAACTTCAATTTAGTGCAAAACATGTTTTTGTGAGGCCACAGTAACCTTTTGCCATGAGAATCTTATTTGTTCTTCCCTAAATCCAAGTTTGAGTCCAGGTTCCCTCAAGGTATTACGAGACATCAAGCTCACAACAATGGGGCAGACAACATGACCACATAAAGTCTCTGCACCGGCAGGAGACGAGACTGGAGGCATAAAAATGTATTCTATTCATATGTGTCCGCATGTGAACAAGCATGTCAATGCCTGTCGCCTCACCCAGTGGTGTCCAGTTGGTGATGAGAGAGTCCCTGAGCTGAGCCCAGCTGCTGTAGTACTGCAGCAGTCTAACCAAGCTGGCAGGTGAGCAGGACGCCTCACACAGATCACACAGCTCTGAGACACACTTACTGTGCTGCCCGAGAAGGCTCACCAACCTGTGAGGACACACAAAGTACATATATTGTGAGCGTCAAGCAGACTGGTGGTTAACTGACTAACAACATTGGTTTGATCTTTTAATCTGTATGGCAGAAGAGTCAGTGCTGAGTTTGTCCAACCTGAGCAGCACTTTAGCCCTGGCATAGCAGCTCATCCCACTCCATGCCTTATAGCCACTGACAGCTGAGGAGGCACACTGTGAGACATCGTCATCTGCAGCGCACACAGTGCTGCAAACATTCCCACCTGCATAGCAGAGGAGTCAACAGGACACGTGGTCAGTTTTATCATTAAAATCAAGGCTTCAACTATTTAAGCCTTTATGATTCTTTTCAAGCATGTTCACAAACAGGCTGGACAGGTGACTTGTTATTTAAAGTTTTTTGGAACATTGTGCATTTAACATGTTTGAATTCACCCCTATTTAACATGCCATAAGAATGTTTAGAGCTTTAACAAAGCCACTAAATTACCTTTAGAATCAGCAATGGAGCAAGTCTGTCTGTCTGCTGGACAGACAAATTTTCCATCGATGAACAGACCCAGAGAACAAGAATGATGTTCCAGCCAGGCCTGATGGACGTCACATTAACAGACATTATTTAAGATGAAGAGAGAATCAAAACCACATCTAGCTTTTTCTATTGTATTCAGATAATCTGGTGACAGGTAGAAACTCTAAAGTGCAGGAAGTGAACCCATTTAGGACCTGCTCAAGTCAAACTGGTCATCATGGTATGTTGGGTGAAGGAAGCAGATTTTTTTTGTTGACCACATTAACAAACAAGGCATCACATCAATTTGTGTTACATTTATCATTTGCATAACAGTTATCTTTGTTACATTGGATCAAAATGTAAGAAATATAGTGCTAAAAGAGTGAGGAGTGAGAGCTGAATCTGCATTGCTCAAGGACACTTAATACTAGAGACAGACACCATAAACTCATTAGGAAAACATTTACTGAGCTAATAAATCAATTGAGAAGTAGATTCATTTTCACATACAGGTCAGTGCAATCTGACTTCTTTTTAAAAACCCTAGCTTTAAGGCTTGTCAGCACTGGCCTCAGTTTTCAGACCCAGAACCGTAATAAGTATGGCATCAAGCTCATTAAGAATTAATTTAATAATTACGTTGGTATTAATCTTGCTGAGGTGCCAATTTTGTGGCTATGGGATGAACGATGAAAAAACATACAAAAAAATTATTGAAAAAAAAAAATCATTCAGACGTGCATATATTCATCAGGAAGTGGACACCTCTGCTGGACAATCACTGATAAAAGACAGACAGGGCAGGCAGAGAGTGTCAACGATTTACAGACAGAAGACCAAAGTACAGAGGTGAACCAAGGAGCTCATACCCAAAGACAACCGCTGCGCTGCAGTCGAACATGGCTGTGATTTTCTCACTGAATGAGTCGTACTTAGAGGTGGTCAATTATTTTAAAGTCACTTTATAATTCTTTTCAAACAGTCACTTTTCATTACAACATTGACTTGCTTTGCTGAGGTGAGTCTCCAGCGGTTTAGCATTTCTTTTCCACTAAGTGGAGAAATAGCCCGGATGACATCACCTGTATTGCGCTTCAGAAGACATGATCCACCTGTCACAGCTCATCCTCAGGCCAGGGAATGCCTCCATAGGATGATATACATTGTTTGTTAAACCTAGTGAGTCTTCAGTTTAAAATAAAATTGTAAAGAGCCACTGAGCTAAAGGCTAACAGCATTTGAACAGGCCTTTCATACTTAACTACACTCATGTTGAAAGGTATTTCTGATATTTTGTCCCCTGGCTCCACCTAAGTAACCTTGTATACAAGGTCGGTCTATTCCATTTCTGCTGTTCTAGACAATAATCAATTTAACTTCTTAAAAATTAGAGATTGACTTAAACATGTGATTCTCCTTCTGGGACAAACAACCAGCAGTTGTGTAGCAGACTGGAAATGAAAGTAGTCTAGTCAGACCACAAGGAGGGTCACAGTCTGGCAGTCTGGTCCGCTGTCTTCATATTAATATTATAATATTATCTTCTAGTGGACAACACAAAAAGATGTGAGGACACATTTCTCTTTGGAGACAAAATAAATTTGAACTGACTGCATAGACAGTGTCTTTCCACAATCATCTGTCTTTTTAACTGTATGTTCTCTGATATTTTGTCAATGAGTTAATGAGTTCGTGCTTATTGAAAGCTACAGGTGAAATTCACCATAAAATAGATGGCATATTCATAACATTACAAGCTATTTTTTCATTTGATGAATCAGTCGTAACAGGAAGACAGTGGGGACAGGGAAACATCAGAAAGTGAATAACTGAATAACTACCAGGACACGCAAAATGACCGTACTGGGAAACGACAACACTTTCACAATTTCCAAAACAACATGGACCAGCAAACAGCAAAGGAACCAGCAAGTCTGCTCCTTCCGGAAGTCTTGATACTAATGCACTGATTTGACCCTGAGGAGCAAATGAAACTAACGTTAGGTTCAGTTCCTTTTAGTGCAAACATGTGTCCTAACATCTGTCTGGGCCTGGCCGCTGACATTTCATAACTAACCTCTGCACAGTCCACGTCACGTGTTTGGCTCGCGCTCTACAGCCAGCTAACAGTAAATGAAGTTCACATGGTCTAACGTGTACACGGCAATTCTTGCAAGCTAGCGGGGAAAAGTTGGTGATGTTTAGTTTAGCACCCCCCCCACAGCTGCAGCCTCTGCGCCCCTGTCGGACGGAGGGTTGGTAACTTTACCTGTGCAGTGGCGGTGCTGGAAGCTGCTGCAGGTCCGCTCTCCATGCTCAGAAATATATCGAAGACTGCCTTGTCGGTGCTACCAGCCATAATAGATGCAAACCTAAAGAGCAGGAAATTCCCCCGACAGCTATATATTCCTTTCTGTGGGTCGATCAGGAAGAGAAACTTTGGTTTTGGAGCCTCAGCGGTACTGACAAATGAATAGTGCAAGCAGCAGGCGAGAAGAAGCCGACCAAGGTGCCCAAGTCAAAGGCAACGTGCCTCCCTCCTGAGGATCTTTGAGACTTGCGCGATAACACACGAACCTTAAGCTACACGGAGCGGGAGGGTTCACCCCTTCTTACTTCCTGTGCTGTGTCCGTTGTGTCCGGTTTCCAAGGGTTCGGCTATTAGTCATTTCAGCAAAAATAATTTCATCTTTTTTTTGAGTTTTTAACATTTTTTTTAATTATTCATATAAGGGTGTAGGTCGCTGAAATATGTCAAACTGCTGAAATCAGGAAAAAATATTAGCTGCATGTTCCACCCGGAGTCATTGTGTCAACGCACCCCCCTTCCAAAAAAAAAAAAAAAAACAAAAAAAAAAAACGGACGGGTTTGCGCTCTACTCTCGCGGAAGTGCGGAGAAATAGGTGCGCTTTTCCAGCTGAGTTGGCTCATGTCAAAAGCGGGTGATTTATTGATTTCATAATAAGAATCAAATTGCTCCCAAAGTGGAGATTAATAATCTGCCTCAGACGATACGTCACACCTTTGAAAATGCCCCGGAGAAAGGTAAGGAAGACGTTTGCTGCAGACTCAGAGCAGACTGCTGCTCGGACACACAACATAACGTCATAGCTAATGTTAGCCAACCTAGAGTTAACGATCAGGCTTATGTGCGAAAATATGTGAGCACCTGTAAGACGAAATGCAGCTCTGCCATTTGCACTTAATGAGTTTTAAATGTGTGTTGAATATCGGTGTCGGGAGAAAAACTCAGCTGAGCTGGCGGTTGGTGTTGTTGCTAAAGCTAAGCTAGCTCATGTTTATTGCTGAGTTGCAAGAATGTGCTGTTGTTTATTGAGTGCACCTTCCTGGAGATACAGTGGCAAATGCTTTGAAAATGGCTGCTCGGCAGCTTGAGGGCAGTTGAAGCTGCAAAGAGGTGCTGAGGCCGGTAACGTCTGTAACGGCAGATTTAACTGTTTAGGAAGGAACAGGCTGTTCTTTGGGTGCCAGTATCAAACGGAGCGTCCGGACCAAAACAACGCGGTGATTGGTCAGGATCGGGAAAGCGTTGGGTTCATTGGTCCGTTTCTCCCGGGCCACGCCCCCACTTCAATGTGATTGGTGGTATGCAAACGAGGTGTTCCGTTTTTAATGTTGTGATGGTGTCAAACGCGCTCACCGTAACGTGGGCTAGTGGTGGATAAAGTAGGCTGATATTTATTTATTTATTTGTTTCTTTCTCCTGCAACTTTGTTTTTAACTTTCAGCGCAGTCAAATATATTTATTTTTCAATAGCGTTAAAAGTAGCCTTTTTTAAATTTTGCACGTTAGGCCATAATAATGCACATGAGGTACATTTTGCTTACTGGCCTATGATGTCAGTTTATACAAAACTTTAGAAATTCATTTTTTTCTGTATGGTTTTTTTTCCTACATTTCCTTTTAATGTAAAATCCCCTGTAATAATGTTTAATCTATTATGGTTGTCATTTATTATTTAATTTTTTGTCCATGTGTCGCGCTGCTATTTGTCAATTTCCTCTCTCTGTTTGGCTGGCATTACTTAAATCTTGTGTGTTTGATTGTCAGTCATAACAACATAAAGTATTGAAGCCATCTTACGTTGCGGGAGTTTTGTATTTCAGCCTCAGTCTGACCGAAAGAGGCCAGTCTGCCGTTAAATTGTGACCCCGGCGCCCTCACGAAACTAAGAGCTGTACAGCTGAGGAGAAATGAAGGCAGAATTATTAGATGGGTGTGGCCAGTGTGGACAAGACATTACAAGTTACTCCCTGTGGCATGATACCCGTTGTACTGTGCTGTATTGTCTCTTGTGCTGCGATAGCAACTAATTAGCCTCTCAACAAAGTATTCCGATTTTCTAAGATGTGTTTACCGATAGGCTGCGTGACCTTTTTAATATAATGTTAAATCATATAACAGGAAATGAATAATACTCTTAGCTTGGACATTGTTTTCACATTTTTATTGAACACCTATAACACTACCACTTACATGCGATCATATAGTGACGTTAATGCGCTGTTATTTTAGCGGATCCGTGAGCCCCCAGTATGTTATTTGTGAAATGCAAATGACATGTTGGCTGCAGCTAGAGCCTCCTTACTCCACCCCCACCCAGCTGGGTTTTGGTCTCTACAGTGGGGAAGGGTGAACCCCTCATACGCCTCTGTTATCAACATCACCCCACTCCTCCTGCGTGGCAGCCTGCAGATTTAGCAAACAGTGCGGTAAAACAGGTTTCTGGGATATTTCATGAGTTCATTTTGCTTGACCGAGCTGCCAGGGAGTCTACTGGAGAAAAGGCCTTTCTGACAGACAGACAGTCCACGGAGGGTTCATTCAGGCGTTGTGGCAGATAGGGGTTCATTCAATCGGCGTAGCAAGGAGTGTCCATGGTGATGCTGCTGAGGCTTATTTGAGTATTTGCTGAGAGCAGAGCCGGAGGAGATGTGAAGGAGGTGTTCCTCCCCCCTCACTATGGGATCTTTGTTGAATTACCCGCTGGTAATATGCGCTTGTGTGTGTGTGTTTGTGTGTGTCACAACAACGTAGCTTTACTCAAGTCACTTTCACTGAAATTTCCAAACTGTACCGCCCGGTTGCACTGCTGTATCTAAGTTAAAAACACGTATTTCATATCACTGTTCATTCCAGAGGACCGCAGGCAGCAGCTCGGACGGCACTGAGGATTCGGATTTTTCCGCCGACCTCGAACACACCGAAGTTTCCGACATCGCGCGAGTCAGGCGCAGCAGCACGCGCTTGACTCGTGCGTCACTGCGCCTCAGTCAGAGCTCCCAAGGTAAACATGGGAAGTTTGTTAAAAAATACTCCACTGTAAGATGAACACCGAGTGGGCATTCAACATTGGACTTCAGGCCTTATAATAACAGGTCACACCGTTGGAAAGTTACTGCAAAGTAGGCCTACTGGCTGGTGTGTTTCTTTGATCTCTTAGTGTTTTTAACTTACTTTAAAACTCTTCACATGAATAAAGGCAGAGGCTACAACCTGTCAGGCTTATTAATCTTTCATCATTGATTAAGTAAATATAACACTTTATTTCACCGTTAAGATTATACCAGTCCATTCAGATCTGCAGGAAGACCTTTCTTGGACCCTTCTACCAACTTCAGAAAGTTAGGAGGAACTTCTCTTGCTATTTTCCTTATGTGTATAATTAAAGCTATTTCTTATATCCTGGTTTAGTTTCCCACTCTAGTAAACTTCACATTCTTTTTTCAGTCATAACTACTTGAATTCTTTGTAGACAACTATGCCTTCGTGTAATGGTTATAATACGTGAGGCATTTTAATGAGAAAGAATTTTTCCTTCATAGACCACAGAGCCTTCACTTCTATTATGAATGGACAGGGATAAAACATGAATGGGTTCAGACAGGCTGACCTTCCCCCACCGCAGACACACAAACACACCCTCTGTGACCTCTTTCTGCTGTGGCTGCCAGAGGGGATTTACAACAGAGAAATGAGGGGCAGAAACTGCTTCCCCTGCTTTTTGTTACTAAAGCTGGCTGTGCTGCCTTGGTCCTGAGAGCGGCACAGCTTAGTGTTTGCTCCAGACAGAAGTAGATTCAGAGGCTCAGTTTTCTTTTTTCTTTCTTTTTTTCTTTTTTTGGCGCTGGACTTGGAAATTTCATGAACATTGAGGCCACTCACAACAAGTAAATCAGCATTCTTCTCGCCATTTTAGCTTTGAGGTGCTTACAGACAAATGCTCAGCTCAGTATAGACTTTTAATCCATTTAATCAGTTAAGTACTTTCTGCATAGAAAGAAAAAATTTATAGGGGATTTTTCCAGTGATTGAAAAGAGGAGGAAGGTATTTGTGTATTCGCCTTTAATCTGACTTTAGGAAAAGTTAAAGGCTGGAGACTTCTACTTCCAATGCTCTTTATTAGGTTATGAGTTTTGTATTTTTACATTCGTCTTCCCTTCCCCTCTCAGATAACTGCAGCTCAGTACGGAGCAGTTCACCTGCAGCTGTGGGTCCTGATGAAGGCCTGGATTCAGCAGCGGAGACGACAGCAGCAACAGCAGTGGCTGCGTCTGTCTTCTCCTCTGGTCGCAGAGTCACACGGAGCCAACAGGGGTCGACAAACACCACAGCTAAAAGATACCCGCTGCGTCAGAGTCGCTCGTCTGGCTCAGACACTGAGGCTAACGGTGAGACTAAGTGTTACTTATATGTTTTAAAATGAGCACTATGCATTACTTTGGGACTTCTTACAAGATAGTATAATTATTGTTTTTATAACTATGTTGTCATTTTTAAAGTTTGCCACTTTCCCAACATTAAATAAATATTCGTACCTTAAATACTGTATGTCGAGCAAGTGCATTATTTTGCCAGTAATTTCTATGTTTAATTTATTTGTTGTTTAATAATAATTTAATTCTAATTATTATATAATATATATATATAATTGTCACATATACATATTAAATTATTATGTATATTAATTATTGTTGTTTAATTAAATAAAATTATATTAACGTGGTTTTCATAATCATTAAAAATATTTCTGTGCTTTAGCTTCTGCCAGGTAATTTTTAAGGTATAGCTTACAATCTAAAGTATTAGATGTCTGTTCACAAACTAGGTAAATTAAAAGCGATAAAGGCCTAAAGAAACAGAATGCTATGCAATACCATTTTGAAAAAAAAAAAGACAGGAAGAAAAAGGAAGTGATAAAAGTTAATTTCTTGGCATGTGACGAAAACCTTTGGAAAGTACTATCAACCACACCTTGCCACTGTAACATCTATTTATTATGGTCACATCTGTCTAAATCTTTGCAAAGATAAAAAAAAATGGTATGGAAACACTGAGTGGCAGAAAGTTTTGTCTTTCTGGTCAGCGAAGGAAGTCAGTTTGAAAACTGGCAGAAGTTTGGCAGAAGTTTGCAATCAAAGATATAAATTAAGTTTGCTTAACATCTTGCATAGCCCAGTGTAACTGAAAGTTTATGGAAAGACATGGCCTGGAGTTTGTTCATCTGATCCTCTGCCAGCCTGTCTGTTTCCAACAATAGTCTGTTGCAGTAACATCAGTCTTTATTATTGACTATCCCCTGGTAGCCCACTGCTGGTCGTTAAGGGCATATGTATTTTGCAAACTATTATAATTTCTTTTTTCAATAGAGAAGGTAGATTTGTTAACAAAAACGTTAAAACCCCAGAGACTTTGGCATAGAAACAAATGTTTAAATATCAATAATGCTATCTTCTCCTGATTGGCTCAGCAGACCTAAAACAAGGGGCGGACCGGGATGAGACCCCTCCTCGCACCCCAACAGGCAATGCCCCATCCTCAGAGTCAGACATCGAGGTTTCCAGCCCAAGCAACGATCTTGTTTCTTCTAGCAATGATATTGTAGTTTCACAGGAGGAGGACGAGCGATTAGCTAAAGAGCTGTCACTCAAAGAGGCTGCTGCCCACGACCTCTCTCACCGGCCCAAACGACGGCGCTTCCATGAGAGCTACAACTTCAATATGAAGTGTCCCACACCTGGCTGCAACTCACTGGGTAAGGAAGCAAGCACTGCAACCTTTTGTATCAGACGTGTTGCCTTTAGACCAATTCTGAGCCCATTTCTCCGCCACTTTTTCAATTAGGTCACCTAACCGGGAGGCATGAGAGGCATTTCTCCATATCAGGATGTCCTCTTTACCACAACCTCTCTGCTGATGAATGCAAGGTACGAGCACACTTGATAACCATCTGTTACATTGTACATTGGATTAAAAAATACTTAGTACTTCCTGGAGTTCATTTTTAAAATTCTTTTTAACTTCTTTAAATATTCCTCAACACGCTGAGACCAAATATCCAGTGGACGAAAACCAAAGGATCCCAGCAGACTGAAATTGATATTGTCATGCTGTGAAAGCGCCAGGAACATAGAGGCCGTCACTGTGATATTGCTGCTGCAGGGATGCTTGTTGGTTGTTGGTGGTACACAATGTTGATGTTTTTGTCAGGGAAAGGCATCAACGCGTGACAAACAGACAGAGGAGAGGACATTGTCACACCGTCAGGATGAAAACAGACACTCCACAAGAAACCAGGTAAATCACAAATTGCACGAAGTGCATCAGACAAGCATAACAGAGTGATGCATGCTCACATGTAAAACACAGATGCAACCACAGACATTCTGAAAAGGGATGAATCATTGCTGTAGGTTGAGTCACAATAATTGTGGTCTGACTCATCCCTGCATTCTTGGTTTTTTGTTTATTTGCTTGTTTGTTATGTTTATTAACTTGTTTGGTACAGTTTTAATTGATCTACTATAGCTAGAGACTACATTTTCATTTTCCTACACCAGACAATAAATGGTCCCTTAAAATAGCATAAAACTATACACAGTATATTATAAACAAATAAACATCAAGTGTTTTATTCTAAAGTAAATGCCTTCTTTTTTCTTTTATCAAGAAATCAAATGTGATGATTAACTCTTTTTGAGTTGCTCATCCAGAAGACAAAGCTTAACCTGTAAGATCATCATATCAAGGTTTCTCAGCTCAGTATGTCATTGTTAAATAAAATAAATAAGTCCCCAAAATAAATTTCAGGAGATACAATCATTTTAGAAGAAGGTAAAATGTGCCACAACAGACCGTAAACGGGGCATTCTGGTGCCAAAGATTCCCCAGCCTCCGCATCATATTCTCCAAATGTAAAGACAGATTCCTTTTTAGCTAAGGAACGTGTAACTTTCATTCTGCTGATAGATCATATCTGCCTGAGGAGAAGAACAAACGAAACTGAGACGTGATATATCACAGTATTATCAGCACATGGGTGGAAATTACATAAAAGTGGTCAAAGATGTGTGAAGTGAACTGAAATCTGAACCGTCACATTTTCTGTCAATTTTTTTTATGTATCAGGCTGTCAAAATAACATCTATATGCATGTATGAATGAAAACCAATACAGCTCAGTAAGACGTTCTCTTTTCATACACAGCTTTAAATTAAGGTTGTGATCTATTTTTTGCTTTCTTTTTAATGGGCTTGTAATGTAATGGGCTTCAAATGCAAGTGCAGAATCTCTCTGTTGAAGCGTTTGTGTCTGTGGTCACAGGCCCCAACAGACCGTCAGCTGCGCTACAAGGAGAAGGTGACAGAGCTGCGGAGGAAGAGGAATTCTGGCCTCAACAAGGAGCAGAAGGAAAAGTACATGGTAAGTGATTGGGGCATTAATGTGTGTAAAATATTACAGGCATATAAGCAAATGCAAATATCATAAATTTAGAGTAATTGTTCTTTCTCTCATGACCCCCCTCCTTTGCCAGGAGCATCGTCAAAGCCATGGGACGAGCCGGGAGCCGCTGCTGGAGAACATCACCAGCGACTACGACCTTGAGCTGTTCAGGAAAGCGCAGGCACGTGCCTCGGACGACCTTGTAAGAGAGAAAACTCATCACCATCTCCCTCCCTTACACTTTTCGCCTCCCCCCTTCTGTTTTTCCCCTCCTTTCTGCCTTACTCCTCTTCTTCTCTGTTTCAGTCTGCAATCCATTCTCTGCAGCCACAGGAGGAGTGTGAGATATTTTTGGTAGTTTGGACAGTCCCTTCCTGCTCTTTTGGATTTGTTTGTTGTCCTACTCTATTACTTTTTGACCCATTCGGAATAGAGAGCATGGTTATTTTTCTTCTCTGCCTATAATTGTCCAAAAGAAGCAACCAATTTATTCAATTCAACAAGATTGTCAAGCTTAGTTTTTTTTTCTTTTTCTTTTTCTTTTTTTTTTCTATTATTCATTTGAAAATAAAAGCCATCTTAAAAACCCTGGAACTTAAGACAGGTTGAATTAAGGGTCTGAACTTCCATTTACCTTTGATAACAAAAATGAAATTACTCTTTTTGATACAAGTCTTATCTTCTCTCAGTTTCAAGAACAAATTCTATCACTGAAATGTTCTTAAAATCCTTGCACATAACATATGTTGAAGCAATTGGTACCATCATATTGAGCCTTTACCTCATCCTAATTATTTTTCCTCATCTGTTTATTGTTTTGTTGTTTCACTTTTGTGAGTCATTTCCTCCACTGAGGTTTAACTCACCTGATCCTGTTCCTTTAATAATTGACATATTTTTCCTCTTTCTCCTCTTTTCCCTCTGCCTCCTCACCTGCCCTCTCTTCTCATCCTCTTTATACTTTTTCAATTCCTCTTCCTCTCTCTCTGTCCTTCCTATCTTGGCTTGTGCAGGAGAAGCTCCGTCTGGCCGGTCAGGTGTCGGAGGGCAGTAACATGATAAAGACCATTGTGTTTGGTCGTTATGAGCTGGACACCTGGTACCACTCTCCATATCCAGAAGAATATGCCCGCCTGGGGAGGCTCTATATGTGCGAGTTCTGCCTTAAGTACATGAAGAGCCAGACTATTCTGCGCAGGCACATGGTGAGATGGATCCTCAGCTCTGCTTGTCCCTTCTGCTCAGTTTCATCATGACTGGAGATAAAATGATTACTGGCTTCAAGCTAAATCATGGTAGAAATGCTGGATGATTCATGTTAGTATTTCTTTACTGCTTTAACTGTGTGTCATCACCACTGTTATTAACCGTGGTGAAATACTGTGGATAAATTAACTCAAGTTGGCGATTATACATCATCAGCAAGCATTATTCTCCCCTACAGAATGGGAGGCAAGCACAATGGGTTTTAGTGTTGATCAAAACATGGCTGAAGGCACTGACAGAACATCTCATCCCCAGGGTTGTGCTGCTGTAAATGCCGGTGTCTTTATGATTTGGGTGTTTTTGAAAAGCCCCTGAGCAGAGTGTCGCTGTGATGTCTCTGGTCTGACAGCATCATGCTGGGAAGGTAACAGTGTGTTCCCTGCCCAAAAAAATAACAGAAACAACAGGTACTATGACTGGAAGTGAAGCAAGCTTGACAATACCCTGCTGCCACCACAGGAGAGCAGTAACTCACATGATGAGTGTGAAAAGGAGGCAGAGAATGGAGAACTAGCTTCCCTTCTTCGTCACACTCAGTGCTGTCTATTTTCAGATTCAGCTGGGAAAACACTGCTTACCTTGTTTGCTCGGACAACACATCGCTGATGTGTAATTTTCTTGTTTGTTTGTTGTTGTTTTTTTTGCAAATGTTAACAAAATGGACACTGCTGTCATAGAACTGGCCTCAGTATTGGCCAGTTCATGCTGCTTCTATATTGAAGGTTAAAGATCCAAAAAAAGGAGTTTTTCCCAAACTGGGTACTGGGTAAATATAAATGAAATACAAAAGTCATGTGCACAGCTTAAATCTGCCAGACCAGAGATGTGAACAGAGGCTTTGTACAAGTTGTGAGTGCTGACTAACTGAAGTGAAATGTTTTAGTAAGTAGCCAATAAACTAATCTTTGCCTGCTTTTTCATCTTTGTTGTTTCTGTTGCATGAAGGCTAAGTGTGTGTGGAAGCATCCGCCAGGTGATGAAATCTACAGGAAGGGGAATATCTCTGTCTTTGAGGTGGATGGGAAGAAGAACAAGGTGAGAGTTTGCTACACAGGTTGTGCTGAAGGAGGAGGAGGAGGAGGCATCATTGGTCCTTCTCAAAACAACATTTTTACATTCATCCATCTACTTTTATACTTTCATACTGTTTACCCATGCAGGGGTGGCAGTGACTTTGGCTGAGGGCAGGGGTCACTCTGGACAGGTTGTCAGGCTCTCGCATGTCTTTTGGCCAAATGGGCAAAGTTGTTATGAATTACTTCAATCAATTTGTGGCCAGAAGCCAATGATATCGACTACTTTCTACTGATATCTACACTGACACTATGCCAGTGATGTGATGCCTGAGCAGTATTTTACTGTGACACAAACAGAGGATGGGTTGACATCAAGTTAGGCAGTGACTCAAATCAAGCAGTGCATTGGAGATGGTCAAAAGGATCTGACAGTCAAAAGTCATCCTGTGGAGATAGACAAACTATCCTGGGTATGTTAATGTTGATTACATGACAGGTTACACCTACATTGAATCCTGCACTTTGCTTTGGCCCTCTCTAAAGTTATCGCTCTAACTTGAATTATGATCAGTATATTAACGCCCAAATGTAAGGCTCCTGTAAACCTAGAGACAGAAATCTGTCTCTGTCTCTGTGAGCGATTTGAAAGCCCACACAGGGAGGGAAGGATAATTTACCAGTGTTGGATGAATTGAACCAGCATTCAAATGATCAGTTCTAATATCTGTGATGTTCCTCCTCTCAGATTTACTGTCAGAACTTGTGTTTGCTGGCTAAACTCTTTCTGGACCACAAGACACTGTATTACGATGTCGAACCGTTCCTTTTCTACGTCATGACTGAAGCTGACAACACAGGGTGCCACCTAGTGGGATACTTCTCTAAGGTAATGAGGGAGCTAGTTAAACAGAAAATATATTGATTACTTCACAAGAAATCATTAAGTAAAATTAGTTGAGAAATTGCTTTTGGTTATTTCATAGTCCTCCCAGGGCATAAAATATACTCCACCTGAGTAAATGTCAGTGAGCACATAAACAAAACCTGAGTCATTTAGATGTTTGTGTTTTTGGATTTTCTGTCTGCAGGAGAAGAATTCGTTCCTGAATTACAATGTGTCCTGCATCCTCACTATGCCACAGTATATGAGGCAAGGGTATGGCAAGATGCTCATAGACTTCAGTGAGTATAGACACCTGGTCTGTGTATTTTACTTTCATAAATGTACTCTAGCCAGGGCTTCTGCTCAGCACAATAACATACAATTTAGAAGGCTGTCAGTCTGAAAATAACACTTGTTTTTTTTTTTTTTTTTTTTTACATATTACACTCATAAATGCTGTTATTTTTTTGAGGAAGAAAATACACAAGTTCGATCTGCCCTGTCCTACCAGGTTACCTGTTGTCCAAGGTGGAAGAGAAGGTGGGTTCTCCTGAGCGTCCTCTGTCTGACCTGGGCCTCATCAGCTACCGGAGTTACTGGAAGGAGGTGCTGCTGCGCTACCTGAACAATTTCCAGGGCAAGGAGATCTCTATCAAAGGTCAGATTGGGACCAAAGTGTCTTGTTTCATGAAGATTACAGGAGAGAGGAATGTTGGGCAGTCTGTCCAAATCACTTAGTCACCACTGCTGTTTTTCATTTAAAAAAAAAAAAAAAAAAGTTGAAACAGCACACCAGTTAGATCATGGCTGTTGGCCAATAGGTTTAATAAGAAGTTGAAACTGTGGAATAAACAAAGTTAATCACAGGAAGGAATGTGAGCACTCCAAAAGGTCAGCAGTTCTTGAGACACTGTGTGTGTTTGGGTACTAACACAAGCAGGCTAACACAGTCACAGTCGCCGTGACAGTGCTAATATTTATCATGTTTACCTTTTTAGTTTAGCATGAGAGCGTGTCAATTCTTTTAATGACCTAAAAACAAATAATAGTTTTGCAGGTATTCCTCTCTGGGAGGAATTTCAGTGTCTTAAAATAAAAAACATAGCAATTCATCCAGTAGATATGCAGATTTTGGGCCAAAGTAGTATACTGACCAGCATTAGTATCCATACAGCCGAATAGCAAGGAAGAGAAGGGATCCTACTCACTGTACTTGTCAGCTAGATGTCAAGTTTTCTCGTAAACAAACAACAGTTCTGTTTACATTAGGTACTTCTTATCAGAACACACGGTGTGGCAAGAAAAAGTCCAGCATATATGTTGAATGCATTTCCTCCCTCTTAAAACCTATACAAGCCTCTTTCCTTTTGAGCTCAGGCTTTTATATTTTCATTCTGACCATGATCATTATATTTTAAATTTAAGTAGATGGTACCCTCCAAGTTATCCAAGTTAAGTATGCACTCCAAATGTGTTCCCACTGTATTGTTATTCATAGCTAGACATGATGATGGTCTTTATCATCATTTAGTATAGTTTGGTTTAGCTCTAACTTCATGGCAGTTTTCTCATAGAAGGAGCTGTGAATGTGGTTATATTACACTTAATAACAGCAGCAAGGTACACAATGATACAGTTTTTTGGCATAAACAGAACAAAATTCTTCCTTTGATTTCTCTGTAGTTTTTAGCTTCATGGAGAAATGGTCCATATTTTCGTTTTATTTTAGTTTATTTTAGAGTATCACCTTATTTTTCAAGAACTGTATCAAATATTTTAAAGGCCACTCTGTACCACTATGCAACTGTGACTATATTTTGATGAACATCTTAGAATTTGATGTTTGTTTTGTGATTTGTTATCCTTTATTTTTTTAACTTTAGCTTGGCTGAATGACAGTCTGGAGCTCATTCGTGCATGACTAGGCCACAAAGAAAAGATCATGGAGTTGCTGCCTCAAATTCAGAAGCCATCACTTTGACCTTCTAACTTTTGTTATCACAGAGATCAGTCAGGAGACTGCAGTGAATCCAGTGGATATTGTTAGCACGCTGCAGTCCCTCCAGATGCTCAAATACTGGAAGGGAAAACACCTGGTTTTAAAGAGACAGGTGGGAAACATGCTTCACGCTATCTTGTCCACTTTTTAGGTAATACAGTTTTGGTCAACAAGTGTATGAGGTTCTCCAGACAGTTATATTAAAATGTTGTTATGGTGCTTCATTCATCTTTGGAGCTAAGGAACTTTTTCTTCCTGTAGGACCTTATTGATGACTGGAAGGCCAAGGAGACAAAACGTGGCAATGGCAAGACCATTGATCCCACAGCCTTAAAATGGACACCACCTAAAGGGACGTAGAGGAGCTTCTTTTCACACTACAAAAGCCCATGGCACACAAACACAGACAGATCATCCTCTACACTCTGGCATGCTCACAGACCCTGAGCCTAAACTCCCACATGCACTCTTTTCAACATATATACTATGAGCCAGCTACAGCACAGTCATCCATGTACAGATTCACTTACTGTGGGTTCAAGCAGTCATTTGTTAATACCCTCAGTCAAAAAAAATTCTATAAAATAAACTTGAATTACTTCCAATGTTCAACGGTTCTGCAATATTTAACCAGTGGTCAGGTGGTCAAAGACGGTCTTCTAATGAGATGTACATCTAATTGCCCTCGCAAAAACATTACTGCAGATACGAATACAAGTAAATTCAAGTTCTACATATTGAAGTATTTCTGCTTAAGTACTTGAAACAATTAGCAATTACCTTCCCGCTGGCAAGAAAAAGGTACGAAAGTTAAAGCAATATATTACATGTCTTTTTATTAGATTTTAAAACTCATCCATTTTGCAAAGTTCTCTTCAATACCACTCTCCTTGTCACTACTGTCCATTTCAACACTAGTTCATTTAAAATGATTTAAACATTTGAGAATCAAAGCTACAGGGCTACTGCCCTTAAATGACTAACTGGTAAGTACAGAGTCCTGAAAAGTTCCATTTTTAAAAAAAGAGAAAATAATCATGAAAAGAATGAGCAACATTTAAATGAACTAATAGTTTGGTTCAATACTTGAACAGTTACTAAATCTCTACTTGTACATTATTTTCTTTTCTTTTCTAATGAACTGATTTTACTTTAAGCTCTTTTTAAAAAGTCTGCTTAAATTTGATGCTCCTATTTCATGCCATTTTTTATTTAATATATTTTCCTGATTTTCCATTTATCCTATCCCATCCCATCCCCTACCCATTCCCTCTTCTCAAACTAACACGCTCTTAACTCAGCCACTTTGCTGCTGTTAGCAAGAATATAAACAATGACAAGTCTGAATGAACTCTAGCAGCTACTGTAAAAAAAAACCAAACAAAAAAAACACACACATATTCGCTCACTTTTTGTGGTTTTACTAATTTAGCCTAACAAGGCAGCACATACTATCCAACGTGCTGGCTAACTAGCTAGGCTGGGCTATTGTGTTGGTTGACTATGACAATCAAAGCTGATCAGTGTCCTACAGCAGCCAACATCAAAATGACTGATTGTTATTCTGATTAATCCACATTCTGTCCCACCTAGTGATCCATGCTGAAGTTAGCACATTAAACTAGGACTGGAGAGCTCAAGAGGTTTTGTTCCTGTCTCTGTACTGCATTTATTACAGCAGCAGCCTCTTGGACTTTGGCATGGAAGGTGCTAATTGTGGCGCTGGCCAATGAAAGACAGGGATGATTGGCTGAAATAACTTCAATCATTAAAAGTGACATGAACTGAAGGTTCATCTGAAAAAAGAAAAAAAAAAAGATGTTTAATGTAAGAATTATATTCAATGAAATTATTTTATTATGACTGAGCAAAGAATGATGAGGTTATAATAATTTTAATAAGTTTTTCTTTCAAAGTAATCACTAATATTTGACACAATTTTTGAAATAGAGTCTCTTTTTAAAAGTTGATTTAATATCCAACACTTAGGACTCCATAAGAAAGAGACTTTATGTTCATATTTTCGGTTTGAGGTTTCGATTCAGATTTTTGTCTGACATACGATGTAGCTGAAGTGTAAACTAGCCACAGACGCAGCCAGTGATGTCATTCGAATCAGGAGGGCTGCTGATATCTTGTCAAGCTCATTTGTTATCTGGAAACTGAGACTAATTGACTGCTGCTAGCGCACCTCCTCTTGCACACTTAATTAGCACGGACCACCAGGCACACCCAGTGATCCAATTTGCAGCAGTCAGCGTTGAACCTGTGCTGCATTTTATTCTGTTCTCAAGACAGACCGAATGTTGGCAGCACGCTGACTCGTGGCACATTGAGGGAGACACTGACCAGCTGGCTGTGATTAAATAGGACAAGGCTTAGGCTCAAAATGCATCAAGTTTCCAGGAATAGGAGTCCTAACCTTGATTTACCACCCAGGTCACATGACTGAACCGAAAAACAAATGAATTAGGTAATTTCCATGGGAGGAAATCTAATATTGACACTACTGTGATTTTACATATTTAGAGTGTGCAGTCAAATAAATTTACTTCAATTTAGTCCGGAAATAGTGTCGTGGTTGAAAATGGTGTGAGGAGTGAGAATGGTATCAAGTCAAGTCTTCCACAAATGTGCTTCTTGTGCAAGAAGCAATAAGAAACAGCGGCTGCTTGAACTCACAGAAAATCACTTTCTTCTCATGAAACTAACACAAACATCCAGTGTTTCACCCATTTCACAAACCCACCCGTTAACTAGAAAGCTATAGATGCCATTGGCCATGTTTGTACAGTTCTGTCTCACCAGGATGGGACCTTTTGTTACCACATCCCCTTTTTTCACTTTTAGTGTTCTTTGTGTTTCATGATGTCTTGTATTCTGATCGAGAGAATCTCCACTGTGAGGAGTGTGGGGGTATGTTTCTGTGTTTTCTTTGTCTCTTGTGTTGATTTATTATTTTTTTTTTGAAAGTTCTCAATGATATTTTACACTTCTTCTACCTCTGAGGTTTTGCCACTATATAAATGCTAGAACAGCCCATTTTTTGTTTGTTTGTTTTCTTTCTGTTTTTATTCTGTGTGTTAACATAAAAAGATGTCACTGTGTTTCACAAGCAAGTTGTTTTTATTAGATTTTTTAACATGCTATTTATATTCTTAAAAAAAAAAGATATGTTAACTTTGTAGAAAGTAAAAGACAAAGTCATCTAGGGGAATGTCTACTCCATAGGACTTGCTTCCTTGTCAGAAATATTTATTTAAAAAAATGTATATGTAGATTTGAATGTGATTAGAAGCTCTTCAAAGGTACAGGGAGAATCAGTGGGGATCCACCCACACCCGACAAAGACACGTTTCACTTCAGAGGTTTTTGCTCCAGTTATCAAAAATGACACGTGATTGAATCAAAGTGTGTCACTTTTGCATTTTGTCACTGCTTGTTACCAACATAAGTGCTGCTGCAAGCGTCCTTAATCGCTCACTGCATTTCATTGAATTGGAATTTCTTTTATAGATAATCTCCATATTTATTCATCAAGATGTTAACCAGCTCACTTTGGTGTATTTAATTCACTGCCAAGAGTTAAACGAGAGAACTGATACCGCTTTCTTTCCTTCATGGTAAATGTGAAGCAGTCGCCTGCAGCCAGTTTTCTTAGCTTAGCAGTAGATTGAAAACAGCCTTGGCCCATGACTTTTACGGTTTGGTTTTTCTTCAGTTAAACAGACTAAAGTATGTGTTTGAAATTTGATTAGCTTTGGACTGAGCCAAGTTTCTTCCTGGATCCAGGTTGTCTTCATGCTAAGCTAAGTGGCTTTTGAGATATTTATCCTTTAGTTATGAGAGTGGCATCAGTCTTTCTATCTAACCCCCGGCAACAAAAACATTAAGATGTATTTCCTAAAATGTCAAACTGTTCCTTTAAACATTGTATATAAGCTTAGACAGCAGTTGGCTGTGAAATTGGAGGTGTGTGGCCAACAATGTCAGATCAAATCAGCAATTTTTAAGTGTTTTTTTTTTTTTCTTTCTTTCTTTCTTTCTTTCTTTTCATGGCCTTCGTGTCACTTAGGGTTTTTTATTCCCTATGGCCTTAAAGTGAACCAATTGACAATGTTTTTTTTTTTTCTTTGTCTTGTTTTCATGTTTATAATAATGTTTTCATTCTGTCATCTTTGTGTTTTACATGTTCATATTTTATTTAATTCTGTGGTTAGTTTGTCTTTTTTTGTTTTACATGAGAGAGGTTACGGTTCATGTCACTGACTGGCACAATTCACATCAATACAAACAGTTCATCCATTTCAGACAACTCCATTTTTCCTTTTAGTACCTGTCCTGAATAAAACTCTCTGCAACGTGCTACTGAGCAGAATTACTCCTGAGCGGTTTGAGTGTAGGGAGTGTTTTTTCTTGTCACTTTGTAAGTGCATTAACTGGAAAGTGCAGTTAAAATCCTGAAATACACCTGATGATACTGATGATGGTGTTCAATAGAAGGGTAACTTTGCTGATTGAATTGATCAGTGGTAAACATAAAGTTTCGCTTTAGGCTCAGCTGCCTCACAGCGAAAGGGTTCAATGGGTCAAACCTCTGTGTAACCTCTGTTTGGGGTCGCCTGTAGCGTTTCCAGGTACTCCGCAGTATGGAGACATGGAGGTTAATTGGCAAGTGTAAATGTGAACATAAGTGGGCTGTATATGAGAGCTGTGAAACCCCGGCCTTGGCTCCTCATAACTGATGGATGACATCGTCTTTTGCTTCAATATTTGAAGTCAAACAGGGGAAAAAATCCATCTTAAGGAGGGAGAAAGAGTGTTTTGTCCACATTGGGAGAAAATCAACATAAACATTTTTCTTCACCAGAAATTACTCAGTGAAACGAGAACTACCGAACATTTGTCAAAACATTTGGAATGTGTTCTGCTCCAGAGAACCATTCTTGATTTCACAGTCCCCTTTTTTTTCCTCGTTTCTTATTTAATCTTGTTGTCTTACTCTTAATCTCTGTGCCAGTGGCAGCTATAGATAGGCAGGTTCAGAGCGTCTTGCTGGTTGTTGACACATTTGACCACAGTCACTTAGAAAAACCAGAAGCATTCCATCCACAGGCCAGCGAGCTGTTGTAGTACTGCTACCTATATAATCTACGCACACAGAAGTAGTGCAGCATTGATATGTAGCTCAGTTGTGCTTTTGTACTTGCTTCACCCTTCTTCCTCTTCAATAAATGAAAATAGCGAGATTTGCCTCATGTGTTGTTTGTGTGTTAGCTGTTTCCACCAAGAACAGCTCACTCACTCACTCACTCATCTTCATCTACTTTATCTGTTTCTAAAATCAACTCCAAAAATAAAATGTAGAGCTCAATGGATTTTTAAATTATTAATTATAATTGTTGTTATATAGCATTTATAGTTATTTTAATTAGAATTTTTTTTTAGCCAGGGGTGATAATTATTTGCATTACAGGAAATTCAGTTTCCAGGGTTTTGCAGTTTGACATATATTAAGGACTGACCTCTGCCTTCAGTCAGTCCACAGCCCACTAAGTGGAGTTGGACATGCTGCAGCCATTGTTGTCCCAAAACAAAAAGCTTGGGCTGATAAGTTTCCTTTTTGAAAATGATGTTAGAAATTTATGTATATTATATATATATGAGTTGAAACAATTGGCAACTTTTCTCAAACAAATTAATTTTATGTAGTAGCAGTAAAGCAAATAATTTATTGGCTCACACTATTGGTGCAGTTTTTTTCCATTCACACTTTGCTATGCGCTATACTTTATTGTAATAACACACAATAACAGCACATGTACATAATGTAATCAGCTTTAATTTATTTGGCATGAAATCAGCAAATGGCCTCAAAAACACAAGGCCTACATGTACAGAATTTGAAATATGACAAAAATATTAGCAATAACAAGATAGATTATAGTTCAACAGTGATGGACAGGCAATGATCTTGATGATTTGTAGCAGCTTGAATTATCTGGAGACAATGGTCAGTTGTTGAGAACATCTGCCCAGTCAAAGTGTGTTATACTTTGTGTCTTGTCTGCCAACAACGCACAACTGCATTGGACAGTATAGTTGAATCTGGCTGTAATTATTATTTTCTGTTTGTCTCCAGTTGTAGCTTCAGTACGAATCAGATTTCCACTCCTCTTCCAAATCTGCGAGATTGAGAGATGAAAAGGAAAATATTATCCCAGACAAATATTAATGTTCAAGTATGTATGTTTACATAGTAGACATGTGTGATATCAATCCCAAAGCCTGTTAGGGCGTATTGATATTGTTTAAAGTGGGTTGTGAAAGTCTTCTGATCTGTTGCATGGATTGGCATGATGGACACGGTTGAAAGGAATTTTTTGTTTTATTTATTTTGTTTGCATTTTTTACACAAAAGTTTAATGGCTGGAAAACTAAATGTAAATGAAAGTGTTTATATTACCTTCTCCTAAACTCCTTCTGCCCATGAGTCCAACAAACATCTCCCCTTTATTTCCTGGTGCAGACAAAAAGGCACAAAGACAAGAAAAATACCTTCAAGGTTAAAAGAGACTAAATTATCTTGAAAATGGTTGTACTTATATATATATATATATATATATATCAGAAAGAAACAGCAAAACAACATTAATGCTTCCGTGCTTGAGTGTAATTACACTCACCTTTCCTGCCCAGTCTCACAGGTTGAGATACACCTGAAATAAAGAGGAGATAAAAATGTTGGAGTTCTGATTAAAAGTTCAACAGGGAAAACTGTGAGCTTCAGAGGGAACATTACACATGTTACTGTACAATATCAGGTTACCAAGTCCAATATGGCTGCTACACAAACACAACAAATCATGTATAAACTCCCCATAAAACACAATTAGGTGCTTTTTTATTTGCTTGTTTACCCGTGCTTCTTCCCATCAGGCCGTGGAACTGCTGTGCTTTGGACCGCTTGATGAGGTCTGCCAGGCGAATGCTTATTCCTCTCTCTAATGGGTAGCCCTGACAACATACAAAACACACACACACACATATGATTACTTGGAGATACACAAATTCCTCCCTTCTTGTTGTCTGCTGGGCTGGGCGAGTTGTTTCTGAGATTGATCCCCACAGGTTCAGATTTAATGAGCTTCTGTGAATGTACTAAAATTAAAGTCGGCTTCTGTCGCTCATGAACTCTACTTATCTTCTTGATCCATTACCTATTCATCTGCCATGTCTGCACTTCTTCCCTCTTAACCTTAAAGCCGTAATGGGCTCCTGGAGAGCCCGGGGCTCCTCACCAAGACAGACTCCACCATTCATCACTTTGATAGCTCATGGCTCATGTCTCCACTGTCTCCTCTTTGTCCACCTTGTCCAGTGTCTCCACTGTCTCCTCTTTGTCCACCGTGTCCACTGTTTCAACTCTGTGTCTTCTGCTCTGCTCTCAGATGTCCGTGCACACGGACCAATTCTGTGTCTGATTCTACCAGAAAGTGCACTTCTCTTTGTTCTCCCACTTTTTTTCCACTTGTCACATAGTTTTGTGTATCATGCAGACACACAAAGAAAGCCCCAGGACTGTTTTACGCCTAAGTTCTCAACTCGCAGGGGTGCGTCTTCGCCTCAATTTGCTTGACCCCAGGCGAAGTTGTGTCTATCTGTTCAATTTTTCATATCTGTCTAAACATATAGTCAGTTTCTCTCCCTCTCTTTTTTCCATTTATCTATCTATAAGATTTAACTGCTTGCAAGATCACAGATGTAGGTTTTTTTTTTTTTTAATAACTTTGCCCATTAAATATATAATAGCAGTGTAATTATACTTCGTTTGTGACAATAGAACAATATAGAACACTTAAATAGTTTTCTGCATGCTGGGTTTTGATAAGGTGTGTGTGTGTGTGTGTGTGTGTTGAAGCTACAGTGTGTTCAGGTTAGCTCAGTTATAACGGGTAGAGTTGTGGCAGCTCTCCGTGGTGCTGAAAATAACGAAAAGCTCCTTCGTCTTTTCCCCCCTTTGGACGTTTGAAATGTGATCTCACCATGCGCGGAAATGCAGAGAAATGGTGGCTAAAAGCAGACCTTTCTTAGAAGAGGGAAAAAACATCACAACTTTGTGACAACAGTGAAAACAACGCTGATGTTTTCAGCCTTTAATTCCCACAGACCCTTTCCCGGTCACATTCTCTGAGGGCTTTCTGAGAAGCTAGAGAAAGCCATCAATAAGCATGAGATTTTTCTTTTCTTTTCTTTACCTGCCAGTTTTCTACAGTCCAGATCTCCCCGTCTTCCTCTTCGCCGGACAGCGAACTCCCCAGCGCACCGAAAACCTGCACGAACACGACCACCAGCAACACGACCGCGAACTTCAGAGCCTCCATCGCTTCCCGTCGGTTCGCCAAAATAAAAGATGGTCAGGAAAAATTTCCCCAGCTCATGCAGGAGTGGAGTATCTTCAAACCAAAAGCAGCGTGTGCTTTTGTTAGTTGCTGCTCCTGAGTGGAGGTCCCCCTTTACTCTTATAAACCCCTGGTCGCCCCTCCCCTCCCCCACCAGCCTCACATTAAAGGGAATATATCCTGCACTCCACATGTTTTTTTTCCTTGGCTGACTCAGACGTGATGTCAGTGAGCAAACTTTATCATATACAAGGCCAAATGACCACAGGCTGTGAAGGATGGATGTGCTGATCTGCTGGTTGTTGCTCACCTGTGATTTTATTTCTTCAGCCTATATGATTGATCGATGACTGATACTCATCAAGCAGCCAAATGTGATAGGAGTGAACAGAGTGGTGCACGAAAGCTGATGCACGCTACCAGTCAGTGACCAATGAGGAAGGAGAGAAACAGGGTCACAAGCTAAGACAGGACACACTTTATTTTACAGGTATCTAAAAAAAAAAAAAAAAAAAAACAAGCCTCAGATAATATCGTTGTTTGCCTTCAATTTCAAGTCTGCCCTGAAACTAGAACTAGGTCCCAATCTTGCTGTTGTCATCTTTATGGCTTGTGTCACCTTCTCCAGGGGCTATTTGAATTTCAGCTGTGACATATTCACGCTTTGTTTGATTCTGCAGGTGGGTGCTGCGGCGTATGATGAATTTATACTTCAAATAATCTCAACAGCCCCACGCCTTTGACACCAATGCTTCTCTTCCCTCTGGCTCCTTTATTGAAACAAAACAAACAAACAAAGAAAATAAATAAAGAAATGTGTGGTTCGAGGAACTTTGAAATAGAGTAACAAAGATGCTCAACTGGCTCATGTTCCATGTTAGAGTTTGTCAGCAGTAATACAGAGAGAGCTGCCGTGCTGAAACCTACAAAGATGAATGTGTATTTCAGTGGTAATAATCTGATGTGGATAGAAGTGGTGATCAGATGATTCATTCTTCACCAGAGTCTCCAAAACTAGGTAAGTGTGTGTGTGTGTGTGGGGGGGGGGGCTCTTTTTCTTATAATAGGAAAAGGTCACTGCAAATTGAATTGGTACAGGGTTGTTATGGGGGATCACCTTATTCTTGGAAGAACCGTCCCTGTCCTGATGGAAGTAGTCTCTTCCAGGATGAGAATGTACCCATCCCAACAGTACAAGGTGTCACTGAATGGCTTGATGAGAATGAGAACATAGTCAGTTAGATGTTGTGGCCATATGGGAGACTTTAAACCACCATAACTCGCTCTACGGTTATCAAAGGATCAAACGAGGACTTACCTATCAGAAGAATGGTTTTTAACCCTCCAGAATTGCACAGAGTCAATAATGAGATGTTGTTGAGCTGTTGGTGGCTGTCAGTCCCGCCCTCAATCAAGATGGCAGGTGGGATTGGCTCCAGCACCCCATATGACCCTGATGGATCCGCTGCTGAAAGTGGAATGAAATCAAATCAAACAGTATAGCACTGTGACGTTTGGTTATGTACTCTTGTCTTCTCGACGACGCCATGCTATCCAAAATGTTCTATTTACATTACATTTTCTCTGCTTGAGAATCTTGTTGATTCATATTACAAGAGCTTGTAATGTTGCATTTGAGTGCCACAACGTCTTCAGGGCAGATTGGAGGCTCCAATAAGCCGCTGGAAAGTGATGAGATGTGTCAGGGCCAGCTGTTTAGCTAGCAAACCTCAGAAGATGAAAGGCATGATGGAGACAAGAGTTAACCCTAACCCTTCAATAATCTTTAATGGAGAAACAACTGAAGTGTGAATCATGGCCGAGCAGACCGTTATCCTTTCAGTAAATGAAGCTGTACTGCACAGAACTACACTCAGTACATCCAACAGAGCTCAGCCATGTTTGCTGCATTTTTTGACCAATTTCCTGCCAATCTACAAACATTCCCGACAGCTTCAACTGGGCTTTGCGATTTGCATGTTGGTATGCTAACTGTTGGGTTTGCATACCAACATGCAAATCTAAAAAAACAGCATTGAAATAACCGTGTATGCATCTTAAGTATATAGTCTTGAAATGTCTTTTGACACGATGGATGCTAAAATCACATAAGAAAAACTTTAATTAAAAACTTTTTCTTTTTTTTAACTTTTCCTCAACATTTTTACAAGAATCAACATGTTTAAAGAACACACTGTGGATTATCTGCCTACACAAACAGCTGCTCAGGGATCAGCCACTCCGACTCTTAATCTTTTAGAGCACGAGCAATATTTTTACACACACACACACACACACATAAGATCTCTTCAGACATTTGTGTATCTTGACTAATATCTCAGCATGCTACAAGAGAAGCTCTGCATGCTTATGCCAAACAAATAATAACAGGTTTCAAGCAACAAATTGGAAATCATTATTTTGGTTTGTTCCACTTTTATTTATATGACAATTAGGCAGTCAGCCTTCAGTCATCACATGCCTTTTTACTCATCTTGTTTAAAATGTTCTTTGTAATGTGTTGTTGGATGTATTCGTGGATCTGAGAGTTATGGTTAATATAGGTCCGATTTGGGCCACAGATATCGCTGTAAGCTTCACCAGAAAAAAACTGAAAAACCAAGTGGCCCAAGTCTATGATGTGTTTATTATTTGAATACTTCATATTTATTGATGTAAGAATGGTATCTATCTTCTTATGTAAATCGCACCAAGGACATTCATTTCATTGATATATATATATATATATATATTGCTTTTCTTTCCTGCACACCTGCACTGTGCTGACTACCAAGAGGCCACCTGCCCAGATGTGACGTTGGACGAGTGCATGGTTAACAATACAAGATCACCAAGTCTTTACCTCGATTATGTTCAACCACTCTACCATGATAATGAAATGAGCTACATGAATGTTCATACTGAAAGTGACGTCAGGGAGTTCAGATGTTTTGAGGATCTATGTGGACTTTAAATCATAGTAACAGCCAGAGAATATATATAATGCGTCTGTGTCCGCACGAGTATCAATGAACATTTCTCTGGCGGGAGGTTAAAGGAACAGCTCTTTCATGATTTCATTGATAGCTTACTTGTAATACTCAGTGTCCCTGCCTTCCATGCATACCTTAGCCAATGGCAGTGCAATCCTCAGAATTATCGTTATTATTATTTTAATTTCTCAACAACTATGTGGAATCTGAAAATGTAAATGAAAAGAAAAGCTAAATGGGCCCTTTGGAATAATGTGTTTCTGCACTGATTGTTCATAAAATCTGTTCGTCTGTTCGAGCCTCCTTTGGCAGCGCTGACTTCAAGCTTTCAGGAGCCGTTCAGGAGCCAGTCCCAGCTGGACAGAACTCCAGCCTATCACAGAGACAAGTGACCATTCATGCTCACAATTTAGAGTCACAAATGAACCTATATGTGCATGGTTTGGATTTACCTACCATAAATTGTAGTGCTTCCCAATTTATAAAGCGCTTTTAACAGTGCTGAAAGACATGTACAGGAGCAGGAGGACATCAATACCTAAAAATGTATTTCTCCCTACTTTGACCCCACTACCTCATAAAGTATCTTGTGCTGTTTTGAATCTGGGCCCGCACCTCTAGTGATTGACAGTTTGTCTGAATGTCAACTGATGAATGTCGAAACTCTTTGAGATGAGTCTTTTCCTAATAGATGTTTTGTGTGGCTAAGCTCACATCAGAAGATCTTAATAGAAAACTAAATATGTCAGCTTTTATATGTATATAGCTCCAATCTGCACCTTCAAACTGCTCACTCCAGTTACTGTGAGTGATGTTTTCATTATGGTCCAGTTTAATATGACTGGTGCCTTAGTTGTTAAAACAGAATGTGCTTTGGTGAATCAGAATAATCGTTTGGCTTAATTGTAACTAATTCCAAATGTTATAATTAATTTTCCTGCCGCTATATTTAAGAACAACATGCGTTGTTGTGTTGTTGCAGCTTTGTATTATTTCATGAGAATACAAAAATCCTGCATCCTATTCACAAAATATAAATATGTATAGGGCGAAACATCAGAGTGCAGGTGCAGCTGCCCAGATGTCTCATTTCAAATCACACATGTTGGTGTTATGGCAGCATTACAGAAGACACCTGCACTCATCCTCAGGGGACCAGGACAAGCCATCCAAAAGCTGAACAGAGTGGCATTGTTGTTTGGTAGCAGTAGTGTGACAGTCTGCACCTTTCCTAATTCAGGGACTGTATCCCAAAGAGGCTGCGATGAGGACGATGTCTTCTTTGCAACAAGGAATTCCCGTTTCAAAACTCCTCCATCACTAATTTGTCCTTGCTGTGTGAGATGAGACTGCCAACCACTGCCCCACCGCGCCACCCAAACCTGAGGATTATAATGTTGAATGGAAATTTTGGATTTAGGCTGAGGGTAAACCTGTTGGGTAAAGCCAAGGGCCTGAAAACATGTAGTGTAAAACTTTTGTCTTGTCAAGGTTGCTTGGCAACAGGGGCCTCGCTCTGCAGTAAAGGCAGTATTTACAGAACGAATATACAGAAGCATGTAGAATAAAAATACTGCGTTATAAATACAGCACTGTACAACATAGAAATAATATCTTCCGAGAAAGCAGTCTTCTGCATCTTCATTATGTTAGCTGTTGCTTGCTGATAGTCGTCTTAGGGAAAACGTTTGTGGTTGTGCTGCTGAGTTTCATACAGTATCTGCACTAATTCAAGTCCTGCTGCATAAATTCTGAGTTAAAACTCGCGGCTTTTCACATTCATTGGAAGGGCCTTGGGTGGCACAGACAATTCTATATACAATATATAGTGTCAAATACTTGAATCTAACAGAAATGTATATCCTATAGCGCGCGAGTTGTCGTCACTGAAGGCAAATCCCGAGATTGGAGTTGCTGGCTGTTTGCTCTGAGCTGTGGGGGAGGTTCCACACGACAGGGTGAGCTGCGCAGCATGAGCATCATTGGATTTGGCATTTCTTAAAGTCATGATTGGAGCTACTGATTTTTTTCTGAAAGCGTATCAGCCCAAATTGTAGGAATGATCATCAAGGGTGATGCTGCGGGACAATCTAGTCGCAGATCACTGGAGCGCTGCAGCTCTTAAAGATGCCTCTTGTCAATCGATAACACACACAAGTGTTATTATCGCAACTGCTTCTTATTTTATATTTATTTTATAGGGCACAACAGAGACTTCAAAAATGTCTTTTATGAAATAGAGATGATTCAAATGTTTCCCATTCTCCTAGCTTACAGTCTGTTTCTGCTTTTCTTTTTCTTTGCTTTTACTGGTTACTGTGACTCTTGTGGTCAGTCTGTGGACAATGATGAAGCAGCAGAGATTAAATCCAGCTAACCACCAGGGGAGCAGTTTTTGGCAGACAAAATAAGAGGCATCACTCTGGTTGTCACCTCTTTCTCCAGGGACAAGCGGATACAACACACCTGGTATGAAGTGCAACCAATGCAAAATCTCTCTTATCCATTTAAGGATAATTGCTGATTACTCTCTCTCCCATGTCCTGATAACCACGCTGCTTAGGAGGAACAGAAGAGCCAATAAACGCAGATTACTATGATACTTAGAATAACAATTACCTTTATGATGATGATATTAAATCACAGTGATGATGCCCAGAAGAAGAAAAGGAAGAATAGTACGGTCAAAGACACAAGTGAAACAAAAGTTACCAGGGAGTTCATGTCACTCTGTGTGACCGTTGGACAGTTATCTCCACCTTTCAAACACTGTCTCTGCTCACACTCAGAGCACAACCTAACACAACACATCATAAAAATGGCAAACTCACCTCTTGAAATGAGCAGTGATTTTAAAATCATTGGTTCTTCGCATCAATTTTCCTTTGCTGAGGAAATAATTACAAATGAATTTGTCTCCAGTGGGCTGAAAGATAACTAAATGTCAATACATATCTAGTATTTAGTCATATTTTTGTTTTTTTCTAATCACAATTATTGAAAATGCTCCATTTAGGATTGGGCCACTGTATATACCAATAATACAAAGTGGCACCGTTATATCAGAGGGTCTTTTGCAGTCTGTATCTGTCTTCTGGCATTTCCCAATCCATCTATTTGCTTGTGACCAAAGCTGGCCAATTTTTGTACAGATTTAATCATGCTCAGTCACAAAGCAGAGTCAAACAGATTCCTAGGCCAACTAACTAGAATTCTATCACTGCAAAACTGTATGTTCTGTCTAGAAATCTGGCTATATATGATGAAAGATGTAAATAGCTGACCTGGTCACAGGGTGGTATAGACTGCATTCCTGATTGCACACCCTGATTTACTCACCGTCTGTTGGTGTCCATTAAGTCAAAGAGGTTTAATTGGAAATACAGTAACCCTTCATTTCCAATTTAGCAAGCAGATGGGAGGCAAAGTATATAGTAGAGATGCAAAAATCAATTCTTACCAAGACATTCGAAGAAAAGTCAGACTTAAAAGCCTTTGCACTGGCCCACTGTTGCCAGAGAATCGATATGTAGAGTACTTTATTGGTTATTCCATGAAAGTCTGATTCAGTCCTGAGTGCGGGTTTAATAGGCACTGGGAGGTCTAGTTAAGTTGTGTTTTTTTTTTTTTTCTTCTTTTTCTTAAAGATACCATGTAAATAAACCTTCGTCAATATTGCTCTCCTTTCACAGATATAAAGAGAACAGCTGCCCTTTCAATCAAAAGTGGAATAATGCATACTGTCAGTGTCTCCAGTCATATAGTGTCAGTCTGAAGGGCTTATATACTTTAGTGCCCAGCAGATGCTAGCATTGTGCAAGAAAGGGTAAATCTACGATCTCTCCACTGACAATTACATTTATATCGGATGATGATTTCTAATTGTATAGCATCTCATTGTTTTGAACAGCTCAAATGGCACCACTCTGATTCAGCCAATGTCAAAGGATGACTTTCTTAATGCAAACTATATTTCAAATTTTGGCATTGTTGTGTTCAGTCTCTTCTGGTTCCGTCTCTGGAATTATTCCTACAGATTCATTAAAAAGGAAGAAGCTGCAAAGCCAAAGGAGCCGATTGTCAGTCTATGAAATAGAGGCAAAAAACAGCTTTTGCTCCTTCGGGGAGAGTATGTGACTTTTTCCATGTTTATGCATGCCGCGCATGTATCTTTCTCAAACTTGCCAAACCTAGTCCTTGCCCAGAAGTGCTGAATCCATATTGTGTTAATTTGCTCCATATGTTAGTGGCCTTGGCTGGAGTCCCTCCTGCTGAGCAGCGCTGCTACAGGTAATAACTACTGGTAGTAAACATCACCGAATGCTTTCCACCACTTTATAATTAGATCATTCAATCACCTGCTGCAGAGATCTTTGCCTTCCTTGAAGTTGTGGGCTTAAGAAGTAGTTGCAGCCTGCCCAACTGTTTTGGTAGCTGCACATATACGCAAACATGTAACTAACCACTGCATGTATGTGCAGCATTTATGTATATTTGTTGTTGGATTTAACCTAAAATTGATCATATTTAGACACTGACATGTATTCAATTTATGCCAGGAGGAGATATGAATACCACTTATTTCTTTCATGAGAGCACTTTCATGAAACAAACACTGGTTTGCTCTCACAAACTCCACTGTGTACTGTTGGCAGTGTTGTTTCTACACAAGGTATGCAAGTAATTATGCTCCTGGTTTTACCTTCATGGAGCTTGACTTTGTGTAATTTTACGAATAGACAGCCTAATTATTCAAATATGAAAGGGAAAGTCTGAGACTTTGGGAAGATGCTCATTGGAATAATGTCACTTTCATGTATCTTATTTCATTCAGTTTTGGTGTAGCTTTGTTCAAATGTAACAAAATCCGCCTACTTGAGCTCACTATTCAATATGTTATGTACTGTTAGTTTTAATATGTATAAATTAGAGTGGTATGAATCGATGCACATACATTTATTTCCCCACAATGCCTTTAAAGGTTAAATATTTGACCCATTTCTAGTGTTTTATTTGGAATATTTAAATACTTAGAAGAAGTTATATTTTTAGATTTAAGAACCAAAAACCTTCAATGCAGTTTTACCTCTCCTCTCTCTTAAAGATAAAGCCGATTTTGAGGGAGTTCTTTAAAAAAACTAATCTTGCATGTCATGATGTTGGGTCCAGGTGAGTAAGACTTGGGACTGAGACAGTTCAATGCGTTGTGACATCACAAAGCATTTCTCTGTGGACTGAACACCTTGATACTTTCACTGGGTTAATAGAAACTAGAGCTGATTTAAAAATAAATGGGTATATAACATCATACGCTATAGGACCTTTAATGTTTTTCTGTTATTTATGATGTCCAAGACGCACACACACCTACACAGTCAGGATCCTTGAGTTCATGTCCTGCAGTGCATCCTTATTAGCCCATGCTAAGTGATAACCTTTACATTAGCCTGATGACTCTGCGGCCAAAGCCTGTCTGGTGAACATCTGCTCATTCTAATTTTGATTAATGAATTTGTAAAGTCAGCCTTGATTGATTGTATTTACTAGCTCATATTTGCAAAGGCTCTGGAGGTGGATGGAAGCGTTATTTATTTCAGAATTATAAGCTGTGTGGAGGTGGACTGATTAGCTTTATCAGTTAAGGTGAAAACGCACACAGCTGAATCAACAATCCAGAGAGGAATATGGGGAGACATGAGCATGTTATTTATAAATAGATGGATAGATATGGAGAAAGCATTTTCTGCAGATAATATGGTATATAGTCACGCACCCAGTGTTAGATAGACCCATGTACCACATATCGAGGAAAAATGTACATATGTTCACATGAATTTGTTATTCTACAAATACTATTAAGTTAAAAGTGTAACATTAGCATCAGTTATCTAACATATCTAATTTCAAAACTTACTTCGATATTCCTGTAGCTTGTAATTGCTCAGCTATATTCGTGGTGGGGAGGTTTGTGTGCCCCTATAAACCTGGGGCCTGTGTTGTCTGGGGCCAAGTGCCCCTGGTAGGGTCTCCCAAGGCAAATTGGTCCCAGGTGAGGGGCCAGACAAAGAGTGGTTCAAAAGATCCCATGAAACAACGTGTTAGAATAAATGTACATTAAGTGATTATCACTGTACTGCTCAACTTTTACTGACCCTGCAAGAATGCAGAAACCTGTGTTTTTATTAGCAGGAGCAGAGGTCATACCTCTACCTTTGAAGAAGATTTATGAAGAAAGGGAGGATGTCGAAGCGAGATTACTTCGTTCATAAACTATCCCCCCAATGTGTTTGTGTTTCTTGTGACTTATAACTTGAATATAAATCATATAACAAGCGTCTATTCATTCACTACTTGCCAGCTGTGTATTCTCACCTTTAGAGCTGCAAGATTTTGTAATTAGGGACCACCCTAAGGAAATAAAAAGAGGGGAGAACAGAAGAGATACTCCAGAGCGGGTAGAGAGTGTCACTGAGCACATCTCTGTCTGTTCTCCTTGCAAGTAAAATGAGCGCTGTTGTCCTTTGTCTTTCTTCCCTGTGTGTTTAATAATGTTCTAGGTGGTTTAAACCTGACACAACGAGGGAAGAAAATAGTGACCCTGCCCGGAGGAAGCCCAGGGCCCACATTTGTAGGCCAGAAGGAGGGCCCGTCAGCGAGCGCCTGGTGGTCGGGCATGGCACGGAGCTTGCCTGACCAACCAAGGTGTTTCTGGAAAACCGTTCAGCATTTCAGGAGGGGAAAGCGGGGGAACATCCAAGCCATCTATGGCAAGGATGGTTCGCTGTTGACCTCGACTGAGGAGGTAGACAGAAGTTGGAAAGAGCACTTTGAGGAACTCCTGAATCCAACTTGCACGTCCTCTGGGGTGGAGGCAGAGCTGGAGGATGATGGAGATTATATCTCCACACTGGCCTGGGAGCGCCTTGGAGCTGCTAACCCCACGACCTGGCCCCGGATAAGTGGATGAAGATGATGATGATGATGATGAGTGTATTGTTAAAAAAAAAGCAAAAATATAATTCCTAATAACTTTTCTACCAAATCTAAAACTGGACTCAATTAAAACCCAATGAATCATATCCTATGAAGAAACTTGTTGTAGAATGGAATCTACAACAAGTTTCTTCTACAGCAGACTCCTCACACATATAGCACATGTGGCGTGATAAGAGCTTGACAATTATAAGACAGGCCTTTGACTGAGGGACCTTTAGCGTCCTGAATCACAAATCAGATAAAGTGGTTGTCTATAAAAGAAAAAAATAACAAACAAATTTTTTAACCCAATAATAATGACACGATAAAAACATTTTACAAACTGATGTTATGTACTTATGTAGTCGATTTTCAGAAACAGGACAAAAAAAAAAGCATTCACAATACAATGATGTAAAAATGTACATCATTGATCTGCTGTACACTGATCATAAAAAATGTGTACTATCAGATCTTAGGACGTTCGTCCATTAATGCTTTAAAAGTTCATTTAACACAATTTAAACAATTCAACCAACAGTTTATATCAATTTTAAAAAACCCAGAAGCTTGAAAGGTTGACTGCACCTTTCAAATCTTTGTGCCACAGTGTCATCTAGTGTTAAAAGCGAGGACTACCGCAGTCACACTACATACTCAATGGTCCACACTGATAACACACTACAGCTCCCATAATGCACTGGTAGCCAGGACTCATACGGCATACAAAGAACCTGTTAATGAGGCATTAAGTGGAGACAGGACTCACAAAATGCTTTACACCTTCACTCATTGTAGTTGAGATAATCACTCAACCATCACCGTATAAAAGCAGCATTAAGTGGCTGGCATATTTGACTGTTCTATTACCTTTGTGAAAATAATAGCTGTGTGATTTGTTTATATAGTTTAGCGATCTTGTCGTATTTCTTTAGTTTGGACAACAGAGAAAGAGTTTGAAAATGACTTTTCTCTATGACATGAAAACATCTGTTCTGAACACAGGTTTTTAAGTTCTGGGCTAAAACAAGTGAAGTCAGATATATGTTGACTATATGTTGACTTATGACTGTTCAATTATTTGTTTGTTGTGCTTAACTCGGGCTTCTCTTGTTCATTTGTGTGTTTTGTTGCCTGACTTGAACAGTTGCCATCTTATTGTTTCTCATTAGATTGACTAATGTGAGTCTTTCTGCACTTTTTTCTTGTGAAGTAATACATTTGTTTACATTCAATTCAAATTAAGATTTTACTATGAAAGCTTTTGACAATTGTGTGATTTCATTTTACATGAAAAATTTCATTGTAAATGCTCGCATTCATTTTGAGACAAGTCAAGAAAATACAAATTAACTTGGAACTTGGAATTGATTTTAAAAGCTGCAGCACATTCTTGTGATTCCAATCACAATATCATTTCCATATATTAATATAATAGATTTGTGGGGAATGCATTTCTTCAGAATTATTTTCAGCACTTCTTTCATGAAGCTGGAGATGCCAGGATAAATGGAAGAAGCCATGTGATTGACTGATTAATGTGTCAATCAGAAACAGACATTTGATTGACAGCTTCATCAGCCAATGATGGCGTTGGTTGACCAGCGACGTCAGATTTCATACCGATTACTTTTTGCATAAATTATTCGATTACCGGCGATTTCTCATTGGTGAATTTTTTCTCAATCATCATATTAGTACCTGTAAAAACCTCTCACGTCAAATACTGGTCGTTTAACAACTTTAATGTGCACGGTTCAAAATATAAAAGTTAAAGAAATAATCAGCACATATATTAATGAATTCAATAAAACAAAACACATTTGAGCTTTTCTGAGCTTTTGCTGAACAGCATTATTTTTTAAAACAACCCCTCCTGTCATCCTCTGTGTGCAGATCCCCATAAAAGCACCAGAAAGTGTACTGAGGAGGTGCTTTTTCCATTTTTCCTTCGATATCAGGCAGTTTACCGGATGCTGAAAGAATGCTGAAAGAATGTATGAGCGGTTAACAACGAAGGAGTGGATTCGCTCCAAACCGGCTCCAAGATGGCGGCTAACGCTGGAAACGCCGGAGAACAACAACGCAAAGCTGTCAATGTCCAAACAACATTTACATCATCTCTCTGAAGAAGGAAACACTAAACTGCAAGTTTTGGGCACCCGCCGCCGTATTTGCCTTTCTCTGGTGGAGAATCCCTCCTCTTACACTGCCACCAGGATGACAGCATACAAAAGTACGGACAGTTATAATTCAATATTTCAGTCTGGATGGGTCAGTAATGCTGCCGTCTGGGAGGTGAAGGACAAGAAGTTCTTCATTGGTGAGTGCTAGCGTTAGCTAACGTTGCTATGGGTCGTCAGTGTCAGTTGGCTTCTTCAGTCAGCATTGTAGGGCAGGAGAGACAAAGCATGAATATTTTGGTCAGGTTGGCCCGGTCCCTTATAACATAAATCTGATCCCAAATGTCAGCTAAATCTTTCCTACATTTATAATGACCCACAGCTGGCAGCTTGGGTCGCTGTGGAGAAACAGGGATTGGTGCACCTGTATGGCAGCTTTGGGGGAAGTGGGCTTTCTTTCTCAGACACGACTCATTCTTGTCTCCTCGTTGATTTGTGTTCAGCAACTATCCGGCATTTTGGTTAAAGTTAGGACAAGACTAGTTTAAAAAAAAAAAAAAAAAAAAAAGGCAGCTGGCGGGCACAGGACGTAGCGTCTTTTCCCCGCCAGGGGGCGTTCCTTGTTGTTAGCTTAATGGAGCCCATATCCCATAATGCACCTGATGATTCTATTTATCATGACATCATCATCATTCCTTTGGATCAATGACGTCTTAAGAGTCTTAGAATTTGTGACATCTTCTTTGCCTTTGATCTTTTTCACATAAATACGGCTCCCCAGTCCAGAGACGGCACAGTTCGTCAGAGCTTCCGGGTGAATTCACATCACGATCTAGCGAGAACAGAAATCTCTGTGTGGACACAAGTGCAACAAGCCGAAGAAAGCAAAGTGAAGAACTTGACCAGAGTTTCCAGACAAGAGTCAGAAAAGACCAGTCAACTGAACTGCAGCCTGAAAACGAAACACAGACTTCCACCAAAAATGGAAGCAGGAGCTGCTCCTTCAACTGCTGTTTCCACTGAAACACAGCACAAAGAAGAACTTAGACCCACGCCAATGCCAAAGATGTCAACCACAGCTGGCTACGTGGAGATCAGTCCAGGAGTCTGTATCTACCAAGTTAACAACAAAGGCCAAAGACCACCGCACAGGAACCAACAGCATCCAGGTCCCAGGCAAAACAACTGGCAACGACCAGCAAACACCAACCAGAGGAAACTCTGGAACCCCCAACAATTCCAGCCCAGAATCCAGACTGCTCCACAGCCCGGAGCTATGTACCAGGTCCAGACTGCTCCACAGCCCGGAGCTATGTACCAGGTCCAGACTGCTCCACAGCCCGGAGCTATGTACCAGGTCCAGACTGCTCCACAGCCCGGAGCTATGTACCAGGTCCAGACTGCTCCACAGCCTGGAGCTATGTACCAGGTCCAGACTGCTCCACAGCCCGGAGCTATCTACCAGGTCCAGACTGCTCCACAGCCTCCAGCTATGTACCAGGTCCAGACTGCTCCACAGCCTCCAGCTATGTACCAGGTCCAGCCTACAATCCTGACCAACCCACAACCTGCAGTTGCCTCCCACATCCTGGAAAGACCACAGCCTACAGCTCCTTTCACTGACATAAACAAACCGGCTCTCCTTCCAACACCAGTGAAACCAACACAACAGATCATCTTCGAGATGACAAGGGAAAAGTTTGACTTAATTAATGAAGTAGAGAAGCTCAAAGAGCAGCTTCAACATCAAGCAAGTCAAGCAAACCAGGAGAAGGAAGCCTTAATTGCTGAGCTATCTATGAAGGAGAAAGCTGAAAGGGATGCTGCTCAGCAAATACGCCATCTAGAAGAAAGTCTCCAAGCTGAAAGGGTGAAGGCTCAACAATGTCTGGCTGCACAGCTGGTGGAAACCTCTCTAGCCCAAGCTGCACTGGTCATAGCCAAAGACCAACTGGTCGAGTCCAGATGCCAGTGGGAGACAGAAAGATCCCGTCTCCTGGATCAACACCTGCAGGAAACCTCCAACCTCCAGTCAGTGTTGATGAAGGCGCAGGAAGACCTGTCCCAGAGGAGATTGGAGAGGTCCTCCCTCCTCGAAAACCAAGTCCAAACCAAAGACGGTGACAAAGACAACAGTACAGCTGAACTCATGGAAAGATTAACAGCTCTGGAACAACAGGTGGAGGAAGAACAGAGCAAACCAAAGAAGAAATCCGCCTGGAGGCGATTCTGCCGGATCTTTAGGCGACCTCAGCGTAATCCGTCCACATGATCAAAAGTTGCCAAAAGGTTGCTCTTGGGGACCACTTCACACAGCCCCCCTCTTTTTCTCTCTCGTGGCCCCCCTTGCTCCCTCTCTCCCACTCTTTCACATGCCTTCTCTCTCTTTCTCTCTCTCTTTCTACTAAAAAAAAAAATAAAATAAAAACAAAAAAAAAATATTTATATGTCGGAAAGATTATATTGTATTTCCCCTAAAAACATCACATGTGAATACTTTTCATGTCAAATATTAATGTCAATAAGTTGCTCAGGACCCTTCAGTCAAACAAACACATGAAAGTAACAAATTCTTCAGAAGCATTAGTTAATGTTGGGTGGTAAACAGTGGCATCTCCTTTTTTGTTTCACATCTTCTAACAAAACAGAAATGTGTTTCTGTAGGATCCCAAACCAAATGTTTTCAACATCATCCAGCAATCATTTTACTCTTGCTTTTATGTTGTTTCTGTCAGGTTATGATGGTTATAATGATAATAATAAAAAGATTTGTTTATATAGCACCTTTAAGAAAAAATCTTTAGAAAATGCTCAACAAATATAAAAACAAATATAGACAATTCACCTTAGAAAGATCAATAAATAAGTAATGTCACTGGATAAAGTGACTTCAGCTGGACAACTGGACCACGACTTCAGCAGCTACAGGCCGGTGGCACTAACATCTCACCTGATGAAGACCCTGGAGCGGCTTGTCCTTGTCCATCTCCGCCCCCTGGTGAGCCCTTCACTGGATCCACTCCAGTTTGCCTACCAGCTGGGAATCAGGGTGGACGACGCTGTCATCTTCCTCCAACACCGGGTTCTCTGTCACCTGGAGAAACCTGGGAGCACTGTGAGAGTCATGTTTTTTTGTCCAGTGCGTTCAACACTATGCAGCCTACACTTCTGAGAGAGAAGCTGGAGCACACCGGGGTGAGCCATCACCTCACACACTGGATTGATTCTGGACCATCTTACCAACCGTCCCCAGTATGTGAGGACCCGGGACTGTGTGTCTGACACTGTCGTCTGCAGCACAGGGGCCCTGCAGACTTCTACAACACACCCACCTGTCACCTGCAGAAGTTGTCCGATGACTCTGCAATCGTCGGCTTCATCTCAGATGGGGATGAAAGAGTACAGAGGACTGATGCAGGACTTTGTGGACTGGTGCCAGTGGAACCGCCTCCAGATCAACGCGGGGAAAACTAAAGAGCTGGTGGTGAATTTCCGCAGACTAGCACCCTGCCCTCCGACACCGGTGAACATCCAGGGGACAGACATAGAGATGGTGGCATCCCATAAGTACCTGGGCTGTCACCTAAAGACTTTAGAAGTTTACAAGAAAGGCCAGAGCGGACTTTATCTACTCAGAAGACTGAGGTGTTTTGGGGTGCGGGGGCACTCCTGAAGACCTTTTCTGACCTTTTTCTGGAATCAGCCATCTTTTATGGAGTGGTCTGCTGGGGAGCAGCATCTCGACGCCTGTCAGAAAGAGACTTGACTCTGTCCTGAGATGCCCCCTTGACTCAGTGGGGATGGTAGGAGAGAGGAGGATGATGGCTAAGCTGTCATCCATGTTGGAGAACGACTACCACCACCTGCAGGACATCTTAACATCACCGGGGAGCTCCTTCAGCGACAGACTGCTTCATCCAAAGTGTGTGAAGGAACAATATCGCAGGTCTTTCCTTCCTGCAGCTGTCAGACTTCAGAACCAGCAGACCACACACAAAACTTTTTAAACTGACTGTACTGTACATACTTTTTTTATATTACTTATCTATATTACTTGTTCATGTTGTCTAAACTGTACACTTATTTATTGTCTAATTCTATTTCTTTCTTCTTCTTTCTTCTTTCTTTTTTACTGATGCCCTCTTTTGCTGCTGTCTAATATCAAATATCTTATCATAAATGAATGAAATAAACAATTACAAATTTATAGGTTGGACAACTAGTAGTTTGTTGTAGTAGTAGTAGTAGTAGTAGTAGTAGTACACTTTTAGTCACGGTCCTACGCACAGTTTTATAAGAGAGGCCCCTGGACACGGTCATTTATCCACGGCGAAGGTTTGGATGAAGATGGACTGTCTTTAGATCATTTTGTCACACCGTGACGAGGTTGTCTCGTCAGGGTTTTTTTGTGGCTTTATCATTTCCTGTTTTATTCAGAAATTTCTAGCTGTTATTGAGCTTTAGACTTGACCCGCCCTGTGGTTTGGGTTGGTCATATTGCTGTTTGCCATTTAAATTTGTGAGCGTTCCCGCATTTCGTCAGTCTCTCAGAGAAGGTAAGATTTCAGCAAGAGTTTTCAAACTAAGCGCTATTTGCGATGTCAGTCTCGGAGACTTTAACATTTAATTTTCATTCAATCGTGTGTGCCGGCCGGCCGGTGTTGAAGCGCGGCATGAAGTGGGTTGTTCAAAAAGCGTGGTGTGATGATGAGGGCCGACATGAAGCGATCCTAACTGTATCAGTTTTAAACGGATTGGTCAGACTGCAGCTAATACTGTTTTCCTCACTTTTAGAAAACAGCGACGGAGCCCTCCAGAAGCTGGAAGTACCAGAGATACAGGATCACTAAGAAGTCTGAAGGATCGAGAAAGAAAGGTTATTAAAACAAACAACACCTCAGTGTCACCGCAGTAAAGCAACAAAGGACAACAATCACGGCCCCTCCGCGGTGACTGAGGAAGCTTCAGATTCAGGTTGGACTTTTTCTGGTCAGATTTGTACCACACATATTCACCTTGGAAAAAATGAATGATTTAATAGATGTGTCAATACTAAGTCATATTCAGAGCATCACCTTTTTTATTGTTTCTCATTAGATTGACTAATGTGAGTCTTTCTGCACTTTTTTGTTGTGAAGTAATACATTTGTTTACATTCAATTCAAATTAAGATAATAGATTTGTGGGGAATGCATTTCTTCAGAATTATTTTCAGCACTTCTTTCATGAAGCTGGAGATGCCAGGATAAATGGAAGAAGATTGACATAGTGATTGACTGATTAATGTGTCAATCAGAAACAGACATTTGATTGACAGCTTCATCAGCCAATGATGGCGTTGGTTGACCAGCGACGTCAGATTTCATACCGATTACTTTTTGCATAAATTATTCGATTACCGGCGATTTCTCATTGGTGAATTTTTTTTTTCAATCATCATATTAGTACCCGTAAAAACCTCTCACGTCAAATACTGGTCGTTTAACAACTTTAATGTGCACGGTTCAAAATATAAAAGTTAAAGAAATAATCAGCACATATATTAATGAATTCAATAAAACAAAACACATTTGAGCTTTTCTGAGCTGAGGAGGTGCTTTTTCCATTTTTCCTTCGATATCAGGCAGTTTACCGGATGCTGAAAGAATGCTGAAAGAATGTATGAGCGGTTAACAACGAAGGAGTGGATTCGCTCCAAACCGGCTCCAAGATGGCGGCTAACGCTGGAAACGCCGGAGAACAACAACGCAAAGCTGTCAATGTCCAAACAACATTTACATCATCTCTCTGAAGAAGGAAACACTAAACTGCAAGTTTTGGGCACCCGCCGCCGTATTTGCCTTTCTCTGGTGGAGAATCCCTCCTCTTACACTGCCACCAGGATGACAGCATACAAAAGTACGGACAGTTATAATTCAATATTTCAGTCTGGATGGGTCAGTAATGCTGCCGTCTGGGAGGTGAAGGACAAGAAGTTCTTCTTGGTGAGTGCTAGCGTTAGCTAACGTTGCTATGGGTCGTCAGTGTCAGTTGGCTTCTTCAGTCAGCATTGTAGGGCAGGAGAGACAAAGCATGAATATTTTGGTCAGGTTGGCCCGGTCCCTTATAACATAAATCTGATCCCAAATGTCAGCTAAATCTTTCCTACATTTATAATGACCCACAGCTGGCAGCTTGGGTCGCTGTGGAGAAACAGGGATTGGTGCACCTGTATGGCAGCTTTGGGGGAAGTGGGCTTTCTTTCTCAGACACGACTCATTCTTGTCTCCTCGTTGATTTGTGTTCAGCAACTATCCGGCATTTTGGTTAAAGTTAGGACAAGACTAGTTAAAAAAAAAAAAAAAAGGCAGCTGGCGGGCAGAGGACGTAGCGTCTTTTCCCCGCCAGGGGGCGTTCCTTGTTAGCTTAATGGAGCCCATATCCCATAATGCACCTGATGATTCTATTTATCATGACATCATCATCATTCCTTTGGATCAATGACATCTTAAGAGTCTTAGAATTTGTGACATCTTCTTTGCCTTTGATCTTTTTCACATAAATACGGCTCCCCAGTCCAGAGACGGCACAGTTCGTCAGAGCTTCCGGGTGAATTCACATCACGATCTAGCAAGAACAGAAATCTCTGTGTGGACAAAAGTGCAACAAGCCGAAGAAAGCAAAGTGAAGAACTTGACCAGAGTTTCCAGACAAGAGTCAGAGAAGACCAGTCAACTGAACTGCAGCCTGAAAACGAAACACAGACTTCCACCAAAATGGAAGCAGGAGCTGCTCCTTCAACTGCTGTTTCCACTGAAACACAGCACAAAGAAGAATTTAGACCCACGCCAATGCCAAAGATGTCAACCACAGCTGGCTACGTGGAGATCAGTCCAGGAGTCTGCATCTACCAAGTTAACAACAAAGGCCAAAGACCACCGCACAGGAACCAACAGCATCCAGGTCCCAGGCAAAACAACTGGCAACGACCAGCAAACACCAACCAGAGGAAACTCTGGAACCCCCAACAATTCCAGCCCAGAATCCAGACTGCTCCACAGCCCGGAGCTATGTACCAGGTCCAGACTGCTCCACAGCCCGGAGCTATGTACCAGGTCCAGACTGCTCCACAGCCTGGAGCTATGTACCAGGTCCAGACTGCTCCACAGCCCGGAGCTATGTACCAGGTCCAGACTGCTCCACAGCCCGGAGCTATCTACCAGGTCCAGACTGCTCCACAGCCTCCAGCTATGTACCAGGTCCAGACTGCTCCACAGCCTCCAGCTATGTACCAGGTCCAGCCTACAATCCTGACCAACCCACAACCTGCAGTTGCCTCCCACATCCTGGAAAGACCACAGCCTACAGCTCCTTTCACTGACATAAACAAACCGGCTCTCCTTCCAACACCAGTGAAACCAACACAACAGATCATCTTCGAGATGACAAGGGAAAAGTTTGACTTAATTAATGAAGTAGAGAAGCTCAAAGAGCAGCTTCAACATCAAGCAAGTCAAGCAAACCAGGAGAAGGAAGCCTTAATTGCTGAGCTATCTATGAAGGAGAAAGCTGAAAGGGATGCTGCTCAGCAAATACGCCATCTAGAAGAAACTCTCCAAGCTGAAAGGGTGAAGGCTCAACAATGTCTGGCTGCACAGCTGGTGGAAACCTCTCTAGCCCAAGCTGCGCTGGTCATAGCCAAAGACCAACTGGTCGAGTCCAGATGCCAGTGGGAGACAGAAAGATCCCGTCTCCTGGATCAACACCTGCAGGAAACCTCCAACCTCCAGTCAGTGTTGATGAAGGCGCAGGAAGACCTGTCCCAGAGGAGATTGGAGAGGTCCTCCCTCCTCGAAAACCAAGTCCAAACCAAAGACGGTGACAAAGACAACAGTACAGCTGAACTCATGGAAAGATTAACAGCTCTGGAACAACAGGTGGAGGAAGAACAGAGCAAACCAAAGAAGAAATCCGCCTGGAGGCGATTCTGCCGGATCTTTAGGCGACCTCAGCGTAATCCGTCCACATGATCAAAAGTTGCCAAAAGGTTGCTCTTGGGGACCACTTCACACAGCCCCCCTCTTTTTCTCTCTCGTGGCCCCCCCTTGCTCCCTCTCTCCCACTATTTCGCATGCCTTCTCTCTCTTTCTCTCTCTCTTTCTACTAAAAAAAAAATAAAATAAAAACAAACAAAAAATAATTATATGTCGGAAAGATTATATTGTATTTCCCCTAAAAACATCACACGTGAATACTTTTCATGTCAAATATTAATGTCAATAAGTTGCTCAGGACCCTTCAGTCAAACAAACACATGAAAGTAACAAATTCTTCAGAAGCATTAGTTAATGTTGGGTGGTAAACAGTGGCATCTCCTTTTTTGTTTCACATCTTCTAACAAAACAGAAATGTGTTTCTGTAGGATCCCAAACCAAATGTTTTCAACATCATCCAGCAATCATTTTACTCTTGCTTTTATGTTGTTTCTGTCAGGTTATGATGGTTATAATGATAATAATAAAAAGATTTGTTTGTATAGCACCTTTAAGAAAAAATCTTTAGAAAATGCTCAACAAATATAAAAACAAATATAGACAATTCACTTTAGAAAGATCAATAAATAAGTAATGTCACTGGATAAAGTGACTTCAGCTGGACAACTGGACCACGACTTCAGCAGCTACAGGCCGGTGGCACTAACATCTCACCTGATGAAGACCCTGGAGCGGCTTGTCCTTGTCCATCTCCGCCCCCTGGTGAGCCCTTCACTGGATCCACTCCAGTTTGCCTACCAGCCGGGAATCGGGGTGGACGACGCTGTCATCTTCCTCCAACACCGGGTTCTCTGTCACCTGGAGAAACCTGGGAGCACTGTGAGAGTCATGTTTTTTTGTCCAGTGCGTTCAACACTATGCAGCCTACACTTCTGAGAGAGAAGCTGGAGCACACCGGGGTGAACCATCACCTCACACACTGGATTGATTCTGGACCATCTTACCAACCGTCCCCAGTATGTGAGGACCCGGGACTGTGTGTCTGACACTGTCGTCTGCAGCACAGGGGCCCTGCAGACCTCTCCTACAACACACCCACCTGTCACCTGCAGAAGTTTTCCGATGACTCTGCAATCGTCGGCTTCATCTCAGATGGGGATGAAAGAGTACAGAGGACTGATGCAGGACTTTGTGGACTGGTGCCAGGGGAAACCGCCTCCAGATCAACACGGGGAAAACTAAAGAGCTGGTGGTGAATTTCCGCAGACTAGCACCCTGCCCTCCGACACCAGTGAACATCCAGGGGACAGACATAGAGATGGTGGCATCCCATAAGTACCTGGGCTGTCACCTAAAGACTTTAGAAGTTTACAAGAAAGGCCAGAGCGGACTTTATCTACTCAGAAGACTGAGGTGTTTTGGGGTGCGGGGGCACTCCTGAAGACCTTTTCTGACCTTTTTCTGGAATCAGCCATCTTTTATGGAGTGGTCTGCTGGGGAGCAGCATCTCGACGCCTGTCAGAAAGAGACTTGACTCTGTCCTGAGATGCCCCCTTGACTCAGTGGGGATGGTAGGAGAGAGGAGGATGATGGCTAAGCTGTCATCCATGTTGGAGAACGACTACCACCACCTGCAGGACATCTTAACAACACCGGGGAGCTCCTTCAGCGACAGACTGCTTCATCCAAAGTGTGTGAAGGAACAATATCGCAGGTCTTTCCTTCCTGCAGCTGTCAGACTTCAGAACCAGCAGACCACACACAAAACTTTTTAAACTGACTGTACTGTACATACTTTTTTTATATTACTTATCTATATTACTTGTTCATGTTGTCTAAACTGTACACTTATTTATTGTCTAATTCTATTTCTTTCTTCTTCTTTCTTCTTTCTTTTTTACTGATGCCCTCTTTTGCTGCTGTCTAATATCAAATATCTTATCATAAATGAATGAAATAAACAATTACAAATTTATAGGTTGGACAACTAGTAGTTTGTTGTAGTAGTAGTAGTAGTAGTAGTAGTAGTAGTACACTTTTAGTCACGGTCCTACGCTCAGTTTTATAAGAGAGGCCCCTGGACACGGTCATTTATCCACGGCGAAGGTTTGGATGAAGATGGACTGTCTTTAGATCATTTTGTCACACCGTGACGAGGTTGTCTCGTCAGGGTTTTTTTGTGGCTTTGTCATTTCCTGGTTTATTTAGAAATTTCTACCCGCCCTGTGGTTTGGGTTGGTCATATTGCTGTTTGCCATTTAAATTTGTGAGCGTTCCCGCATTTCGTCAGTCTCTCAGAGAAGGTAAGATTTCAGCAAGAGTTTTCAAACTAAGCGCTATTTGCGATGTCAGTCTCGGAGACTTTAACATTTCATTTTCATTCAATCGTGTGTGCCGGCCGGCCGGTGTTGAAGCGCAGCATGAAGTGGGTTGTTCAAAAAGCGTGGTGTGATGATGAGGGCCGACATGAAGCGATCCTAACTGTATCAGTTTTAAACGGATTGGTCAGACTGCAGCTAATACTGTTTTCCTCACTTTTAGAAAACAGCGACGGAGCCCTCCAGAAGCTGGAAGTACCAGAGATACAGGATCACTAAGAAGTCTGAAGGATCGAGAAAGAAAGGTTATTAAAACAAACAACACCTCAGTGTCACCGCAGTAAAGCAACAAAGGACAACAATCACGGCCCCTCCGCGGTGACTGAGGAAGCTTCAGATTCAGGTTGGACTTTTTCTGGTCAGATTTGTACCACACATATTCACCTTGGAAAAAATGAATGATTTAATAGATGTGTCAATACTAAGTCATATTCAGAGCATCACCTTTTTTATTGTTTCTCATTAGATTGACTAATGTGAGTCTTTCTGCACTTTTTTGTTGTGAAGTAATACATTTGTTTACATTCAATTCAAATTAAGATAATAGATTTGTGGGGAATGCATTTCTTCAGAATTATTTTCAGCACTTCTTTCATGAAGCTGGAGATGCCAGGATAAATGGAAGAAGATTGACATAGTGATTGACTGATTAATGTGTCAATCAGAAACAGACATTTGATTGACAGCTTCATCAGCCAATGATGGCGTTGGTTGACCAGCGACGTCAGATTTCATACCGATTACTTTTTGCATAAATTATTCGATTACCGGCGATTTCTCATTGGTGAATTTTTTTTTTTCAATCATCATATTAGTACCCGTAAAAACCTCTCACGTCAAATACTGGTCGTTTAACAACTTTAATGTGCACGGTTCAAAATATAAAAGTTAAAGAAATAATCAGCACATATATTAATGAATTCAATAAAACAAAACACATTTGAGCTTTTCTGAGCTGAGGAGGTGCTTTTTCCATTTTTCCTTCGATATCAGGCAGTTTACCGGATGCTGAAAGAATGCTGAAAGAATGTATGAGCGGTTAACAACGAAGGAGTGGATTCGCTCCAAACCGGCTCCAAGATGGCGGCTAACGCTGGAAACGCCGGAGAACAACAACGCGAAGCTGTCAATGTCCAAACAACATTTACATCATCTCTCTGAAGAAGGAAACACTAAACTGCAAGTTTTGGGCACCCGCCGCCGTATTTGCCTTTCTCTGGTGGAGAATCCCTCCTCTTACACTGCCACCAGGATGACAGCATACAAAAGTACGGACAGTTATAATTCAATATTTCAGTCTGGATGGGTCAGTAATGCTGCCGTCTGGGAGGTGAAGGACAAGAAGTTCTTCATTGGTGAGTGCTAGCGTTAGCTAACGTTGCTATGGGTCGTCAGTGTCAGTTGGCTTCTTCAGTCAGCATTGTAGGGCAGGAGAGACAAAGCATGAATATTTTGGTCAGGTTGGCCCGGTCCCTTATAACATAAATCTGATCCCAAATGTCAGCTAAATCTTTCCTACATTTATAATGACCCACAGCTGGCAGCTTGGGTCGCTGTGGAGAAACAGGGATTGGTGCACCTGTATGGCAGCTTTGGGGGAAGTGGGCTTTCTTTCTCAGACACGACTCATTCTTGTCTCCTCGTTGATTTGTGTTCAGCAACTATCCGGCATTTTGGTTAAAGTTAGGACAAGACTAGTTTAAAAAAAAAAAAAAAAAAAAGGCAGCTGGCGGGCAGAGGACGTAGCGTCTTTTCCCCGCCAGGGGGCGTTCCTTGTTGTTAGCTTAATGGAGCCCATATCCCATAATGCACCTGATGATTCTATTTATCATGACATCATCATCATTCCTTTGGATCAATGACATCTTAAGAGTCTTAGAATTTGTGACATCTTCTTTGCCTTTGATCTTTTTCACATAAATACGGCTCCCCAGTCCAGAGACGGCACAGTTCGTCAGAGCTTCCGGGTGAATTCACATCACGATCTAGCGAGAACAGAAATCTCTGTGTGGACACAAGTGCAACAAGCCGAAGAAAGCAAAGTGAAGAACTTGACCAGAGTTTCCAGACAAGAGTCAGAGAAGACCAGTCAACTGAACTGCAGCCTGAAAACGAAACACAGACTTCCACCAAAATGGAAGCAGGAGCTGCTCCTTCAACTGCTGTTTCCACTGAAACACAGCACAAAGAAGAACTTAGACCCACGCCAATGCCAAAGATGTCAACCACAGCTGGCTACGTGGAGATCAGTCCAGGAGTCTGTATCTACCAAGTTAACAACAAAGGCCAAAGACCACCGCGCAGGAACCAACAGCATCCAGGTCCCAGGCAAAACAACTGGCAACGACCAGCAAACACCAACCAGAGGAAACTCTGGAACCCCCAACAATTCCAGCCCAGAATCCAGACTGCTCCACAGCCCGGAGCTATGTACCAGGTCCAGACTGCTCCACAGCCCGGAGCTATGTACCAGGTCCAGACTGCTCCACAGCCCGGAGCTATGTACCAGGTCCAGACTGCTCCACAGCCCGGAGCTATGTACCAGGTCCAGACTGCTCCACAGCCCGGAGCTATGTACCAGGTCCAGACTGCTCCACAGCCTCCAGCTATGTACCAGGTCCAGCCTACAATCCTGACCAACCCACAACCTGCAGTTGCCTCCCACATCCTGGAAAGACCACAGCCTACAGCTCCTTTCACTGACATAAACAAACCGGCTCTCCTTCCAACACCAGTGAAACCAACACAACAGATCATCTTCGAGATGACAAGGGAAAAGTTTGACTTAATTAATGAAGTAGAGAAGCTCAAAGAGCAGCTTCAACATCAAGCAAGTCAAGCAAACCAGGAGAAGGAAGCCTTAATTGCTGAGCTATCTATGAAGGAGAAAGCTGAAAGGGATGCTGCTCAGCAAATACGCCATCTAGAAGAAACTCTCCAAGCTGAAAGGGTGAAGGCTCAACAATGTCTGGCTGCACAGCTGGTGGAAACCTCTCTAGCCCAAGCTGCACTGGTCATAGCCAAAGACCAACTGGTCGAGTCCAGATGCCAGTGGGAGACAGAAAGATCCCGTCTCCTGGATCAACACCTGCAGGAAACCTCCAACCTCCAGTCAGTGTTGATGAAGGCGCAGGAAGACCTGTCCCAGAGGAGATTGGAAAGGTCCTCCCTCCTCGAAAACCAAGTCCAAACCAAAGACGGTGACAAAGACAACAGTACAGCTGAACTCATGGAAAGATTAACAGCTCTGGAACAACAGGTGGAGGAAGAACAGAGCAAACCAAAGAAGAAATCCGCCTGGAGGCGATTCTGCCGGATCTTTAGGCGACCTCAGCGTAATCCGTCCCCATGATCAAAAGTTGCCAAAAGGTTGCTCTTGGGGACCACTTCACACAGCCCCCCTCTTTTTCTCTCTCGTGGCCCCCCTTGCTCCCTCTCTCCCACTATTTCGCATGCCTTCTCTCTCTTTCTCTCTCTCTTTCTGCTAAAAAAAAAATAAAATAAAAACAAACAAAAAATAATTATATGTCGGAAAGATTATATTGTATTTCCCCTAAAAACATCACACGTGAATACTTTTCATGTCAAATATTAATGTCAATAAGTTGCTCAGGACCCTTCAAACAAACACATGAAAGTAACAAATTCTTCAGAAGCATTAGTTAATGTTGGGTGGTAAACAGTGGCATCTCCTTTTTTGTTTCACATCTTCTAACAAAACAGAAATGTGTTTCTGTAGGATCCCAAACCAAATGTTTTCAACATCATCCAGCAATCATTTTACTCTTGAAGTACCTTTTGATCCTCTGCTTAGTAGCAGTGAGTTCTTTTGTGTTATTAGTCAGGGTTTTTCTCCTTGCGTAGTGTTTTTGTTTCCCCTTTTTGGTTTTTCTAGTTTAGGATTATCAACCTCCTTCGGCAGCGATTTTTGTTTTCTAGTATACTTAGAACCTAGTGACATCCCCGTAACAAAGTTTCATAACCCTAGTTCTGCTGCCCAGAATAAAGTCTGTCTTGCAAAACCTCTGCGTCTGAGTCCTACCTGAGTCCCGGCCTGACACATTTAAAAGGAGCTACCATCTCCAGTGTTGCACATTTTAGATACCCAGTAAGTAGGCAGTCTGCAGAACATGAAGAATTAAGATCACACTGCTGAGATAGTAGATATGTAAAACAAAATGCTCAAAATGATGTGGAGTGCTACAAGGGAGCAATGTTGTAATGTGTACCGCAACCGCATCTAATTCTCTAGGCTACCAAGGTGGCGTATTCTTTTTTAAAATATACTTTATTTTGAGAAGCAAGGAAATCATTCTTTGTTGACAGCAGATCTCAAAGATGTACAGTTTTTTTTAATGGACATCTCTAGGAGGGTAAGTAGTTTCGGTATTATCAGCGTGTGCAATCAGATTGCAGCCGAACCAACCAGAGTTAAAAAAAAAAATAAAAAAATAAATAATCCCGACTCCTCTGATTGGTTGGTGGAGCAGCAGCTCACCGGCTGTTTACAGACAGCACGGAGTATGAAAATGTGAACGAGCATAGAAAGAAACTGTCAGTGCGCTCGTACAACTTATTTTCCTGCGTTCAAAGTTCTCCATTACTCGCTCAGAATTGAGGCACAAAAGTAACTCCACAGTGAAAGTGTGTAACTATTTACCACGTGTTCCGTTTTTGAGTACTTCCTATGCTTTAGACTTATTGACCCGCCCCATGGTTTGGGTTGGTCATATTGCTGTTTGCCATTTAAATTTGTGAGCGTTCCCGCATTTCGTCAGTCTCTCGGAGAAGGTAAGATTTCTGCAAGAGTTTTCAAACTAAGCGCTATTTGCGATGTCAGTCTCGGAGACTTTAACATTTCATTTTCATTCAATCGTGTCTGCCGGCCGGCCGGTGTTGAAGCGCAGCATGAAGTGGGTTGTTCAAAAAGCGTGGTGTGATGATGAGGGCCGACATGAAGCGATCCTAACTGTATCAGTTTTAAACGGATTGGTCAGACTGCAGCTAATACTGTTTTCCTCACTTTTAGAAAACAGCGACGGAGCCCTCCAGAAGCTGGAAGTACCAGAGATACAGGATCACTAAGAAGTCTGAAGGATCGAGAAGTGAGAAAGAAAGGTTATTAAAACAAACAACACCTCAGTGTCACCGCAGTAAAGCAACAAAGGACAACAATCACGGCCCCTCCGCGGTGACTGAGGAAGCTTCAGATTCAGGTTGGACTTTTTCTGGTCACAATGTAGCACACATATTCACCTTGGAAAAAATGAATGATTTAATAGATGTGTCAATACTAAGTCATATTCAGAGCATCACCTTTTGGACACAGGAAGTAAGATTAAACACACAAACATCCTCCAGTTTATATGATATTAAAAGGATTTGTTGTCTCACCTCTAAATAGAGGGAGGAAACAAACAAACAAAAAAAAAAAAAAAAAACCTAACCTCATTTCCGAATTATAAACCGCTACTTTTTTCACACCCTGCTGGTTAAACAACGATGCGGCTAATTTATGGATTTTTATAAAAGTTGAGCAGTAACATGAAGAGGCAGCAGATGAAGCATGTGTTTTCTATTTCTCTTTTGTGAAATCAAACAGTCCATAATTTAAACACAGTCCAAAATCATCTTTAATGTGGTCCAAAATAAAACGACAGGGCTGAACCCTCTCTGGGAGAAGACAATGTTGGTCTCTATCCTGCTCCTCATCACACTGACCTCCTGTGTGTGTGGTGAGTATACTCCTAAACTTTCTGATCCAGAAATAATCCTAGTCCTCAGTGAATCTGGTCATCACTTACCCTCTTTGTCTCCTCCACAGGAACATCAGTAAGGACACACAGCTCCTTTCAGGCAGAGGAGAACCAAAACATCACGCTGGAATTGAACTTCACCAACAAATACCACTCAGAACATGAATCCTTCTATATCGTCTGTGAATGCAACACTGGTCATGGAGCCTCAGTCGTGTATGAACTGTCTGCTGGTGCTGAGTCTCAGGACGAAGAGTTTACAGGAAGAGTCCACTCTGACAAACACGCCATCGGAAAAGGTCAATTCAGACTTCACATTTCAGGACTGAGGACTGAGGACTCAGGACAGTACTGGTGTAAAGTCAACACAAATGGCGCTTCATACTTTGGCCAATATCAAGTCAACATCTCTGGTAAGTTCAATTAGTGATGAAATAAGACAAAGACTTTATACTCATAGCTCTGTGAGGCTGTATTTATGCTGTTAATTAGCCCTGGAAGCTACATTAGACAAATGTCACCTCCGTGTCTCCAGACCAGGGGCCTGGACTATGAAGTAGGATTTGCAGATAGCCATGTCATTTCAGGGTAAACCTTCCTGTGTTTTATATGGCTATTATATATTACAATTTACGTATTTACATCAGCTGCATTTTTTATGATTTGATATGATTTTGATGCTTTGGGGAGAAATGTGGGAACAAAAGGTGTGTCTGGAAAAATGTTTCTGGATTAATTCAATAGCAGCTGAGATATTTCAGTCAGGAACCAAATGATGGCTAGCCGTTTTCATATCTTATTGGTCTTCTCCTGTCAATGCGTGTTCATGTTTTTGTTTTAAATAGCAACTTCTGACCCGCCTGATACTAAGAGACCAACTGAAAGACCCACAGAGGGACCTGGACCTACGAGACGAGGGCAAGAGAAACTAGGACCAGAGACACAAGAAGAATCAAGGTCGCATAGCTGGGGAAGGTCCGGCTTCTACGTTGCAGTGGTGTTGGGAGCAGTAGCTTTTGCTATCACTGGTTTTGCGGTGGCTTTATTCAGAGAAAAGATGTCTCTCTCTCCCTGATTCCTGCCATGAAGCTGGTTTTCCCAATTTGGCCTCTGATCTTCCACCTCAGTCAAGACAGAAGAGAAGAGAGCAATAAGATTTATTTTCCCTTGAGAGTTTTTGACTCAAAGCAGTGTTTCTTCTGTGTTCATTTAGAAATGGTGGGCTGCCACTCTTTCAAATGTTCTCTTTTTTTTTTTTAATTTGTCACAAATACACCAACACCGCTGGCGGGGGACCATCCTATTGGAGTTAATACAACATTAAGATAACTCAGCATAGTTGAATACACATTCCTAAAGTACTGATGGCCAGCTAACGTTAAGCTAATTGGGCCCAGTGCCAACTCAGTGATGCTAACGTGGGTAAAGTAATTGATAGCATTAAGTTAATATCTACACACCATGATTTTTTTTTGTGCTTTATGATTCAAAATATGTAATAAAATATGTAATCATTACGCTGAGCAAACGCTGAGCAAACAAACTACAGACTCGGCTCAGAGTGATGTGTGTACTCAGGTGTACAAAACCATCTTATCAAAATTTTTGTGTGATATAAAATACGACACGACAAAATGTAAAAAAAAATAACACTGTGCAGGCAGTCTGCAGTTTGTAAAAGGGTCTACAAACTCCAGTGTTCTTCCTGCTGCCAGGTGTTGTTCCTGAAGTGTGGTCAACAACAACTTTTAACTGGAGACACGAAGCAAAGCATTTGCTTGGTCTGCCAATATTTTATCGAAATACATAGTACGCAAAACCTATAACTAATAATGGCACATAAATGAACAGGAAGTTACATTAAATGCTGCATGAAAAAATGAGTAAAACATTCAAAATGACTGCTTTGATTCCAAAAGTTGCATTAGGTGTGCTTTAATAGCAGTCATATAGTCTGTGCAGCCCGGAGGCCCTCCAGCAGCCACAGCATTGAAATGATGCTTCACCGGAGCTTTTTGTTTCTACCTTCGGAGCAATTAAAAGGCCAGTACCAGATGACCCCAGGATCTGCGAGGGCTCATAGTGTAGGCCCAGGATTGTTCAGACTTTTGTAGACAAGTAAAAGAACCTTAAAATTGATCCCAAAACACACGTGGCGCAATTGCAGCGATTCTAAAACAGGTGTAACGTGCTGCCGCCCTCTGGTCCCTGTCAGCACTTGTGCAGCTGAATTCTGGAGTCGCTGAAGGTGTGAAATGATCAGAGAGCAGGGCATTACAGTAATGTAAACAACTAGAAATAAAAGCATGCTGGCATGAGAGAGAAATGGGGCATTTTTCTGAGATTTCACTAAGAAATCTTCAGAGTTGGATACAGGTTGGTAGTTACTGAGAATATTAGGTTCTGAGTTGCTTTTCTTCAGAAGGGGCCTGTTTAGAAGGCTCATCTGAAGAGAGCAATACAGAATATTTAAAAGCTCCTACTCTGAAGAATCTTTACAATTGTTTTAAAGGCAATGCAGGGATTTGGATCTAAAAGGCGGGTGGTTGGGCCTACTTGAGAGAAAAAACTCAAACAAGCAACGTCTCAAGTGTTTCCTCAAGTAAAAGTGAATCTGTTGTGTTAAATGTATCATCTTATTGGGTAAGAAGACTGAATCTAATCGTGTCAATTTTACTTCTGAAGCGGTCGGAGAAGTCCTCACATGGAGCACCTGTTGGCATCGGTGGAGGGGGCTTATAGACATTTCTGTTTATTAAAAGATTGATTGTGTTAAAAAGCCCCAATGAGAGACTGTTACATCCCTTTTATTAAAAATAGACAGTAACACACCAACCAACTAAATTGAAGGAGTCAGAGTAGACGAGGCAAAAAGTGAATTTATTTACAGTTTCTTTGGTTTTACAAACAGAAGGTTGCAACAAAAAATGTGGGGGAGATGGGACAAAGAGGTTGTGCCAAACAAGAAACCAAATATAGCAAAATAGGGCCTGACTAACCTCTACGTCCACAAACAAAAGGCCTAACTAGCTTATCTAAAAAAAAGGGCCCACCAAAATAAGTACAAGGGTGGCACCAACCAATAAACCTAATGTTTTAGACAACAGTGACTACGTGTGTGAAAATGTAAAGAGTACCCAACTCACCTAATGTCCTCAAACTCCCACCACATACCTTACAGAACCCAACACAGTTTGTTTGACCAATGCAGCAAGCAGCTCAAACAGGTCCAGTGCAGGAAAAGAGACTGTGTCACAGGGGCTGGCTCCTTTTCTCGATTGCCTGGAATCCTCATTGGGCAGCTCCAACCTGGAGGGTATTAACATCTACTGGTTCATTACTAAGATTGTGTGTTTGCATTTGCGTTTGAGCGTTTCCGTGTTTCCCTCTCCTGTGTAATATAACGTGAGAATAGAAGTGTCTGTCTGTGGTCGTATCATCAGCCTGTTCACGCATTTCAGTTTTTAATTCTGTTAAGGGTGTGTCTCTGTCACTGTGTGTGTTTGGATGGATGTCACAGAATATTTTATCCCTCTCTTTGTGGGCTTGTCAGAAGGAGCATTCATATCTAAGTTTGAATTTGTGTCCATATGTGTTTCTTGTCTGTCAATACCGGTGCCCAGAGAGAGAGAGAGAATATGGTCCGGCCAACGTGGAAGGGCAGCCAGCACAGAACAAACGCCAAGACAATCACTCCTGGAGGAAAGTGAGAGGGGAGAGAACATGAAGGTAACAGATGTACTGGATACTCAGTTTACATATGTGAACTATCTTTTCAACGAAAAGCATCTGTAAACACAAAATTGGTGTACAGACAAAACATAGACACTTACAAATTGGAAGAATATATGAAGTTCTTGGACCAGATGTTGTTCTTACTCCAGTGTCGGCCTGGAAAATAGGGCAGCGACTTACCGGAGAAAAGGTAGACTTATTAGCTTAAGATAACTCCTAATGGATTTTACAAGTTAAATACAACCCATGATGTATTAACTGCTGACTGCATTTTCAGATCAGCTTTTTCAAATATTTCTGAAAGAGGAGAAAGACAACTAATGAAGATGACTCTAGTCAGGTATTTATTAGCTTTTGACTGACTTCATTTTATTTGTTTTTTACTTTTTAACATTCAGCCTTTATCCAACAATTCTATACCAATGAGAGCGAACGTCACTGATAAAAAAAACAAAAAAACAAAATGTAAGATCTTAGAGCATTTGTCCATTAATGCTTTAAAAGTTCATTAAACACAATTTAATCAATTCAACCCAAAGTTTGTATAAATTTTAAAAAACCCAGAAGCTTGAAAGGTTGACTGCACCTTTCAAATCTTTGTGCCACAGTGTCATCTAGTGTTAAAAGCGAGGACTACCACAGTCACACTACATACTCAATGGTCCACACTGATAACACACTACAGCTCCCATAATGCACTGGCAGCCAGGACTCATACGGCATACAAAGAACCTGTTAATGAGGCATTAAGTGGAGACAGGACTCACAAAAAGCTTTACACCTTTTTGAAGAAATAAAAACTTCACTCATTGTAGTTACTTTTGTGAAAATAATAGCTGTGTGATTTGTTTATATAGTTTAGCGATCTTGTCGTATTTCTTTAGTTTGGACAACAGAGAAGAGTTTGAAAATGACTTTTCTCTATGACATGAAAACATTTGTTCTGAACACAGGTTTTTAAGTTCTGGGCTAAAACAAGTGAAGTCAGATATATGTTGACTATATGTTGACTTATGACTGTTGAATTATTTGTTTGTTGTGCTTAACTCGGGCTTCTCTTGTTCATTTGTGTGTTTTGTTGCCTGACTTGAACAGTTGCCATCTTGTTGTTTCTCATTAGATTGACTAATGTGAGTCTTTCTGCACTTTTTTCTTGTGAAGTAATACATTTGTTTACATTCAATTCAAATTAAGATTTTACTATGAAAGCTTTTGACAATTTAGTGATTTCATTTTACATGAAAAATTTCATTGTAAATGCTCGCATTCATTTTGAGACAAGTCAAGAAAATACAAATTAACTTGGAACTTGGAATTAATTTTAAAAGCTGCAGCACATTCTTGTGATTCCAATCACAATATGATTTCCATATATTAATATAATAGATTAGTGGGGAATGCATTTCTTCAGAATTATTTTCAGCACTTCTTTCATGAAGCTGGAGATGCCAGGATAAATGGAAGAAGCCATGTGATTGACTGATTAATGTGTCAATCAGAAACAGACATTTGATTGACAGTTTCATCAGCCAATGATGGCGTTGGTTGACCAGCGACGTCAGATTTCATACCGATTACTTTTTGCATAAATTATTCGATTACCGGCGATTTCTCATTGGTGAATTTTTTCTCAATCATCATATTAGTACCTGTAAAAACCTCTCACGTCAAATACTGGTCGTTTAACAACTTTAATGTGCACGGTTCAAAATATAAAAGTTAAAGAAATAATTAGCACATATATTAACGAATTCAATAAAAAAAAAAAAAAAAAACACATTTGAGATTTTCTGAGCTTTTGCTGAACAGCATTATTTTTTAAAACAACCCCTCCTGTCATCCTCTGTGTGCAGATCCCCATAAAAGCACCAGAAAGTGTACTGAGGAGGTGCTTTTTCCATTTTTCCTTCGATATCAGGCAGTTTACCGGATGCTGAAAGAATGCTGAAAGAATGTATGAGCGGTTAACAACGAAGGAGTGGATTCGCTCCAAACCGGCTCCAAGATGGCGGCTAACGCTGGAAACGCCGGAGAACAACAACGCGAAGCTGTCAATGTCCAAACAACATTTACATCATCTCTCTGAAGAAGGAAACACTAAACTGCAAGTTTTGGGCACCCGCCGCCGTATTTGCCTTTCTCTGGTGGAGAATCCCTCCTCTTACACTGCCACCAGGATGACAGCATACAAAAGTACGGACAGTTATAATTCAATATTTCAGTCTGGATGGGTCAGTAATGCTGCCGTCTGGGAGGTGAAGGACAAGAAGTTCTTCATTGGTGAGTGCTAGCGTTAGCTAACGTTGCTATGGGTCGTCAGTGTCAGTTGGCTTCTTCAGTCAGCATTGTAGGGCAGGAGAGACAAAGCATGAATATTTTGGTCAGGTTGGCCCGGTCCCTTATAACATAAATCTGATCCCAAATGTCAGCTAAATCTTTCCTACATTTATAATGACCCACAGCTGGCAGCTTGGGTCGCTGTGGAGAAACAGGGATTGGTGCACCTGTATGGCAGCTTTGGGGGAAGTGGGCTTTCTTTCTCAGACACGACTCATTCTTGTCTCCTCGTTGATTTGTGTTCAGCAACTATCCGGCATTTTGGTTAAAGTTAGGACAAGACTAGTTTAAAAAAAAAAAAAAAAAAAAAAGGCAGCTGGCGGGCACAGGACGTAGCGTCTTTTCCCCGCCAGGGGGCGTTCCTTGTTGTTAGCTTAATGGAGCCCATATCCCATAATGCACCTGATGATTCTATTTATCATGACATCATCATCATTCCTTTGGATCAATGACATCTTAAGAGTCTTAGAATTTGTGACATCTTCTTTGCCTTTGATCTTTTTCACATAAATACGGCTCCCCAGTCCAGAGACGGCACAGTTCGTCAGAGCTTCCGGGTGAATTCACATCACGATCTAGCGAGAACAGAAATCTCTGTGTGGACACAAGTGCAACAAGCCGAAGAAAGCAAAGTGAAGAACTTGACCAGAGTTTCCAGACAAGAGTCAGAAAAGACCAGTCAACTGAACTGCAGCCTGAAAACGAAACACAGACTTCCACCAAAATGGAAGCAGGAGCTGCTCCTTCAACTGCTGTTTCCACTGAAACGCAGCACAAAGAAGAACTTAGACCCACGCCAATGCCAAAGATGTCAACCACAGCTGGCTACGTGGAGATCAGTCCAGGAGTCTGTATCTACCAAGTTAACAACAAAGGCCAAAGACCACCGCACAGGAACCAACAGCATCCAGGTCCCAGGCAAAACAACTGGCAACGACCAGCAAACACCAACCAGAGGAAACTCTGGAACCCCCAACAATTCCAGCCCAGAATCCAGACTGCTCCACAGCCCGGAGCTATGTACCAGGTCCAGACTGCTCCACAGCCCGGAGCTATGTACCAGGTCCAGACTGCTCCACAGCCCGGAGCTATGTACCAGGTCCAGACTGCTCCACAGCCCGGAGCTATGTACCAGGTCCAGACTGCTCCACAGCCTCCAGCTATGTACCAGGTCCAGACTGCTCCACAGCCTCCAGCTATGTACCAGGTCCAGCCTACAATCCTGACCAACCCACAACCTGCAGTTGCCTCCCACATCCTGGAAAGACCACAGCCTACAGCTCCTTTCACTGACATAAACAAACCGGCTCTCCTTCCAACACCAGTGAAACCAACACAACAGATCATCTTCGAGATGACAAGGGAAAAGTTTGACTTAATTAATGAAGTAGAGAAGCTCAAAGAGCAGCTTCAACATCAAGCAAGTCAAGCAAACCAGGAGAAGGAAGCCTTAATTGCTGAGCTATCTATGAAGGAGAAAGCTGAAAGGGATGCTGCTCAGCAAATACGCCATCTAGAAGAAACTCTCCAAGCTGAAAGGGTGAAGGCTCAACAATGTCTGGCTGCACAGCTGGTGGAAACCTCTCTAGCCCAAGCTGCACTGGTCATAGCCAAAGACCAACTGGTCGAGTCCAGATGCCAGTGGGAGACAGAAAGATCCCGTCTCCTGGATCAACACCTGCAGGAAACCTCCAACCTCCAGTCAGTGTTGATGAAGGCGCAGGAAGACCTGTCCCAGAGGAGATTGGAAAGGTCCTCCCTCCTCGAAAACCAAGTCCAAACCAAAGACGGTGACAAAGACAACAGTACAGCTGAACTCATGGAAAGATTAACAGCTCTGGAACAACAGGTGGAGGAAGAACAGAGCAAACCAAAGAAGAAATCCGCCTGGAGGCGATTCTGCCGGATCTTTAGGCGACCTCAGCGTAATCCGTCCCCATGATCAAAAGTTGCCAAAAGGTTGCTCTTGGGGACCACTTCACACAGCCCCCCTCTTTTTCTCTCTCGTGGCCCCCCTTGCTCCCTCTCTCCCACTATTTCGCATGCCTTCTCTCTCTTTCTCTCTCTCTTTCTACTAAAAAAAAAATAAAATAAAAACAAACAAAAAATAATTATATGTCGGAAAGATTATATTGTATTTCCCCTAAAAACATCACACGTGAATACTTTTCATGTCAAATATTAATGTCAATAAGTTGCTCAGGACCCTTCAGTCAAACAAACACATGAAAGTAACAAATTCTTCAGAAGCATTAGTTAATGTTGGGTGGTAAACAGTGGCATCTCCTTTTTTGTTTCACATCTTCTAACAAAACAGAAATGTGTTTCTGTAGGATCCCAAACCAAATGTTTTCAACATCATCCAGCAATCATTTTACTCTTGCTTTTATGTTGTTTCTGTCAGGTTATGATGGTTATAATGATAATAATAAAAAGATTTGTTTATATAGCACCTTTAAGAAAAAATCTTTAGAAAATGCTCAACAAATATAAAAACAAATATAGACAATTCACCTTAGAAAGATCAATAAATAAGTAATGTCACTGGATAAAGTGACTTCAGCTGGACAACTGGACCACGACTTCAGCAGCTACAGGCCGGTGGCACTAACATCTCACCTGATGAAGACCCTGGAGCGGCTTGTCCTTGTCCATCTCCGCCCCCTGGTGAGCCCTTCACTGGATCCACTCCAGTTTGCCTACCAGCCGGGAATCAGGGTGGACGAAGCTGTCATCTTTCTCCAACACCGGGTTCTCTGTCACCTGGAGACACCTGGGAGCACTGTGAGAGTCATGTTTTTTTGTCCAGTGCGTTCAACACTATCCAGCCTACACTTCTGAGAGAGAAGCTGGAGCACACCGGGGTGAACCATCACCTCACACACTGGATTCTGGACCATCTTACCAACCGTCCCCAGTATGTGAGGACCCGGGACTGTGTGTCTGACACTGTCGTCTGCAGCACAGGGGCCCTGCAGACTTCTCCTACAACACACCCACCTGTCACCTGCAGAAGTTTTCCGATGACTCTGTAATTGTCGGCTTCATCTCAGATGGGGATGAAAGAGTACAGAGGACTGACGCAGGACTTTGTGGACTGGTGCCAGTGGAACCGCCTCCAGATCAACACGGGGAAAACTAAAGAGCTGGTGGTGAATTTCCGCAGACTAGCACCCTGCTCTCTGACACCGGTGAACATCCAGGGGACAGACATAGAGATGGTGGCATCCTATAAGTACCTGGGCTGTCACCTAAAGACAAGAAAGGCCAGAGCAGACTTTATCTACTCAGAAGACTGAGGTGTTTTGGGGTGCGGGGGCACTCCTGAAGACCTTTTCTGACCTTTTTCTGGAATCAGCCATCTTTTATGGAGTGGTCTGCTGGGGAGCAGCATCTCGACGCCTGTCAGAAAGAGACTTGACTCTGTCCTGAGATGCCCCCTTGACTCAGTGGGGATGGTAGGAGAGAGGAGGATGATGGCTAAGCTGTCATCCATGTTGGAGAACGACTACCACCACCTGCAGGACATCTTAACAACACCGGGGAGCTCCTTCAGCGACAGACTGCTTCATCCAAAGTGTGTGAAGGAACAATATCGCAGGTCTTTCCTTCCTGCAGCTGTCAGACTTCAGAACCAGCAGACCACACACAAAACTTTTTAAACTGACTGTACTTATCTATATTACTTGTTCATGTTGTCTAAACTGTACACTTATTTATTGTCTAATTCTATTTCTTTTTTACTGATGCCCTCTTTTGCTGCTGTCTAATATCAAATATCTTATCATAAATGAATGAAATAAACAATTACAAATTTATAGGTTGGACAACTAGTAGTTTGTTGTAGTAGTAGTAGTAGTAGTACACTTTTAGTCACGGTCCTACGCTCAGTTTTATAAGAGAGGCCCCTGGACACGGTCATTTATCCACGGTGAAGGTTTGGATGAAGATGGACTGTCTTTAGATCATTTTGTCACACCGTGACGAGGTTGTCTCGTCAGGGTTTTTTTTGTGGCTTTGTCATTTCCTGGTTTATTTAGAAATTTCTACCCGCCCTGTGGTTTGGGTTGGTCATATTGCTGTTTGCCATTTAAATTTGTGAGCGTTCCCGCATTTCGTCAGTCTCTCGGAGAAGGTAAGATTTCTGCAAGAGTTTTCAAACTAAGCGCTATTTGCGATGTCAGTCTCGGAGACTTTAACATTTCATTTTCATTCAATCGTGTCTGCCGGCCGGCCGGTGTTGAAGCGCAGCATGAAGTGGGTTGTTCAAAAAGCGTGGTGTGATGATGAGGGCCGACATGAAGCGATCCTAACTGTATCAGTTTTAAACGGATTGGTCAGACTGCAGCTAATACTGTTTTCCTCACTTTTAGAAAACAGCGACGGAGCCCTCCAGAAGCTGGAAGTACCAGAGATACAGGATCACTAAGAAGTCTGAAGGATCGAGAAGTGAGAAAGAAAGGTTATTAAAACAAACAACACCTCAGTGTCACCGCAGTAAAGCAACAAAGGACAACAATCACGGCCCCTCCGCGGTGACTGAGGAAGCTTCAGATTCAGGTTGGACTTTTTCTGGTCACAATGTAGCACACATATTCACCTTGGAAAAAATGAATGATTTAATAGATGTGTCAATACTAAGTCATATTCAGAGCATCACCTTTTGGACACAGGAAGTAAGATTAAACACACAAACATCCTCCAGTTTATATGATATTAAAAGGATTTGTTGTCTCACCTCTAAATAGAGGGAGGAAACAAACAAACAAACAAACAAAAAAAAACCTAACCTCATTTCCGAATTATAAACCGCTACTTTTTTCACACCCTGCTGGTTAAACAACGATGCGGCTAATTTATGGATTTTTATAAAAGTTGAGCAGTAACATGAAGAGGCAGCAGATGAAGAATGTGTTTTCTATTTCTCTTTTGTCATTTGTGAAGTCAAACAGTCCATAATTTAAACACAGTCCAAAATCATCTTTAATGTGGTCCAAAATAAAACGACAGGGCTGAACCCTCTCTGGGAGAAGACAATGTTGGTCTCTATCCTGCTCCTCATCACACTGACCTCCTGTGTGTGTGGTGAGTATACTCCTAAACTTTCTGATCCAGAAATAATCCTAGTCCTCAGTGAATCTGGTCATCACTGTCCCTCTTTGTCTCCTCCACAGGAACATCAGTAAGGACACACAGCTCCTTTCAGGCAGAGGCGAACCAAAACATCACACTGGAATTGAACTTCACCAACAAATACCACTCAGAACATGAATCCTTCTATATCGTCTGTGAATGCAACACTGGTCATGGAGCCTCAGTCGTGTATGAACTGTCTGCTGGTGCTGAGTCTCAGGACGAAGAGTTTACAGGAAGAGTCCACTCTGACAAACACGCCATCGGAAAAGGTCAATTCAGACTTCACATTTCAGGACTGAGGACTGAGGACTCAGGACAGTACTGGTGTAAAGTCAACACAAATGACGCTTCATACTTTGGCCAATATCAAGTCAACATCTCTGGTAAGTTCAATTAGTGATGAAATAAGACAAAGACTTTATACTCATAGCTCTGTGAGGCTGTATTTATGCTGTTAATTAGCCCTGGAAGCTACATTAGACAAATGTCACCTCCGTGTCTCCAGACCAGGGGCCTGGACTATGAAGTAGGATTTGCAGATAGCCATGTCATTTCAGGGTAAACCTTCCTGTGTTTTATATGGCTATTATATATTACAATTTACGTATTTACATCAGCTGCATTTTTTTTCTTTTTTGCCAGCAGTTCTTCCTTAATCAGGATACTGCAACAGTTTTGCTTTTAGCTTTTAATCTGTCCTTAAATTCTTCAAACTTGTTGATAATAATATGTTCATTAGTGAACTAAGCTGCTCTGCTAGAAGTCAGATGGTCATAACCACGTACACATGCTGATGAGCAGACAAACATGGGATAACTTACCAAATTGATAACCAGCGTCTTAGCACTGACTGCTGTGATGGAGGCTGTCAGGTGAAATTAAGCTGGATCACTGGAACATTTCTGGGTTTGTTAAACCTGCTTCATAGGACAGACCCCTGGTCCCTGCAGGCATGAGAACAGCTCTGTGTGTTGCTTTGGGGAGAAATGTGGGAACAAAAGGTGTGTCTGAAAAATGTTTCTGGATTAATTCAATAGCAGCTGAGATATTTCAGTCAGGAACCAACTGATGGCGAGCCGTTTTCATATCTTATTGGTCTTCTCCTGTCAATGCGTGTTCATGTTTTTGTTTTAAATAGCAACTTCTGACCCGCCTGATACTAAGAGACCAACTGAAAGACCCACAGAGGGACCTGGACCTACGAGACGAGGGCAAGAGAAACTAGGACCAGAGACACAAGAAGAATCAAGGTCGCATAGCTGGGGAAGGTCCGGCTTCTACGTTGCAGTGGTGTTGGGAGCAGTAGCTTTTGCTATCACTGGTTTTGCGGTGGCTTTATTCAGAGAAAAGATGTCTCTCTCTCCCTGATTCCTGCCATGAAGCTGGTTTTCCCAATTTGGCCTCTGATCTTCCACCTCTGTCAAGACAGAAGAGAAGAGAGCGATAAGATTTATTTTCCCTTGAGGGTTTTTGACTCAAAGCAGTGTTTCTTCTGTGTTCATTTAGAAATGGTGGGCTGCCACTCTTTCAAATTTTCTCATTTTTTTTAATTTGTCACAAATACACCAACACCGCTGGCGGGGGACCATCCTATTGGAGTTAATACAACATTAAGATAACTCAGCATAGTTAAATACACATTCCTAAAGTACTGATGGCCAGCTAACGTTAAGCTAATTGGGCCCAGTGCCAACTCAGTGACGCTAAAGTTGGTAAAGTAATTGATAGCATTAAGTTAATATCTACACACCATGATGTATTTTTTTTGTGCTTTATGATTCAAAATATGTAATAAAATATGTAATCATTACGCTGAGCAAACGCTGAGCAAACAAAGTACAGACTCGGCTCAGAGTGATGTGTGTACTCAGGTGAGCGATCAAAAGGCTGTACAAAACCATCTTATCAAAATTTTTGTGATATAAAATACGACACGACAAAATGTAAAAAAAAAAAATAACACTGTGCAGGCAGTCTGCAGTTTGTAAAAGGGTCTACAAACTCCAGTGTTCTTCCTGCTGCCAGGTGTTGTTCCTGAAGTGTGGTCAACAACAACTTTTAACTGGAGACACGAAGCAAAGCATTTGCTTGGTCTGCCAATATTTTATCGAAATACATAGTACGCAAAACCTATAACTAATAATGGCACATAAATGAACAGGAAGTTACATTAAATGCTGCATGAAAAAATGAGTAAAACACAGCCCGGAGGCCCTCCAGCAGCCATAGAATTGAAATGTTGTTTTACTGGCGCTTTGTTTTTAACCTTCGGCACAATTAAAAAGCCAGTACCAGATGACCCCTTGTTGAAATTTCTGTTTATTAAAAGAATGACTGAAAAAAGGAATTTGGAATTGTTTGACTGGAAATTAGTTTTCCAAAATGTGATGTTCTTGCCTGTTTGACTGCATTATTGTAAATTGAGTTTTTCACTGATTATCTCATAGTGAACGACTTTGTCTTGTCTCCATTTCCTCTCCACATTCCTGCAATTTTTTCAGTTTTTTGATTTCAACAGCCCTCCATGAGGAGGGTTTAGTTTGTATCTTTTTGGTTAAGGCAGAGCTACTGAGTCAAGGGCTGACTTCATACTCCTGCTAAAATGATCCACAATTAAGTCTCAGAATGCAGGTAAAATTTCAGCAGGAGTATTGTTTAGAATAGTGATTAAAATTTGCAGCCACCTCAGTGGTTAGTGGTTACTCACAGCTCTCACTGGGGTGGTGATATTAACAGTCAAAAACAGGACACATTGTCACCCCTTCAGATTTATTTTTTTTTATAGTTTTAACATTCATTTTTGGGTAATTTATGATTTTGATTCAATTCCCTGTAGCATACATACAAAAACTGATATCATGGCAGACATGTTGGATTACTGACAAACTGTCCCTCAGCCTGAGGCCAGTGTGTCCACCAAACTTTAGGAAATCCCTTCATTACTTCCTGCTGACACACAGGCTAAGATGAAAACCATCTGCCACCCTCAACCGAATCAGATAAAGGCATTTATATCAGCACATCTAATGTTACATATTAGATGTACACCGAAATGAATCATGTATCAGAAATATTAGCCCTCCAGTGTTTGTGCCTGTCTGTGTGTGAGCATGCATGCTTACGGAGTACATATTTAGTCATACACTAGAAAAGGAAACATTGATATGCTAACGGAACATCGTTTTTAATACATCTACATCTTTGCAGGCATGTAGATGCCTTGGTGTCCCGCTTTGCAATGGTTAAGCAAGAAAACAGGGAAGGTTGACACCAAGACGGCATTTTGTACTGAAGCTGAACACCGTTTTAAGAAACCAGCTCCATTTCAATGTTTTCGTTCCTTTTTACACACAAGACAGGATTTAGTCCTCTGCTCTTTAGAGGGATAACACTGCAGGACTAGAACACATGTTGACATCTAACAGAAAAAGCCAACGCCGAAGAGCCTTAAACCTTCATTCTATCTAATGACCATCAGGGGGCGACTTCACTGTTAAGTAGTCAGGTTCCATTTAAGTCTATTGAATAAAGTTATCACTGGAATAAAACCTTATGCTCTAATAATTTCACAGGCACCTGTGAATCACTGGCCCTTAGTATAGCCAACCATTTAGAGAAGGAACTAGACCAAAGTCCAAAGACATCCGATGAGCAGATGTTTCACCAACTTACACTCAGCAGCCACCAAACTTTTCTACTTAAAATTACTTCATCCCATGCACAGACTAAAGAATAATTACAGCCCCAGTGTGAAACTGTTACATCCCTTTTATTAAAAATTAACAGTAACACACCAACCAACTAAATTGAAGGAGTCAGAGTAGACGAGGCAAAAAGTGAATTTATTTACAGTTTCTTCAGTTTTACAAACAGAAGGTTGCAACAAAAAAATGTGGGGGAGATGGGACAAAGAGGTTGTGCCAAACAAGAAACCAAATATAACAAAATAGGGCCTGACTAACCTCTACGTCCACAAACAAAAGGCCTAACTAGCTTATCTAAAAAAAAAAAAAAAAAAAAAAGGGCCCACCAAAATAAGTACAAGGGTGGCACCAACCAATAAACCTAATGTTTTAGACAACAGTGACTATGTGTGTGAAAATGTAAAGGCCACCCAACTCACCTAATGTCCTCAAACTCCCACCACATACCTTACAGAACCCAACACAGTTTGTTTGACCAATGCAGCAAGCAGCTCAAACAGGTCACAGGGGCTGGCTCCTTTTCTCGATTGCCTGGAATCCTCATTGGGCAGCTCCAACCTGGAGGGCCCAATGAGCAGCCTGACCAGGTCCTTACAGGTGAAACTCATTCAGGGTGTTATCACCTGGAGGCAAAAGAGAGGGGGAGGGGAGAGAGACAAGAAGGAAAACAGAACACACAGGCACTTGGATCCTGCCTGGCATGTAACAGACTAATTAAAAAAATGTAAAATGATCCTTCAAATTTCACTCAACTTTTCATTAACATTTTGGCCAGAAAGCCAGATTGTCAGGCTGCACATCTGGACTCATTTGCTGTCACATGGACCGATCCAGCCATTACCAGTGTGTTATTTGTTATAATCAGGTATACTTTGGGGCTGCTGTGTATTTAGGGTACAATCCATGGCCCCATTATAAAAACAGGGCAGCTCTACCACGAAGTCTCATAGCATAAGAGTAGTAATAGGTATTTTCTGACGCTCTTTACATCAGTTATTTTATTAACACCATCAGAGAGCAACAATTGATTTAGAAATGAAAATACACTCATTTTGATTGATTCATTCAACCTTTTAATTAATATGGTTATGTGGCTTTTTTTTGCTCATTGTGTGTGCATCCCTTTCTGTATGTACAATATTTTCCCTTACATAGTGGTGGTGGAGTGTCGTGCTGTGAGTGTCATTCGTAACTGTTGAGATTGTGTGGGAGAGTATGTGTGTATGAGGCTGTGCACAGCGTGTCTGTATCTGGTGGACATCAGGTTATACAGTAAAGGATTGATTGCAGCACTGAGGTAGAAGAGCACTGAGGACACCAGGTTGAAATATTGAGACAGATAATATAAAAAATACATGTGTGTGTCAGAGTGTATGTATGTATTGTTGAGGTGTGTGTCATCATAGTATAGGTCGCTGGGTGTCACAGCACGTGTGTTTATGACTGGAGCAGGTGTGTTACCGAGTATGTCACTTTGTGTGTGCATTAAAATGGATGTACCGTTTGTGGTGCTTTGTCTGTTTGTGTCTCTGCTACTTACAATTGTTCTCAGTTGTGTATTAACATCTGCTGGATCATTACTAAGATTTTGCGTTTGCGTTTGAGCGTTTCCGTGTTTCCCTCTCCTGTGTAATATAACGTGAGAATAGAAGTGTCTGTCTGTGGTCGTATCATCAGCCTGTTCACGCATTTCAGTTTTTAATTCTGTTAAGGGTGTGTCTCTGTCACTGTGTGTGTTTGGATGGATGTCACAGAATATTTTATCCCTCTCTTTGTGGGCTTGTGTACTAATTTGGCCAGTGTTGAAGTGCATGTCTGAGTGGCGAATGGATGTGACAACTTTGTTTAAACTGATGTCTCTCTCTGTGCTAGCAGAAGGAGTATTCATATCTAAGTTTGAATTTGTGTCCATATGTGTTTCTTGTCTGTCAATACCGGTGCCCAGAGAGAGAGAGAATATGGTCCGGCCAACGTGGAAGGGCAGCCAGCACAGAACAAACGCCAAGACAATCACTCCTGGAGGAAAGTGAGAGGGGAGAGAACATGAAGGTAACATATGTACTGGATACTCAGTTTACATATGTGAACTATCTTTTCAACGAAAAGCATCTGTAAACACAAAATTGGTGTACAGACAAAACATAGACACTTACAAATTGGAAGAATATATGAAGTTCTTGGACCAGATGTTGTTCTTACTCCAGTGTCGGCCTGGAAAATAGGGCAGCGACTTACCGGAGAAAAGGTAGACTTATTAGCTTAAGATAACTCCTAATGGATTTTACAAGTTAAATACAACCCATGATGTATTAACTGCTGACTGCATTTTCAGATCAGCTTTTTCAAATATTTCTCAAAGAGGAGAAAGATGAAGATGACTCTAGTCAGGTATTTATTAGCTTTTGACTGACTTCATTTTATTTGTTTTTTACTTTTTAACATTCAGCCTTTATCCAACAATTCTATACCAATGAGAGCGAACGTCACTGATCAAAACAAAAAAACAAAAAAACAAAATCTAAGATCTTAGAGCATTTGTCCATTAATGCTTTAAAAGTTCATTAAACACAATTTAATCAATTCAACCAACAGTTTATATCAATTTTAAAAAACCCACAAGCTTGAAAGGTTGACTGCACCTTTCAAATCTTTGTGCCACAGTGTCATCTAGTGTTAAAAGCGAGGACTACCGCAGTCACACTACATACTCAATGGTCCACACTGATAACACACTACAGCTCCCATAATGCACTGGTAGCCAGGACTCATACGGCATACAAAGAACCTGTTAATGAGACATTAAGTGGAGACAGGACTCACAAAAAGCTTTACACCTTTTTGAAGAAATAAAAACTTCACTCATTGTAGTTACTTTTGTGAAAATAATAGCTGTGTGATTTGTTTATATAGTTTAGCGATCTTGTCGTATTTCTTTAGTTTGGACAACAGAGAAGAGTTTGAAAATGACTTTTCTCTATGACATGAAAACATCTGTTCTGAACACAGGTTTTTAAGTTCTGGGCTAAAACAAGTGAAGTCAGATATATGTTGACTTATGACTGTTGAATTATTTGTTTGTTGTGCTTAACTCGGGCTTCTCTTGTTCATTTGTGTGTTTTGTTGCCTGACTTGAACAGTTGCCATCTTATTGTTTCTCATTAGATTGACTAATGTGAGTCTTTCTGCACTTTTTTCTTGTGAAGTAATACATTTGTTTACATTCAATTCAAATTAAGATTTTACTATGAAAGCTTTTGACAATTGTGTGATTTCATTTTACATGAAAAATGTCATTGTAAATGCTCGCATTCATTTTGAGACAAGTCAAGAAAATACAAATTAACTTGGAACTTGGAATTAATTTTAAAAGCTGCAGCACATTCTTGTGATTCCAATCACAATATCATTTCCATATATTAATATAATAGATTTGTGGGGAATGCATTTCTTCAGAATTATTTTCAGCACTTCTTTCATGAAGCTGGAGATGCCAGGATAAATGGAAGAAGCCATGTGATTGACTGATTAATGTGTCAACCAGAAACAGACATTTGATTGACAGCTTCATCAGCCAATGATGGCGTTGGTTGACCAGCGACGTCAGATTTCATACCGATTACTTTTTGCATAAATTATTCGATTACCGGCGATTTCTCATTGGTGAATTTTTTCTCAATCATCATATTAGTACCCGTAAAAACCTCTCACGTCAAATACTGGTCGTTTAACAACTTTAATGTGCACGGTTCAAAATATAAAAGTTAAAGAAATAATTAGCACATATATTAACGAATTCAATAAAACAAAACACATTTGAGCTTTTCTGAGCTTTTGCTGAGCAGCATTATTTTTTAAAACAACCCCTCCTGTCATCCTCTGTGTGCAGATCCCCATAAAAGCACCAGAAAGTGTACTGAGGAGGTGCTTTTTCCATTTTCCTTCGATATCAGGCAGTTTACCGGATGCTGAAAGAATGCTGAAAGAATGTATGAGCGGTTAACAACGAAGGAGTGGATTCGCTCCAAACCGGCTCCAAGATGGCGGCTAACGCTGGAAACGCCGGAGAACGACAACGCGAAGCTGTCAATGTCCAAACAACATTTACATCATCTCTCTGAAGAAGGAAACACTAAACTGCAAGTTTTGGGCACCCGCCGCCGTATTTGCCTTTCTCTGGTGGAGAATCCCTCCTCTTACACTGCCACCAGGATGACAGCATACAAAAGTACGGACAGTTATAATTCAATATTTCAGTCTGGATGGGTCAGTAATGCTGCCGTCTGGGAGGTGAAGGACAAGAAGTTCTTCATTGGTGAGTGCTAGCGTTAGCTAACGTTGCTATGGGTCGTCAGTGTCAGTTGGCTTCTTCAGTCAGCATTGTAGGGCAGGAGAGACAAAGCATGAATATTTTGGTCAGGTTGGCCCGGTCCCTTATAACATAAATCTGATCCCAAATGTCAGCTAAATCTTTCCTACATTTATAATGACCCACAGCTGGCAGCTTGGGTCGCTGTGGAGAAACAGGGATTGGTGCACCTGTATGGCAGCTTTGGGGGAAGTGGGCTTTCTTTCTCAGACACGACTCATTCTTGTCTCCTCGTTGATTTGTTTTCAGCAACTATCCGGCATTTTGGTTAAAGTTAGGACAAGACTAGTTTAAAAAAAAAAAAAAGGCAGCTGGCGGGCACAGGACGTAGCGTCTTTTTCCCGCCAGGGGGCGTTCCTTGTTGTTAGCTTAATGGAGCCCATATCCCATAATGCACCTGATGATTCTATTTATCATGACATCATCATCATTCCTTTGGATCAATGACATCTTAAGAGTCTTAGAATTTGTGACATCTTCTTTGCCTTTGATCTTTTTCACATAAATACGGCTCCCCAGTCCAGAGACGGCACAGTTCGTCAGAGCTTCCGGGTGAATTCACATCACGATCTAGCAAGAACAGAAATCTCTGTGTGGACACAAGTGCAACAAGCCGAAGAAAGCAAAGTGAAGAACTTGACCAGAGTTTCCAGACAAGAGTCAGAGAAGACCAGTCAACTGAACTGCAGCCTGAAAACGAAACACAGACTTCCACCAAAATGGAAGCAGGAGCTGCTCCTTCAACTGCTGTTTCCACTGAAACACAGCACAAAGAAGAACTTAGACCCACGCCAATGCCAAAGATGTCAACCACAGCTGGCTACGTGGAGATCAGTCCAGGAGTCTGTATCTACCAAGTTAACAACAAAGGCCAAAGACCACCGCACAGGAACCAACAGCATCCAGGTCCCAGGCAAAACAACTGGCAACGACCAGCAAACACCAACCAGAGGAAACTCTGGAACCCCCAACAATTCCAGCCCAGAATCCAGACTGCTCCACAGCCCGGAGCTATGTACCAGGTCCAGACTGCTCCACAGCCCGGAGCTATGTACCAGGTCCAGACTGCTCCACAGCCCGGAGCTATGTACCAGGTCCAGACTGCTCCACAGCCTCCAGCTATGTACCAGGTCCAGACTGCTCCACAGCCTCCAGCTATGTACCAGGTCCAGCCTACAATCCTGACCAACCCACAACCTGCAGTTGCCTCCCACATCCTGGAAAGACCACAGCCTACAGCTCCTTTCACTGACATAAACAAACCGGCTCTCCTTCCAACACCAGTGAAACCAACACAACAGATCATCTTCGAGATGACAAGGGAAAAGTTTGACTTAATTAATGAAGTAGAGAAGCTCAAAGAGCAGCTTCAACATCAAGCAAGTCAAGCAAACCAGGAGAAGGAAGCCTTAATTGCTGAGCTATCTATGAAGGAGAAAGCTGAAAGGGATGCTGCTCAGCAAATACGCCATCTAGAAGAAACTCTCCAAGCTGAAAGGGTGAAGGCTCAACAATGTCTGGCTGCACAGCTGGTGGAAACCTCTCTAGCCCAAGCTGCACTGGTCATAGCCAAAGACCAACTGGTCGAGTCCAGATGCCAGTGGGAGACAGAAAGATCCCGTCTCCTGGATCAACACCTGCAGGAAACCTCCAACCTCCAGTCAGTGTTGATGAAGGCGCAGGAAGACCTGTCCCAGAGGAGATTGGAAAGGTCCTCCCTCCTCGAAAACCAAGTCCAAACCAAAGACGGTGACAAAGACAACAGTACAGCTGAACTCATGGAAAGATTAACAGCTCTGGAACAACAGGTGGAGGAAGAACAGAGCAAACCAAAGAAGAAATCCGCCTGGAGGCGATTCTGCCGGATCTTTAGGCGACCTCAGCGTAATCCGTCCACATGATCAAAAGTTGCCAAAAGGTTGCTCTTGGGGACCACTTCACACAGCCCCCCTCTTTTTCTCTCTCGTGGCCCCCCTTGCTCCCTCTCTCCCACTCTTTCGCATGCCTTCTCTCTCTTTCTCTCTCTCTTTCTACTAAAAAAAAAAATAAAATAAAAACAAACAAAAAATAATTATATGTCGGAAAGATTATATTGTATTTCCCCTAAAAACATCACACGTGAATACTTTTCATGTCAAATATTAATGTCAATAAGTTGCTCAGGACCCTTCAGTCAAACAAACACATGAAAGTAACAAATTCTTCAGAAGCATTAGTTAATGTTGGGTGGTAAACAGTGGCATCTCCTTTTTTGTTTCACATCTTCTAACAAAACAGAAATGTGTTTCTGTAGGATCCCAAACCAAATGTTTTCAACATCATCCAGCAATCATTTTACTCTTGCTTTTATGTTGTTTCTGTCAGGTTATGATGGTTATAATGATAATAATAAAAAGATTTGTTTATATAGCACCTTTAAGAAAAAATCTTTAGAAAATGCTCAACAAATATAAAAACAAATATAGACAATTCACCTTAGAAAGATCAATAAATAAGTAATGTCACTGGATAAAGTGACTTCAGCTGGACAACTGGACCACGACTTCAGCAGCTACAGGCCGGTGGCACTAACATCTCACCTGATGAAGACCCTGGAGCGGCTTGTCCTTGTCCATCTCCGCCCCCTGGTGAGCCCTTCACTGGATCCACTCCAGTTTGCCTACCAGCCGGGAATCGGGGTGGACGACGCTGTCATCTTCCTCCAACACCGGGTTCTCTGTCACCTGGAGAAACCTGGGAGCACTGTGAGAGTCATGTTTTTTTGTCCAGTGCGTTCAACACTATCCAGCCTACACTTCTGAGAGAGAAGCTGGAGCACACCGGGGTGAACCATCACCTCACACACTGGATTGATTCTGGACCATCTTACCAACCGTCCCCAGTATGTGAGGACCCGGGACTGTGTGTCTGACACTGTCGTCTGCAGCACAGGGGCCCTGCAGACTTCTCCTACAACACACCCACCTGTCACCTGCAGAAGTTGTCCGATGACTCTGCAATCGTCGGCTTCATCTCAGATGGGGATGAAAGAGTACAGAGGACTGATGCAGGACTTTGTGGACTGGTGCCAGTGGAACCGCCTCCAGATCAACACGGGGAAAACTAAAGAGCTGGTGGTGAATTTCCGCAGACTAGCACCCTGCCCTCCGACACCGGTGAACATCCAGGGGACAGACATAGAGATGGTGGCATCCCATAAGTACCTGGGCTGTCACCTAAAGACAAGAAAGGCCAGAGCAGACTTTATCTACTCAGAAGACTGAGGTGTTTTGGGGTGCGGGGGCACTCCTGAAGACCTTTTCTGACCTTTTTCTGGAATCAGCCATCTTTTATGGAGTGGTCTGCTGGGGAGCAGCATCTCGACGCCTGTCAGAAAGAGACTTGACTCTGTCCTGAGATGCCCCCTTGACTCAGTGGGGATGGTAGGAGAGAGGAGGATGATGGCTAAGCTGTCATCCATGTTGGAGAACGACTACCACCACCTGCAGGACATCTTAACAACACCGGGGAGCTCCTTCAGCGACAGACTGCTTCATCCAAAGTGTGTGAAGGAACAATATCGCAGGTCTTTCCTTCCTGCAGCTGTCAGACTTCAGAACCAGCAGACCACACACAAAACTTTTTAAACTGACTGTACTGTACATACTTTTTTTATATTATCTATATTACTTGTTCATGTTGTCTAAACTGTACACTTATGTATTGTCTAATTCTATTTCTTTTTTACTGATGCCCTCTTTTGCTGCTGTCTAATATCAAATATCTTATCATAAATGAATGAAATAAACAATTACAAATTTATAGGTTGGACAACTAGTAGTTTGTTGTAGTAGTAGTAGTAGTAGTAGTAGTAGTAGTAGTACACTTTTAGTCACGGTCCTACGCTCAGTTTTATAAGAGAGGCCCCTGGACACGGTCATTTATCCACGGTGAAGGTTTGGATGAAGATGGACTGTCTTTAGATCATTTTGTCACACAGTGGCGAGGTTGTCTCGTCAGGGTTTTTTTGTGGCTTTGTCATTTCCTGTTTTATTCAGAAATTTCTAGCTGTTATTGAGCTTTAGACTTGACCCGCCCTGTGTTTTGGGTTGGTCATATTGCTGTTTGCCATTTAAATTTGTGAGCGTTCCCGCATTTCGTCAGTCTCTCGGAGAAGGTAAGATTTCTGCAAGAGTTTTCAAACTAAGCGCTATTTGCGATGTCAGTCTCGGAGACTTTAACATTTCATTTTCATTCAATCGTGTGTGCCGGCCGGCCGGTGTTGAAGCGCGGCATGAAGTGGGTTGTTCAAAAAGCGTGGTGTGATGATGAGGGCCGACATGAAGCGATCCTAACTGTATCAGTTTTAAACGGATTGGTCAGACTGCAGCTAATACTGTTTTCCTCACTTTTAGAAAACAGCGACGGAGCCCTCCAGAAGCTGGAAGTACCAGAGATACAGGATCACTAAGAAGTCTGAAGGATCGAGAAGTGAGAAAGAAAGGTTATTAAAACAAACAACACCTCAGTGTCACCGCAGTAAAGCAACAAAGGACAACAATCACGGCCCCTCCGCGGTGACTGAGGAAGCTTCAGATTCAGGTTGGACTTTTTCTGGTCACAATGTAGCACACATATTCACCTTGGAAAAAATGAATGATTTAATAGATGTGTCAATACTAAGTCATATTCAGAGCATCACCTTTTTTATTGTTTCTCATTAGATTGACTAATGTGAGTCTTTCTGCACTTTTTTGTTGTGAAGTAATACATTTGTTTACATTCAATTCAAATTAATATAATAGATTTGTGGGGAATGCATTTCTTCAGAATTATTTTCAGCACTTCTTTCATGAAGCTGGAGATGCCAGGATAAATGGGATTGACTGATTAATGTGTCAATCAGAAACAGACATTTGATTGACAGCTTCATCAGCCAATGATGGCGTTGGTTGACCAGCGACGTCAGATTTCATACCGATTACTTTTTGCATAAATTATTCGATTACCGGCGATTTCTCATTGGTGAATTTTTTTTTTCAATCATCATATTAGTACCCGTAAAAACCTCTCACGTCAAATACTGGTCGTTTAACAACTTTAATGTGCACGGTTCAAAATATAAAAGTTAAAGAAATAATCAGCACATATATTAATGAATTCAATAAAACAAAACACATTTGAGCTTTTCTGAGCAGCATTATTTTTTAAAACAACCCCTCCTGTCATCCTCTGTGTGCAGATCCCCATAAAAGCACCAGAAAGTGTACTGAGGAGGTGCTTTTTCCATTTTTCCTTCGATATCAGGCAGTTTACCGGATGCTGAAAGAATGCTGAAAGAATGTATGAGCGGTTAACAACGAAGGAGTGGATTCGCTCCAAACCGGCTCCAAGATGGCGGCTAACGCTGGAAACGCCGGAGAACAACAACGCGAAGCTGTCAATGTCCAAACAACATTTACATCATCTCTCTGAAGAAGGAAACACTAAACTGCAAGTTTTGGGCACCCGCCGCCGTATTTGCCTTTCTCTGGTGGAGAATCCCTCCTCTTACACTGCCACCAGGATGACAGCATACAAAAGTACGGACAGTTATAATTCAATATTTCAGTCTGGATGGGTCAGTAATGCTGCCGTCTGGGAGGTGAAGGACAAGAAGTTCTTCATTGGTGAGTGCTAGCGTTAGCTAACGTTGCTATGGGTCGTCAGTGTCAGTTGGCTTCTTCAGTCAGCATTGTAGGGCAGGAGAGACAAAGCATGAATATTTTGGTCAGGTTGGCCCGGTCCCTTATAACATAAATCTGATCCCAAATGTCAGCTAAATCTTTCCTACATTTATAATGACCCACAGCTGGCAGCTTGGGTCGCTGTGGAGAAACAGGGATTGGTGCACCTGTATGGCAGCTTTGGGGGAAGTGGGCTTTCTTTCTCAGACACGACTCATTCTTGTCTCCTCGTTGATTTGTGTTCAGCAACTATCCGGCATTTTGGTTAAAGTTAGGACAAGACTAGTTAAAAAAAAAAAAAAAAAGCCCATATCCCATAATGCACCTGATGATTCTATTTATCATGACATCATCATCATTCCTTTGGATCAATGACATCTTAAGAGTCTTAGAATTTGTGACATCTTCTTTGCCTTTGATCTTTTTCACATAAATACGGCTCCCCAGTCCAGAGACGGCACAGTTCGTCAGAGCTTCCGGGTGAATTCACATCACGATCTAGCAAGAACAGAAATCTCTTTGTGGACAAAAGTGCAACAAGCCGAAGAAAGCAAAGTGAAGAACTTGACCAGAGTTTCCAGACAAGAGTCAGAGAAGACCAGTCAACTGAACTGCAGCCTGAAAACGAAACACAGACTTCCACCAAAATGGAAGCAGGAGCTGCTCCTTCAACTGCTGTTTCCACTGAAACACAGCACAAAGAAGAATTTAGACCCACGCCAATGCCAAAGATGTCAACCACAGCTGGCTACGTGGAGATCAGTCCAGGAGTCTGTATCTACCAAGTTAACAACAAAGGCCAAAGACCACCGCACAGGAACCAACAGCATCCAGGTCCCAGGCAAAACAACTGGCAACGACCAGCAAACACCAACCAGAGGAAACTCTGGAACCCCCAACAATTCCAGCCCAGAATCCAGACTGCTCCACAGCCCGGAGCTATGTACCAGGTCCAGACTGCTCCACAGCCCGGAGCTATGTACCAGGTCCAGACTGCTCCACAGCCCGGAGCTATGTACCAGGTCCAGACTGCTCCACAGCCTCCAGCTATGTACCAGGTCCAGACTGCTCCACAGCCTCCAGCTATGTACCAGGTCCAGCCTACAATCCTGACCAACCCACAACCTGCAGTTGCCTCCCACATCCTGGAAAGACCACAGCCTACAGCTCCTTTCACTGACATAAACAAACCGGCTCTCCTTCCAACACCAGTGAAACCAACACAACAGATCATCTTCGAGATGACAAGGGAAAAGTTTGACTTAATTAATGAAGTAGAGAAGCTCAAAGAGCAGCTTCAACATCAAGCAAGTCAAGCAAACCAGGAGAAGGAAGCCTTAATTGCTGAGCTATCTATGAAGGAGAAAGCTGAAAGGGATGCTGCTCAGCAAATACGCCATCTAGAAGAAACTCTCCAAGCTGAAAGGGTGAAGGCTCAACAATGTCTGGCTGCACAGCTGGTGGAAACCTCTCTAGCCCAAGCTGCACTGGTCATAGCCAAAGACCAACTGGTCGAGTCCAGATGCCAGTGGGAGACAGAAAGATCCCGTCTCCTGGATCAACACCTGCAGGAAACCTCCAACCTCCAGTCAGTGTTGATGAAGGCGCAGGAAGACCTGTCCCAGAGGAGATTGGAAAGGTCCTCCCTCCTCGAAAACCAAGTCCAAACCAAAGACGGTGACAAAGACAACAGTACAGCTGAACTCATGGAAAGATTAACAGCTCTGGAACAACAGGTGGAGGAAGAACAGAGCAAACCAAAGAAGAAATCCGCCTGGAGGCGATTCTGCCGGATCTTTAGGCGACCTCAGCGTAATCCGTCCACATGATCAAAAGTTGCCAAAAGGTTGCTCTTGGGGACCACTTCACACAGCCCCCCTCTTTTTCTCTCTCGTGGCCCCCCCTTGCTCCCTCTCTCCCACTCTTTCGCATGCCTTCTCTCTCTTTCTCTCTCTCTTTCTACTAAAAAAAAATAAATAAAAACAAACAAAAAATAATTATATGTCGGAAAGATTATATTGTATTTCCCCTAAAAACATCACACGTGAATACTTTTCATGTCAAATATTAATGTCAATAAGTTGCTCAGGACCCTTCAGTCAAACAAACACATGAAAGTAACAAATTCTTCAGAAGCATTAGTTAATGTTGGGTGGTAAACAGTGGCATCTCCTTTTTTGTTTCACATCTTCTAACAAAACAGAAATGTGTTTCTGTAGGATCCCAAACCAAATGTTTTCAACATCATCCAGCAATCATTTTACTCTTGAAGTACCTTTTGATCCTCTGCTTAGTAGCAGTGAGTTCTTTTCTGTTATTAGTCAGGGTTTTTCTCCTTGCGTAGTGTTTTTGTTTCCCCTTTTTGGTTTTTCTAGTTTAGGATTATCAACCTCCTTCGGCAGCGATTTTTGTTTTCTAGTATACTACTATATAACCTAGTGACATCCCCGTAACAAAGTTTCATAACCCTAGTTCTGCTGCCCAGAATAAAGTCTGTCTTGCAAAACCTCTGCGTCTGAGTCCTACCTGAGTCCCGGCCTGACACATTTAAAAGGAGCTACCATCTCCAGTGTTGCACATTTTAGATACCCAGTAAGTAGGCAGTCTGCAGAACATGAAGAATTAAGATCACACTGCTGAGATAGTAGATATGTAAAACAAAATGCTCAAAATGATGTGGAGTGCTACAAGGGAGCAATGTTGTAATGTGTACCGCAACCGCATCTAATTCTCTAGGCTACCAAGGTGGCGTATTCTTTTTTAAAATATACTTTATTTTGAGAAGCAAGGAAATCATTCTTTGTTGACAGCAGATCTCAAAGATGTACTGTTTTTTTAATGGACATCTCTAGGAGGGTAAGTAGTTTCGGTATTATCAGCTTGTGCAATCAGATTGCAGCCGAACCAACCAGAGTTAAAAAAAAATAAAAAATAAATAATCCCGACTCCTCTGATTGGTTGGTGGAGCAGCAGCTCACCGGCTGTTTACAGACAGCACGGAGGATGAAAATGTGAACGAGCATAGAAAGAAACTGTCAGTGCGCTCGTACAACTTATTTTCCTGCGTTCAAAGTTCTCCATTACTCGCTCAGAATTGAGGCACAAAAGTAACTCCACAGTGAAAGTGTGTAACTATTTACCACGTGTTCCGTTTTTGAGTACTTCCTATGCTTTAGACTTATTGACCCGCCCCATGGTTTGGGTTGGTCATATTGCTGTTTGCCATTTAAATTTGTGAGCGTTCCCGCATTTCGTCAGTCTCTCGGAGAAGGTAAGATTTCTGCAAGAGTTTTCAAACTAAGCGCTATTTGCGATGTCAGTCTCGGAGACTTTAACATTTCATTTTCATTCAATCGTGTCTGCCGGCCGGCCGGTGTTGAAGCGCAGCATGAAGTGGGTTGTTCAAAAAGCGTGGTGTGATGATGAGGGCCGACATGAAGCGATCCTAACTGTATCAGTTTTAAACGGATTGGTCAGACTGCAGCTAATACTGTTTTCCTCACTTTTAGAAAACAGCGACGGAGCCCTCCAGAAGCTGGAAGTACCAGAGATACAGGATCACTAAGAAGTCTGAAGGATCGAGAAGTGAGAAAGAAAGGTTATTAAAACAAACAACACCTCAGTGTCACCGCAGTAAAGCAACAAAGGACAACAATCACGGCCCCTCCGCGGTGACTGAGGAAGCTTCAGATTCAGGTTGGACTTTTTCTGGTCACAATGTAGCACACATATTCACCTTGGAAAAAATGAATGATTTAATAGATGTGTCAATACTAAGTCATATTCAGAGCATCACCTTTTGGACACAGGAAGTAAGATTAAACACACAAACATCCTCCAGTTTATATGATATTAAAAGGATTTGTTGTCTCACCTCTAAATAGAGGGAGGAAACAAACAAACAAACAAACAAAAAAAAACCTAACCTCATTTCCGAATTATAAACCGCTACTTTTTTCACACCCTGCTGGTTAAACAACGATGCGGCTAATTTATGGATTTTTATAAAAGTTGAGCAGTAACATGAAGAGGCAGCAGATGAAGAATGTGTTTTCTATTTCTCTTTTGTCATTTGTGAAGTCAAACAGTCCATAATTTAAACACAGTCCAAAATCATCTTTAATGTGGTCCAAAATAAAACGACAGGGCTGAACCCTCTCTGGGAGAAGACAATGTTGGTCTCTATCCTGCTCCTCATCACACTGACCTCCTGTGTGTGTGGTGAGTATACTCCTAAACTTTCTGATCCAGAAATAATCCTAGTCCTCAGTGAATCTGGTCATCACTGTCCCTCTTTGTCTCCTCCACAGGAACATCAGTAAGGACACACAGCTCCTTTCAGGCAGAGGCGAACCAAAACATCACACTGGAATTGAACTTCACCAACAAATACCACTCAGAACATGAATCCTTCTATATCGTCTGTGAATGCAACACTGGTCATGGAGCCTCAGTCGTGTATGAACTGTCTGCTGGTGCTGAGTCTCAGGACGAAGAGTTTACAGGAAGAGTCCACTCTGACAAACACGCCATCGGAAAAGGTCAATTCAGACTTCACATTTCAGGACTGAGGACTGAGGACTCAGGACAGTACTGGTGTAAAGTCAACACAAATGACGCTTCATACTTTGGCCAATATCAAGTCAACATCTCTGGTAAGTTCAATTAGTGATGAAATAAGACAAAGACTTTATACTCATAGCTCTGTGAGGCTGTATTTATGCTGTTAATTAGCCCTGGAAGCTACATTAGACAAATGTCACCTCCGTGTCTCCAGACCAGGGGCCTGGACTATGAAGTAGGATTTGCAGATAGCCATGTCATTTCAGGGTAAACCTTCCTGTGTTTTATATGGCTATTATATATTACAATTTACGTATTTACATCAGCTGCATTTTTTTTCTTTTTTGCCAGCAGTTCTTCCTTAATCAGGATACTGCAACAGTTTTGCTTTTAGCTTTTAATCTGTCCTTAAATTCTTCAAACTTGTTGATAATAATATGTTCATTAGTGAACTAAGCTGCTCTGCTAGAAGTCAGATGGTCATAACCACGTACACATGCTGATGAGCAGACAAACATGGGATAACTTACCAAATTGATAACCAGCGTCTTAGCACTGACTGCTGTGATGGAGGCTGTCAGGTGAAATTAAGCTGGATCACTGGAACATTTCTGGGTTTGTTAAACCTGCTTCATAGGACAGACCCCTGGTCCCTGCAGGCATGAGAACAGCTCTGTGTGTTGCTTTGGGGAGAAATGTGGGAACAAAAGGTGTGTCTGAAAAATGTTTCTGGATTAATTCAATAGCAGCTGAGATATTTCAGTCAGGAACCAACTGATGGCGAGCCGTTTTCATATCTTATTGGTCTTCTCCTGTCAATGCGTGTTCATGTTTTTGTTTTAAATAGCAACTTCTGACCCGCCTGATACTAAGAGACCAACTGAAAGACCCACAGAGGGACCTGGACCTACGAGACGAGGGCAAGAGAAACTAGGACCAGAGACACAAGAAGAATCAAGGTCGCATAGCTGGGGAAGGTCCGGCTTCTACGTTGCAGTGGTGTTGGGAGCAGTAGCTTTTGCTATCACTGGTTTTGCGGTGGCTTTATTCAGAGAAAAGATGTCTCTCTCTCCCTGATTCCTGCCATGAAGCTGGTTTTCCCAATTTGGCCTCTGATCTTCCACCTCTGTCAAGACAGAAGAGAAGAGAGCGATAAGATTTATTTTCCCTTGAGGGTTTTTGACTCAAAGCAGTGTTTCTTCTGTGTTCATTTAGAAATGGTGGGCTGCCACTCTTTCAAATTTTCTCATTTTTTTTAATTTGTCACAAATACACCAACACCGCTGGCGGGGGACCATCCTATTGGAGTTAATACAACATTAAGATAACTCAGCATAGTTAAATACACATTCCTAAAGTACTGATGGCCAGCTAACGTTAAGCTAATTGGGCCCAGTGCCAACTCAGTGACGCTAAAGTTGGTAAAGTAATTGATAGCATTAAGTTAATATCTACACACCATGATGTATTTTTTTTGTGCTTTATGATTCAAAATATGTAATAAAATATGTAATCATTACGCTGAGCAAACGCTGAGCAAACAAAGTACAGACTCGGCTCAGAGTGATGTGTGTACTCAGGTGAGCGATCAAAAGGCTGTACAAAACCATCTTATCAAAATTTTTGTGATATAAAATACGACACGACAAAATGTAAAAAAAAAAAAATAACACTGTGCAGGCAGTCTGCAGTTTGTAAAAGGGTCTACAAACTCCAGTGTTCTTCCTGCTGCCAGGTGTTGTTCCTGAAGTGTGGTCAACAACAACTTTTAACTGGAGACACGAAGCAAAGCATTTGCTTGGTCTGCCAATATTTTATCAAAATACATAGTACGCAAAACCTATAACTAATAATGGCACATAAATGAACAGGAAGTTACATTAAATGCTGCATGAAAAAATGAGTAAAACACAGCCCGGAGGCCCTCCAGCAGCCATAGAATTGAAATGTTGTTTTACTGGCGCTTTGTTTTTAACCTTCGGCACAATTAAAAAGCCAGTACCAGATGACCCCTTGTTGAAATTTCTGTTTATTAAAAGAATGACTGAAAAAAGGAATTTGGAATTGTTTGACTGGAAATTAGTTTTCCAAAATGTGATGTTCTTGCCTGTTTGACTGCATTATTGTAAATTGAGTTTTTCACTGATTATCTCATAGTGAACGACTTTGTCTTGTCTCCATTTCCTCTCCACATTCCTGCAATTTTTTCAGTTTTTTGATTTCAACAGCCCTCCATGAGGAGGGTTTAGTTTGTATCTTTTTGGTTAAGGCAGAGCTACTGAGTCAAGGGCTGACTTCATACTCCTGCTAAAATGATCCACAATTAAGTCTCAGAATGCAGGTAAAATTTCAGCAGGAGTATTGTTTAGAATAGTGATTAAAATTTGCAGCCACCTCAGTGGTTAGTGGTTACTCACAGCTCTCACTGGGGTGGTGATATTAACAGTCAAAAACAGGACACATTGTCACCCCTTCAGATTTATTTTTTTTTATAGTTTTAACATTCATTTTTGGGTAATTTATGATTTTGATTCAATTCCCTGTAGCATACATACAAAAACTGATATCATGGCAGACATGTTGGATTACTGACAAACTGTCCCTCAGCCTGAGGCCAGTGTGTCCACCAAACTTTAGGAAATCCCTTCATTACTTCCTGCTGACACACAGGCTAAGATGAAAACCATCTGCCACCCTCAACCGAATCAGATAAAGGCATTTATATCAGCACATCTAATGTTACATATTAGATGTACACCGAAATGAATCATGTATCAGAAATATTAGCCCTCCAGTGTTTGTGCCTGTCTGTGTGTGAGCATGCATGCTTACGGAGTACATATTTAGTCATACACTAGAAAAGGAAACATTGATATGCTAACGGAACATCGTTTTTAATACATCTACATCTTTGCAGGCATGTAGATGCCTTGGTGTCCCGCTTTGCAATGGTTAAGCAAGAAAACAGGGAAGGTTGACACCAAGACGGCATTTTGTACTGAAGCTGAACACCGTTTTAAGAAACCAGCTCCATTTCAATGTTTTCGTTCCTTTTTACACACAAGACAGGATTTAGTCCTCTGCTCTTTAGAGGGATAACACTGCAGGACTAGAACACATGTTGACATCTAACAGAAAAAGCCAACGCCGAAGAGCCTTAAACCTTCATTCTATCTAATGACCATCAGGGGGCGACTTCACTGTTAAGTAGTCAGGTTCCATTTAAGTCTATTGAATAAAGTTATCACTGGAATAAAACCTTATGCTCTAATAATTTCACAGGCACCTGTGAATCACTGGCCCTTAGTATAGCCAACCATTTAGAGAAGGAACTAGACCAAAGTCCAAAGACATCCGATGAGCAGATGTTTCACCAACTTACACTCAGCAGCCACCAAACTTTTCTACTTAAAATTACTTCATCCCATGCACAGACTAAAGAATAATTACAGCCCCAGTGTGAAACTGTTACATCCCTTTTATTAAAAATTAACAGTAACACACCAACCAACTAAATTGAAGGAGTCAGAGTAGACGAGGCAAAAAGTGAATTTATTTACAGTTTCTTCAGTTTTACAAACAGAAGGTTGCAACAAAAAAATGTGGGGGAGATGGGACAAAGAGGTTGTGCCAAACAAGAAACCAAATATAACAAAATAGGGCCTGACTAACCTCTACGTCCACAAACAAAAGGCCTAACTAGCTTATCTAAAAAAAAAAAAAAAAAAAAAAGGGCCCACCAAAATAAGTACAAGGGTGGCACCAACCAATAAACCTAATGTTTTAGACAACAGTGACTATGTGTGTGAAAATGTAAAGGCCACCCAACTCACCTAATGTCCTCAAACTCCCACCACATACCTTACAGAACCCAACACAGTTTGTTTGACCAATGCAGCAAGCAGCTCAAACAGGTCACAGGGGCTGGCTCCTTTTCTCGATTGCCTGGAATCCTCATTGGGCAGCTCCAACCTGGAGGGCCCAATGAGCAGCCTGACCAGGTCCTTACAGGTGAAACTCATTCAGGGTGTTATCACCTGGAGGCAAAAGAGAGGGGGAGGGGAGAGAGACAAGAAGGAAAACAGAACACACAGGCACTTGGATCCTGCCTGGCATGTAACAGACTAATTAAAAAAATGTAAAATGATCCTTCAAATTTCACTCAACTTTTCATTAACATTTTGGCCAGAAAGCCAGATTGTCAGGCTGCACATCTGGACCCATTTGCTGTCACATGGACCGATCCAGCCATTACCAGTGTGTTATTTGTTATAATCAGGTATACTTTGGGGCTGCTGTGTATTTAGGGTACAATCCATGGCCCCATTATAAAAACAGGGCAGCTCTACCACGAAGTCTCATAGCATAAGAGTAGTAATAGGTATTTTCTGACGCTCTTTACATCAGTTATTTTATTAACACCATCAGAGAGCAACAATTGATTTAGAAATGAAAATACACTCATTTTGATTGATTCATTCAACCTTTTAATTAATATGGTTATGTGGCTTTTTTTGCTCATTGTGTGTGCATCCCTTTCTGTATGTACAATATTTTCCCTTACATAGTGGTGGTGGAGTGTCGTGCTGTGAGTGTCATTCGTAACTGTTGAGATTGTGTGGGAGAGTATGTGTGTATGAGGCTGTGCACAGCGTGTCTGTATCTGGTGGACATCAGGTTATACAGTAAAGGATTGATTGCAGCACTGAGGTAGAAGAGCACTGAGGACACCAGGTTGAAATATTGAGACAGATAATATAAAAAATACATGTGTGTGTCAGAGTGTATGTATGTATTGTTGAGGTGTGTGTCATCATAGTATAGGTCGCTGGGTGTCACAGCACGTGTGTTTATGACTGGAGCAGGTGTGTTACCGAGTATGTCACTTTGTGTGTGCATTAAAATGGATGTACCGTTTGTGGTGCTTTGTCTGTTTGTGTCTCTGCTACTTACAATTGTTCTCAGTTGTGTATTAACATCTGCTGGATCATTACTAAGATTTTGCGTTTGCGTTTGAGCGTTTCCGTGTTTCCCTCTCCTGTGTAATATAACGTGAGAATAGAAGTGTCTGTCTGTGGTCGTATCATCAGCCTGTTCACGCATTTCAGTTTTTAATTCTGTTAAGGGTGTGTCTCTGTCACTGTGTGTGTTTGGATGGATGTCACAGAATATTTTATCCCTCTCTTTGTGGGCTTGTGTACTAATTTGGCCAGTGTTGAAGTGCATGTCTGAGTGGCGAATGGATGTGACAACTTTGTTTAAACTGATGTCTCTCTCTGTGCTAGCAGAAGGAGTATTCATATCTAAGTTTGAATTTGTGTCCATATGTGTTTCTTGTCTGTCAATACCGGTGCCCAGAGAGAGAGAGAATATGGTCCGGCCAACGTGGAAGGGCAGCCAGCACAGAACAAACGCCAAGACAATCACTCCTGGAGGAAAGTGAGAGGGGAGAGAACATGAAGGTAACATATGTACTGGATACTCAGTTTACATATGTGAACTATCTTTTCAACGAAAAGCATCTGTAAACACAAAATTGGTGTACAGACAAAACATAGACACTTACAAATTGGAAGAATATATGAAGTTCTTGGACCAGATGTTGTTCTTACTCCAGTGTCGGCCTGGAAAATAGGGCAGCGACTTACCGGAGAAAAGGTAGACTTATTAGCTTAAGATAACTCCTAATGGATTTTACAAGTTAAATACAACCCATGATGTATTAACTGCTGACTGCATTTTCAGATCAGCTTTTTCAAATATTTCTCAAAGAGGAGAAAGATGAAGATGACTCTAGTCAGGTATTTATTAGCTTTTGACTGACTTCATTTTATTTGTTTTTTACTTTTTAACATTCAGCCTTTATCCAACAATTCTATACCAATGAGAGCGAACGTCACTGATCAAAACAAAAAAACAAAAAAACAAAATCTAAGATCTTAGAGCATTTGTCCATTAATGCTTTAAAAGTTCATTAAACACAATTTAATCAATTCAACCAACAGTTTATATCAATTTTAAAAAACCCACAAGCTTGAAAGGTTGACTGCACCTTTCAAATCTTTGTGCCACAGTGTCATCTAGTGTTAAAAGCGAGGACTACCGCAGTCACACTACATACTCAATGGTCCACACTGATAACACACTACAGCTCCCATAATGCACTGGTAGCCAGGACTCATACGGCATACAAAGAACCTGTTAATGAGACATTAAGTGGAGACAGGACTCACAAAAAGCTTTACACCTTTTTGAAGAAATAAAAACTTCACTCATTGTAGTTACTTTTGTGAAAATAATAGCTGTGTGATTTGTTTATATAGTTTAGCGATCTTGTCGTATTTCTTTAGTTTGGACAACAGAGAAGAGTTTGAAAATGACTTTTCTCTATGACATGAAAACATCTGTTCTGAACACAGGTTTTTAAGTTCTGGGCTAAAACAAGTGAAGTCAGATATATGTTGACTTATGACTGTTGAATTATTTGTTTGTTGTGCTTAACTCGGGCTTCTCTTGTTCATTTGTGTGTTTTGTTGCCTGACTTGAACAGTTGCCATCTTATTGTTTCTCATTAGATTGACTAATGTGAGTCTTTCTGCACTTTTTTCTTGTGAAGTAATACATTTGTTTACATTCAATTCAAATTAAGATTTTACTATGAAAGCTTTTGACAATTGTGTGATTTCATTTTACATGAAAAATTTCATTGTAAATGCTCGCATTCATTTTGAGACAAGTCAAGAAAATACAAATTAACTTGGAACTTGGAATTAATTTTAAAAGCTGCAGCACATTCTTGTGATTCCAATCACAATATCATTTCCATATATTAATATAATAGATTTGTGGGGAATGCATTTCTTCAGAATTATTTTCAGCACTTCTTTCATGAAGCTGGAGATGCCAGGATAAATGGAAGAAGCCATGTGATTGACTGATTAATGTGTCAACCAGAAACAGACATTTGATTGACAGCTTCATCAGCCAATGATGGCGTTGGTTGACCAGCGACGTCAGATTTCATACCGATTACTTTTTGCATAAATTATTCGATTACCGGCGATTTCTCATTGGTGAATTTTTTCTCAATCATCATATTAGTACCCGTAAAAACCTCTCACGTCAAATACTGGTCGTTTAACAACTTTAATGTGCACGGTTCAAAATATAAAAGTTAAAGAAATAATTAGCACATATATTAACGAATTCAATAAAACAAAACACATTTGAGCTTTTCTGAGCTTTTGCTGAGCAGCATTATTTTTTAAAACAACCCCTCCTGTCATCCTCTGTGTGCAGATCCCCATAAAAGCACCAGAAAGTGTACTGAGGAGGTGCTTTTTCCATTTTCCTTCGATATCAGGCAGTTTACCGGATGCTGAAAGAATGCTGAAAGAATGTATGAGCGGTTAACAACGAAGGAGTGGATTCGCTCCAAACCGGCTCCAAGATGGCGGCTAACGCTGGAAACGCCGGAGAACGACAACGCGAAGCTGTCAATGTCCAAACAACATTTACATCATCTCTCTGAAGAAGGAAACACTAAACTGCAAGTTTTGGGCACCCGCCGCCGTATTTGCCTTTCTCTGGTGGAGAATCCCTCCTCTTACACTGCCACCAGGATGACAGCATACAAAAGTACGGACAGTTATAATTCAATATTTCAGTCTGGATGGGTCAGTAATGCTGCCGTCTGGGAGGTGAAGGACAAGAAGTTCTTCATTGGTGAGTGCTAGCGTTAGCTAACGTTGCTATGGGTCGTCAGTGTCAGTTGGCTTCTTCAGTCAGCATTGTAGGGCAGGAGAGACAAAGCATGAATATTTTGGTCAGGTTGGCCCGGTCCCTTATAACATAAATCTGATCCCAAATGTCAGCTAAATCTTTCCTACATTTATAATGACCCACAGCTGGCAGCTTGGGTCGCTGTGGAGAAACAGGGATTGGTGCACCTGTATGGCAGCTTTGGGGGAAGTGGGCTTTCTTTCTCAGACACGACTCATTCTTGTCTCCTCGTTGATTTGTGTTCAGCAACTATCCGGCATTTTGGTTAAAGTTAGGACAAGACTAGTTTAAAAAAAAAAAAAAAAAAGGCAGCTGGCGGGCAGAGGACGTAGCGTCTTTTCCCCGCCAGGGGGCGTTCCTTGTTGTTAGCTTAATGGAGCCCATATCCCATAATGCACCTGATGATTCTATTTATCATGACATCATCATCATTCCTTTGGATCAATGACATCTTAAGAGTCTTAGAATTTGTGACATCTTCTTTGCCTTTGATCTTTTTCACATAAATACGGCTCCCCAGTCCAGAGACGGCACAGTTCGTCAGAGCTTCCGGGTGAATTCACATCACGATCTAGCGAGAACAGAAATCTCTGTGTGGACACAAGTGCAACAAGCCGAAGAAAGCAAAGTGAAGAACTTGACCAGAGTTTCCAGACAAGAGTCAGAGAAGACCAGTCAACTGAACTGCAGCCTGAAAACGAAACACAGACTTCCACCAAAATGGAAGCAGGAGCTGCTCCTTCAACTGCTGTTTCCACTGAAACACAGCACAAAGAAGAACTTAGACCCACGCCAATGCCAAAGATGTCAACCACAGCTGGCTACGTGGAGATCAGTCCAGGAGTCTGTATCTACCAAGTTAACAACAAAGGCCAAAGACCACCGCACAGGAACCAACAGCATCCAGGTCCCAGGCAAAACAACTGGCAACGACCAGCAAACACCAACCAGAGGAAACTCTGGAACCCCCAACAATTCCAGCCCAGAATCCAGACTGCTCCACAGCCCGGAGCTATGTACCAGGTCCAGACTGCTCCACAGCCTCCAGCTATGTACCAGGTCCAGACTGCTCCACAGCCCGGAGCTATGTACCAGGTCCAGACTGCTCCACAGCCCGGAGCTATGTACCAGGTCCAGACTGCTCCACAGCCTCGAGCTATGTACCAGGTCCAGACTGCTCCACAGCCTCCAGCTATGTACCAGGTCCAGACTGCTCCACAGCCTCCAGCTATGTACCAGGTCCAGCCTACAATCCTGACCAACCCACAACCTGCAGTTGCCTCCCACATCCTGGAAAGACCACAGCCTACAGCTCCTTTCACTGACATAAACAAACCGGCTCTCCTTCCAACACCAGTGAAACCAACACAACAGATCATCTTCGAGATGACAAGGGAAAAGTTTGACTTAATTAATGAAGTAGAGAAGCTCAAAGAGCAGCTTCAACATCAAGCAAGTCAAGCAAACCAGGAGAAGGAAGCCTTAATTGCTGAGCTATCTATGAAGGAGAAAGCTGAAAGGGATGCTGCTCAGCAAATACGCCATCTAGAAGAAACTCTCCAAGCTGAAAGGGTGAAGGCTCAACAATGTCTGGCTGCACAGCTGGTGGAAACCTCTCTAGCCCAAGCTGCACTGGTCATAGCCAAAGACCAACTGGTCGAGTCCAGATGCCAGTGGGAGACAGAAAGATCCCGTCTCCTGGATCAACACCTGCAGGAAACCTCCAACCTCCAGTCAGTGTTGATGAAGGCGCAGGAAGACCTGTCCCAGAGGAGATTGGAGAGGTCCTCCCTCCTCGAAAACCAAGTCCAAACCAAAGACGGTGACAAAGACAACAGTACAGCTGAACTCATGGAAAGATTAACAGCTCTGGAACAACAGGTGGAGGAAGAACAGAGCAAACCAAAGAAGAAATCCGCCTGGAGGCGATTCTGCCGGATCTTTAGGCGACCTCAGCGTAATCCGTCCCCATGATCAAAAGTTGCCAAAAGGTTGCTCTTGGGGACCACTTCACACAGCCCCCCTCTTTTTCTCTCTCGTGGCCCCCCTTGCTCCCTCTCTCCCACTCTTTCGCATGCCTTCTCTCTCTTTCTCTCTCTCTTTCTACTAAAAAAAAAATAAAATAAAAACAAACAAAAAATAATTATATGTCGGAAAGATTATATTGTATTTCCCCTAAAAACATCACACGTGAATACTTTTCATGTCAAATATTAATGTCAATAAGTTGCTCAGGACCCTTCAGTCAAACAAACACATGAAAGTAACAAATTCTTCAGAAGCATTAGTTAATGTTGGGTGGTAAACAGTGGCATCTCCTTTTTTGTTTCACATCTTCTAACAAAACAGAAATGTGTTTCTGTAGGATCCCAAACCAAATGTTTTCAACATCATCCAGCAATCATTTTACTCTTGCTTTTATGTTGTTTCTGTCAGGTTATGATGGTTATAATGATAATAATAAAAAGATTTGTTTATATAGCACCTTTAAGAAAAAATCTTTAGAAAATGCTCAACAAATATAAAAACAAATATAGACAATTCACTTTAGAAAGATCAATAAATAAGTAATGTCACTGGATAAAGTGACTTCAGCTGGACAACTGGACCACGACTTCAGCAGCTACAGGCCGGTGGCACTAACATCTCACCTGATGAAGACCCTGGAGCGGCTTGTCCTTGTCCATCTCCGCCCCCTGGTGAGCCCTTCACTGGATCCACTCCAGTTTGCCTACCAGCCGGGAATCGGGGTGGACGAAGCTGTCATCTTTCTCCAACACCGGGTTCTCTGTCACCTGGAGAAACCTGGGAGCACTGTGAGAGTCATGTTTTTTTGTCCAGTGCGTTCAACACTATCCAGCCTCCACTTCTGAGAGAGAAGCTGGAGCACACCGGGGTGAACCATCACCTCACACACTGGATTCTGGACCATCTTACCAACCGTCCCCAGTATGTGAGGACCCGGGACTGTGTGTCTGACACTGTCGTCTGCAGCACAGGGGCCCTGCAGACTTCTCCTACAACACACCCACCTGTCACCTGCAGAAGTTTTCCGATGACTCTGCAATTGTCGGATTCATCTCAGATGGGGATGAAAGAGTACAGAGGACTGATGCAGGACTTTGTGGACTGGTGCCAGTGGAACCGCCTCCAGATCAACACGGGGAAAACTAAAGAGCTGGTGGTGAATTTCCGCAGACTAGCACCCTGCTCTCTGACACCGGTGAACATCCAGGGGACAGACACAGAGATGGTGGCATCCTATAAGTACCTGGGCTGTCACCTAAAGACAAGAAAGGCCAGAGCAGACTTTATCTACTCAGAAGACTGAGGTGTTTTGGGGTGCGGGGGCACTCCTGAAGACCTTTTCTGACCTTTTTCTGGAATCAGCCATCTTTTATGGAGTGGTCTGCTGGGGAGCAGCATCTCGACGCCTGTCAGAAAGAGACTTGACTCTGTCCTGAGATGCCCCCTTGACTCAGTGGGGATGGTAGGAGAGAGGAGGATGATGGCTAAGCTGTCATCCATGTTGGAGAACGACTACCACCACCTGCAGGACATTTTAACAACACCGGGGAGCTCCTTCAGCGACAGACTGCTTCATCCAAAGTGTGTGAAGGAACAATATCGCAGGTCTTTCCTTCCTGCAGCTGTCAGACTTCAGAACCAGCAGACCACACACAAAACTTTTTAAACTGACTGTACTGTACATACTTTTTTTATATTACTTATCTATATTACTTGTTCATGTTGTCTAAACTGTACACTTATTTATTGTCTAATTCTATTTCTTTTTTACTGATGCCCTCTTTTGCTGCTGTCTAATATCAAATATCTTATCATAAATGAATGAAATAAACAATTACAAATTTATAGGTTGGACAACTAGTAGTTTGTTGTAGTAGTAGTAGTAGTAGTAGTACACTTTTAGTCACGGTCCTACGCTCAGTTTTATAAGAGAGGCCCCTGGACACGGTCATTTATCCACGGTGAAGGTTTGGATGAAGATGGACTGTCTTTAGATCATTTTGTCACACCGTGGCGAGGTTGTCTCGTCAGGGTTTTTTGTGGCTTTGTCATTTCCTGGTTTATTTAGAAATTTCTAGCCGCCCTGTGGTTTGGGTTGGTCATATTGCTGTTTTCCATTTAAATTTGTGAGCGTTCCCGCATTTCGTCAGTCTCTCGGAGAAGGTAAGATTTCAGCAAGAGTTTTCAAACTAAGCGCTATTTGCGATGTCAGTCTCGGAGACTTTAACATTTCATTTTCATTCAATCGTGTCTGCCGGCCGGCCGGTGTTGAAGCGCAGCATGAAGTGGGTTGTTCAAAAAGCGTGGTGTGATGATGAGGGCCGACATGAAGCGATCCTAACTGTATCAGTTTTAAACTGATTGGTCAGACTGCAGCTAATACTGTTTTCCTCACTTTTAGAAAACAGCGACGGAGCCCTCCAGAAGCTGGAAGTACCAGAGATACAGGATCACTAAGAAGTCTGAAGGATCGAGAAGTGAGAAAGAAAGGTTATTAAAACAAACAACACCTCAGTGTCACCGCAGTAAAGCAACAAAGGACAACAATCACGGCCCCTCCGCGGTGACTGAGGAAGCTTCAGATTCAGGTTGGACTTTTTCTGGTCACAATGTAGCACACATATTCACCTTGGAAAAAATTAATGATTTAATAGATGTGTCAATACTAAGTCATATTCAGAGCATCACCTTTTGGACACAGGAAGTAAGATTAAACACACAAACATCCTCCAGTTTATATGATATTAAAAGGATTTGTTGTCTCACCTCTAAATAGAGGGAGGAAACAAAAAAACAAAACCTAACGTGATTTCCAAATTATAAACCGCTACTTTTTTCACACCCTGCTGGTTAAACAACGATGCGGCTAATTTTTATAAAAGTTGAGCAGTAACATGAAGAGGCAGCAGATGAAGAATGTGTTTTCTATTTCTCTTTTGTGAAATCAAACAGTCCATAATTTAAACACAGTCCAAAATCATCTTTAATGTGGTCCAAAATAAAACGACAGGGCTGAACCCTCTCTGGGAGAAGACAATGTTGGTCTCTATCCTGCTCCTCATCACACTGACCTCCTGTGTGTGTGGTGAGTATACTCCTAAACTTTCTGATCCAGAAATAATCCTAGTCCTCAGTGAATCTGGTCATCACTGTCCCTCTTTGTCTCCTCCACAGGAACATCAGTAAGGACACACAGCTCCTTTCAGGCAGAGGAGAACCAAAACATCACACTGGAATTGAACTTCACCAACAAATACCACTCAGAACATGAATCCTTCTATATCGTCTGTGAATGCAACACTGGTCATGGAGCCTCAGTCGTGTATGAACTGTCTGCTGGTGCTGAGTCTCAGGACGAAGAGTTTACAGGAAGAGTCCACTCTGACAAACACGCCATCGGAAAAGGTCAATTCAGACTTCACATTTCAGGACTGAGGACTGAGGACTCAGGACAGTACTGGTGTAAAGTCAACACAAATGACGCTTCATACTTTGGCCAATATCAAGTCAACATCTCTGGTAAGTTCAATTAGTGATGAAATAAGACAAAGACTTTATACTCATAGCTCTGTGAGGCTGTATTTATGCTGTTAATTAGCCCTGGAAGCTACATTAGACAAATGTCACCTCCGTGTCTCCAGACCAGGGGCCTGGACTATGAAGTAGGATTTGCAGATAGCCATGTCATTTCAGGGTAAACCTTCCTGTGTAGGGTTAGGGTTAGGCATGAGGCAGGCATGAGAACAGCTCTGTGTGATGCTTTGGGGAGAAATGTGGGAACAAAAGGTGTGTCTGAAAAATGTTTCTGGATTAATTCAATAGCAGCTGAGATATTTCAGTCAGGAACCAACTGATGGCGAGCCGTTTTCATATCTTATTGGTCTTCTCCTGTCAATGCGTGTTCATGTTTTTGTTTTAAATAGCAACTTCTGACCCGCCTGATACTAAGAGACCAACTGAAAGACCCACAGAGGGACCTGGACCTACGAGACGAGGGCAAGAGAAACTAGGACCAGAGACACAAGAAGAATCAAGGTCGCATAGCTGGGGAAGGTCCGGCTTCTACGTTGCAGTGGTGTTGGGAGCAGTAGCTTTTGCTATCACTGGTTTTGTGGTGGCTTTATTCAGAGAAAAGATGTCTCTCTCTCCCTGATTCCTGCCATGAAGCTGGTTTTCCCAATTTGGCCTCTGATCTTCCACCTCTGTCAAGACAGAAGAGAAGAGAGCAATAAGATTTATTTTCCCTTGAGAGTTTTTGACTCAAAGCAGTGTTTCTTCTGTGTTCATTTAGAAATGGTGGGCTGCCACTCTTTCAAATTTTCTCATTTTTTTTAATTTGTCACAAATACACCAACACCGCTGGCGGGGGACCATCCTATTGGAGTTAATACAACATTAAGATAACTCAGCATAGTTAAATACACATTCCTAAAGTACTGATGACCAGCTAACGTTAAGCTAATTGGGCCCAGTGCCAACTCAGTGACGCTAAAGTTGGTAAAGTAATTGATAGCATTAAGTTAATATCTACACACCATGATGTATTTTTTTTGTGCTTTATGATTCAAAATATGTAATAAAGTATGTAATCATTACGCTGAGCAAACGCTGAGCAAACAAACTACAGACTCAGCTCAGAGTGTTGTGTACACTCAGGTGAGCGATCAAAAGGCTGTGCGAAACCATCTTATCAAAATTTTTGTGATATAAAATACGACATGACAAAATGTAAAAAAAAAAAATAACACTGTGCAGGCAGTCTGCAGTTTGTAAAAGGGTCTACAAACTCCAGTGTTCTTCCTGCTGCCAGGTGTTGTTCCTGAAGTGTGGTCAACAACAACTTTTAACTGGAGACACGAAGCAAAGCATTTGCTTGGTCTGCCAATATTTTATCAAAATACATAGTACGCAAAACCTATAACTAATAATGGCACATAAATGAACAGGAAGTTACATTAAATGCTGCATGAAAAAAAATGAGTAAAACATTCAAAATGACTGCTTTGATTCCAAAAGTTGCATTAGGCGTGCTTTAATAACAGTCATATAGTCTGTGCAGCCCGGAGGCCCTCCAGCAGCCATAGAATTGAAATGTTTTACTGGCGCTTTGTTTTTAACCTTCGGCACAATTAAAAAGCCAGTACCAGATGACCCCTTGTTGAAATTTCTGTTTATTAAAAGAATGACTGAAAAAAGGAATTTGGAATTGTTTGACTGGAAATTAGTTTTCCAAAATGTGATGTTCTTGCCTGTTTGACTGCATTATTGTAAATTGAGTTTTTCACTGATTATCTCATAGTGAACGACTTTGTCTTGTCTCCATTTCCTCTCCGCATTCCTGCAATTTTTTCAGTTTTTTGATTTCAACAGCCCTCCATGAGGAGGGTTTAGTTTGTATCTTTTTGGTTAAGGCGGAGCTACTGAGTCAAGGGCTGACTTCATACTCCTGCTAAAATGATCCACAATTAAGTCTCAGAATGCAGGTAAAATTTCAGCAGGAGTATTGTTTAGAATAGTGATTAAAATTTGCAGCCACCTCAGTGGTTAGTGGTTACTCACAGCTCTCACTGGGGTGGTGATATTAACAGTCAAAAACAGGACACATTGTCACCCCTTCAGATTTATTTTTTTTTATAGTTTTAACATTCATTTTTGGGTAATTTATGATTTTGATTCAATTCCCTGTAGCATACATACAAAAACTGATATCATGGCAGACATGATGTTGGATTACTGACAAACTGTCCCTCAGCCTGAGGCCAGTGTGTCCACCAAACTTTAGGAAATCCCTTCATTACTTCCTGCTGACACACAGGCTAAGATGAAAACCATCTGCCACCCTCAACCGAATCAGATAAAGGCATTTATATCAGCACATCTAATGTTACATATTAGATGTACACCGAAATGAATCATGTATCAGAAATATTAGCCCTCCAGTGTTTGTGCCTGTCTGTGTGAGCATGCATGCTTACGGAGTACATATTTAGTCATACACTAGAAAAGGAAACATTGATATGCTAACGGAACATCGTTTTTAATACATCTACATCTTTGCAGGCATGTAGATGCCTTGGTGTCCCGCTTTGCAATGGTTAAGCAAGAAAACAGGCAAGGTTGACACCAAGACGGCATTTTGTACTGAAGCTGAACACCGTTTTAAGAAACCAGCTCCATTTCAATGTTTTCGTTCCTTTTTACACACAAGACAGGATTTAGTCCTCTGCTCTTTAGAGGGATAACACTGCAGGACTAGAACACATGTTGACATCTAACAGAAAAAGCCAACGCCGAAGAGCCTTAAACCTTCATTCTATCTAATGACCATCAGGGGGCGACTTCACTGTTAAGTAGTCAGGTTCCATTTAAGTCTATTGAATAAAGTTATCACTGGAATAAAACCTTATGCTCTAATAATTTCACAGGCACCTGTGAATCACTGGCCCTTAGTATAGCCAACCATTTAGAGAAGGAACTAGACCAAAGTCCAAAGACATCCGATGAGCAGATGTTTCACCAACTTACACTCAGCAGCCACCAAACTTTTCTACTTAAAATTACTTCATCCCATGCACAGACTAAAGAATAATTACAGCCCCAGTGTGAAACTGTTACATCCCTTTTATTAAAAATGAACAGTAACACACCAACCAACTAAATTGAAGGAGTCAGAGTAGACGAGGCAAAAAGTGAATTTATTTACAGTTTCTTCGGTTTTACAAACAGAAGGTTGCAACAAAAAAATGTGGGGGAGATGGGACAAAGAGGTTGTGCCAAACAAGAAACCAAATATAACAAAATAGGGCCTGACTAACCTCTACGTCCACAAACAAAAGGCCTAACTAACTTATCTAAAAAAAAAGGGCCCACCAAAATAAGCACAAGGGTGGCACCAACCAATAAACCTAATGTTTTAGACAACAGTGACTACGTGTGTGAAAATGTAAAGGCCACCCAACTCACCTAATGTCCTCAAACTCCCACCACATACCTTGCAGAACCCAACACAGTTTGTTTGACCAATGCAGCAAGCAGCTCAAACAGGTCCAGTGCAGGAAAAGAGACTGTGTCACAGGGGCTGGCTCCTTTTCTCGATTGCCTGGAATCCTCATTGGGCAGCTCCAACCTGGAGGGCCCAATGAGCAGCCTGACCAGGTCCTTACAGGTGAAACTCATTCAGGGTGTTATCACCTGGAGGAAGAGAGGGGGAGGGGAGAGAGACAAGAAGGAAAACAGAACACACAGGCACTTGGATCCTGCCTGGCATGTAACAGACTAATTAAAAAAATGTAAAATGATCCTTCAAATTTCACTCAACTTTTCATTAACATTTTGGCCAGAAAGCCAGATTGTCAGGCTGCACATCTGGACCCATTTGCTGTCACATGGACCAATCCAGCCATTACCAGTGTGTTATTTGTTATAATCAGGTATACTTTGGTGCTGCTGTGTATTTAGGGTACAATCCATGGCCCCATTATAAAAACAGGGCAGCTCTACCACAAAGTTTCATAGCATAAGAGAAGTAATAGGTATTTTCTGACGCTCTTTACATCAGTTATTTTATTAACACCATCAGAGAGCAACAATTGATTTAGAAATGAAAATACACTCATTTTGATTGATTCATTCAACCTTTTAATTAATATGGTTATGTGGCTTTTTTTGCTCATTGTGTGTGCATCCCTTTCTGTATGTACAATATTTTCCCTTACATAGTGGTGGTGGAGTGTCGTGCTGTGAGTGTCATTCGTAACTGTTGAGATTGTGTGGGAGAGTATGTGTGTATGAGGCTGTGCACAGCGTGTCTGTATCTGGTGGACATCAGGTTATACAGTAAAGGATTGATTGCAGCACTGAGGTAGAAGAGCACTGAGGACACCAGGTTGAAATATTGAGACAGATAATATAAAAAATACATGTGTGTGTCAGAGTGTATGTATGTATTGTTGAGGTGTGTGTCATCATAGTATAGGTCGCTGGGTGTCACAGCACGTGTGTTTATGACTGGAGCAGGTGTGTTACCGAGTATGTCACTTTGTGTGTGCATTAAAATGGATGTACCGTTTGTGGTGCTTTGTCTGTTTGTGTCTCTGCTACTTACAATTGTTCTCAGTTGTGTATTAACATCTGCTGGATCATTACTAAGATTTTGCGTTTGCGTTTGAGCGTTTCCGTGTTTCCCTCTCCTGTGTAATATAACGTGAGAATAGAAGTGTCTGTCTGTGGTCGTATCATCAGCCTGTTCACGCATTTCAGTTTTTAATTCTGTTAAGGGTGTGTCTCTGTCACTGTGTGTGTTTGGATGGATGTCACAGAATATTTTATCCCTCTCTTTGTGGGCTTGTGTACTAATTTGGCCAGTGTTGAAGTGCATGTCTGAGTGGCGAATGGATGTGACAACTTTGTTTAAACTGATATCTCTCTCTGTGCTATCAGAAGGAGTATTCATATCTAAGTTTGAATTTGTGTCCATATGTGTTTCTTGTCTGTCAATACCGGTGCCCAGAGAGAGAGAGAATATGGTCCGGCCAACGTGGAAGGGCAGCCAGCACAGAACAAACGCCAAGACAATCACTCCTGGAGGAAAGTGAGAGGGGAGAGAACATGAAGGTAACAGATGTACTGGATACTCAGTTTACATATGTGAACTATCTTTTCAACGAAAAGCATCTGTAAACACAAAATTGGTGTACAGACAAAACATAGACACTTACAAATTGGAAGAATATATGAAGTTCTTGGACCAGATGTTGTTCTTACTCCAGTGTCGGCCTGGAAAATAGGGCAGCGACTTACCGGAGAAAAGGTAGACTTATTAGCTTAAGATAACTCCTAATGGATTTTACAAGTTAAATACAACCCATGATGTATTAACTGCTGACTGCATTTTCAGATCAGCTTTTTCAAATATTTCTCAAAGAGGAGAAAGATGAAGATGACTCTAGTCAGGTATTTATTAGCTTTTGACTGACTTCATTTTATTTGTTTTTTACTTTTTAACATTCAGCCTTTATCCAACAATTCTATACCAATGAGAGCGAACGTCACTGATAAAAAAAAAAAAACAAAAAAACAAAATCTAAGATCTTAGAGCATTTGTCCATTAATGCTTTAAAAGTTCATTAAACACAATTTAATCAATTCAACCAACAGTTTATATCAATTTTAAAAAACCCAGAAGCTTGAAAGGTTGACTGCACCTTTTAAATCTTTGTGCCCCAGTGTCATCTAGTGTTAAAAGCGAGGACTACCGCAGTCACACTACATACTCAATGGTCCACACTGATAACACACTACAGCTCCCATAATGCACTGGCAGCCAGGACTCATACGGCATACAAAGAACCTGTTAATGAGACATTAAGTGGAGACAGGACTCACAAAAAGCTTTACACCTTTTTGAAGAAATAAAAACTTCACTCATTGTAGTTACTTTTGTGAAAATAATAGCTGTGTGATTTGTTTATATAGTTTAGCGATCTTGTCGTATTTCTTTAGTTTGGACAACAGAGAAGAGTTTGAAAATGACTTTTCTCTATGACATGAAAACATCTGTTCTGAACACAGGTTTTTAAGTTCTGGGCTAAAACAAGTGAAGTCAGATATATGTTGACTTATGACTGTTGAATTATTTGTTTGTTGTGCTTAACTCGGGCTTCTCTTGTTCATTTGTGTGTTTTGTTGCCTGACTTGAACAGTTGCCATCTTATTGTTTCTCATTAGATTGACTAATGTGAGTCTTTCTGCACTTTTTTCTTGTGAAGTAATACATTTGTTTACATTCAATTCAAATTAAGATTTTACTATGAAAGCTTTTGACAATTGTGTGATTTCATTTTACATGAAAAATGTCATTGTAAATGCTCGCATTCATTTTGAGACAAGTCAAGAAAATACAAATTAACTTGGAACTTGGAATTAATTTTAAAAGCTGCAGCACATTCTTGTGATTCCAATCACAATATCATTTCCATATATTAATATAATAGATTTGTGGGGAATGCATTTCTTCAGAATTATTTTCAGCACTTCTTTCATGAAGCTGGAGATGCCAGGATAAATGGAAGAAGCCATGTGATTGACTGATTAATGTGTCAATCAGAAACAGACATTTGATTGACAGCTTCATCAGCCAATGATGGCGTTGGTTGACCAGCGACGTCAGATTTCATACCGATTACTTTTTGCATAAATTATTCGATTACCGGCGATTTCTCATTGGTGAATTTTTTCTCAATCATCATATTAGTACCCGTAAAAACCTCTCACGTCAAATACTGGTCGTTTAACAACTTTAATGTGCACGGTTCAAAATATAAAAGTTAAAGAAATAATCAGCACATATATTAATGAATTCAATAAAACAAAACACATTTGAGCTTTTCTGAGCTTTTGCTGAGCAGCATTATTTTTTAAAACAACCCCTCCTGTCATCCTCTGTGTGCAGATCCCCATAAAAGCACCAGAAAGTGTACTGAGGAGGTGCTTTTTCCATTTTTCCTTCGATATCAGGCAGTTTACCGGATGCTGAAAGAATGCTGAAAGAATGTATGAGCGGTTAACAACGAAGGAGTGGATTCGCTCCAAACCGGCTCCAAGATGGCGGCTAACGCTGTAAACGCCGGAGAACGACAACGCGAAGCTGTCAATGTCCAAACAACATTTACATCATCTCTCTGAAGAAGGAAACACTAAACTGCAAGTTTTGGGCACCCGCCGCCGTATTTGCCTTTCTCTGGTGGAGAATCCCTCCTCTTACACTGCCACCAGGATGACAGCATACAAAAGTACGGACAGTTATAATTCAATATTTCAGTCTGGATGGGTCAGTAATGCTGCCGTCTGGGAGGTGAAGGACAAGAAGTTCTTCATTGGTGAGTGCTAGCGTTAGCTAACGTTGCTATGGGTCGTCAGTGTCAGTTGGCTTCTTCAGTCAGCATTGTAGGGCAGGAGAGACAAAGCATGAATATTTTGGTCAGGTTGGCCCGGTCCCTTATAACATAAATCTGATCCCAAATGTCAGCTAAATCTTTCCTACATTTATAATGACCCACAGCTGGCAGCTTGGGTCGCTGTGGAGAAACAGGGATTGGTGCACCTGTATGGCAGCTTTGGGGGAAGTGGGCTTTCTTTCTCAGACACGACTCATTCTTGTCTCCTCGTTGATTTGTTTTCAGCAACTATCCGGCATTTTGGTTAAAGTTAGGACAAGACTAGTTTAAAAAAAAAAAAAAGGCAGCTGGCGGGCACAGGACGTAGCGTCTTTTTCCCGCCAGGGGGCGTTCCTTGTTGTTAGCTTAATGGAGCCCATATCCCATAATGCACCTGATGATTCTATTTATCATGACATCATCATCATTCCTTTGGATCAATGACATCTTAAGAGTCTTAGAATTTGTGACATCTTCTTTGCCTTTGATCTTTTTCACATAAATACGGCTCCCCAGTCCAGAGACGGCACAGTTCGTCAGAGCTTCCGGGTGAATTCACATCACGATCTAGCAAGAACAGAAATCTCTGTGTGGACACAAGTGCAACAAGCCGAAGAAAGCAAAGTGAAGAACTTGACCAGAGTTTCCAGACAAGAGTCAGAGAAGACCAGTCAACTGAACTGCAGCCTGAAAACGAAACACAGACTTCCACCAAAATGGAAGCAGGAGCTGCTCCTTCAACTGCTGTTTCCACTGAAACACAGCACAAAGAAGAACTTAGACCCACGCCAATGCCAAAGATGTCAACCACAGCTGGCTACGTGGAGATCAGTCCAGGAGTCTGTATCTACCAAGTTAACAACAAAGGCCAAAGACCACCGCACAGGAACCAACAGCATCCAGGTCCCAGGCAAAACAACTGGCAACGACCAGCAAACACCAACCAGAGGAAACTCTGGAACCCCCAACAATTCCAGCCCAGAATCCAGACTGCTCCACAGCCCGGAGCTATGTACCAGGTCCAGACTGCTCCACAGCCCGGAGCTATGTACCAGGTCCAGACTGCTCCACAGCCCGGAGCTATGTACCAGGTCCAGACTGCTCCACAGCCTCCAGCTATGTACCAGGTCCAGACTGCTCCACAGCCTCCAGCTATGTACCAGGTCCAGCCTACAATCCTGACCAACCCACAACCTGCAGTTGCCTCCCACATCCTGGAAAGACCACAGCCTACAGCTCCTTTCACTGACATAAACAAACCGGCTCTCCTTCCAACACCAGTGAAACCAACACAACAGATCATCTTCGAGATGACAAGGGAAAAGTTTGACTTAATTAATGAAGTAGAGAAGCTCAAAGAGCAGCTTCAACATCAAGCAAGTCAAGCAAACCAGGAGAAGGAAGCCTTAATTGCTGAGCTATCTATGAAGGAGAAAGCTGAAAGGGATGCTGCTCAGCAAATACGCCATCTAGAAGAAACTCTCCAAGCTGAAAGGGTGAAGGCTCAACAATGTCTGGCTGCACAGCTGGTGGAAACCTCTCTAGCCCAAGCTGCACTGGTCATAGCCAAAGACCAACTGGTCGAGTCCAGATGCCAGTGGGAGACAGAAAGATCCCGTCTCCTGGATCAACACCTGCAGGAAACCTCCAACCTCCAGTCAGTGTTGATGAAGGCGCAGGAAGACCTGTCCCAGAGGAGATTGGAAAGGTCCTCCCTCCTCGAAAACCAAGTCCAAACCAAAGACGGTGACAAAGACAACAGTACAGCTGAACTCATGGAAAGATTAACAGCTCTGGAACAACAGGTGGAGGAAGAACAGAGCAAACCAAAGAAGAAATCCGCCTGGAGGCGATTCTGCCGGATCTTTAGGCGACCTCAGCGTAATCCGTCCACATGATCAAAAGTTGCCAAAAGGTTGCTCTTGGGGACCACTTCACACAGCCCCCCTCTTTTTCTCTCTCGTGGCCCCCCTTGCTCCCTCTCTCCCACTCTTTCGCATGCCTTCTCTCTCTTTCTCTCTCTCTTTCTACTAAAAAAAAAATAAAATAAAAACAAACAAAAAATAATTATATGTCGGAAAGATTATATTGTATTTCCCCTAAAAACATCACACGTGAATACTTTTCATGTCAAATATTAATGTCAATAAGTTGCTCAGGACCCTTCAGTCAAACAAACACATGAAAGTAACAAATTCTTCAGAAGCATTAGTTAATGTTGGGTGGTAAACAGTGGCATCTCCTTTTTTGTTTCACATCTTCTAACAAAACAGAAATGTGTTTCTGTAGGATCCCAAACCAAATGTTTTCAACATCATCCAGCAATCATTTTACTCTTGCTTTTATGTTGTTTCTGTCAGGTTATGATGGTTATAATGATAATAATAAAAAGATTTGTTTATATAGCACCTTTAAGAAAAAATCTTTAGAAAATGCTCAACAAATATAAAAACAAATATAGACAATTCACCTTAGAAAGATCAATAAATAAGTAATGTCACTGGATAAAGTGACTTCAGCTGGACAACTGGACCACGACTTCAGCAGCTACAGGCCGGTGGCACTAACATCTCACCTGATGAAGACCCTGGAGCGGCTTGTCCTTGTCCATCTCCGCCCCCTGGTGAGCCCTTCACTGGATCCACTCCAGTTTGCCTACCAGCCGGGAATCGGGGTGGACGACGCTGTCATCTTCCTCCAACACCGGGTTCTCTGTCACCTGGAGAAACCTGGGAGCACTGTGAGAGTCATGTTTTTTTGTCCAGTGCGTTCAACACTATCCAGCCTACACTTCTGAGAGAGAAGCTGGAGCACACCGGGGTGAACCATCACCTCACACACTGGATTGATTCTGGACCATCTTACCAACCGTCCCCAGTATGTGAGGACCCGGGACTGTGTGTCTGACACTGTCGTCTGCAGCACAGGGGCCCTGCAGACTTCTCCTACAACACACCCACCTGTCACCTGCAGAAGTTGTCCGATGACTCTGCAATCGTCGGCTTCATCTCAGATGGGGATGAAAGAGTACAGAGGACTGATGCAGGACTTTGTGGACTGGTGCCAGTGGAACCGCCTCCAGATCAACACGGGGAAAACTAAAGAGCTGGTGGTGAATTTCCGCAGACTAGCACCCTGCCCTCCGACACCGGTGAACATCCAGGGGACAGACATAGAGATGGTGGCATCCCATAAGTACCTGGGCTGTCACCTAAAGACAAGAAAGGCCAGAGCAGACTTTATCTACTCAGAAGACTGAGGTGTTTTGGGGTGCGGGGGCACTCCTGAAGACCTTTTCTGACCTTTTTCTGGAATCAGCCATCTTTTATGGAGTGGTCTGCTGGGGAGCAGCATCTCGACGCCTGTCAGAAAGAGACTTGACTCTGTCCTGAGATGCCCCCTTGACTCAGTGGGGATGGTAGGAGAGAGGAGGATGATGGCTAAGCTGTCATCCATGTTGGAGAACGACTACCACCACCTGCAGGACATCTTAACAACACCGGGGAGCTCCTTCAGCGACAGACTGCTTCATCCAAAGTGTGTGAAGGAACAATATCGCAGGTCTTTCCTTCCTGCAGCTGTCAGACTTCAGAACCAGCAGACCACACACAAAACTTTTTAAACTGACTGTACTGTACATACTTTTTTATATTACTTATCTATATTACTTGTTCATGTTGTCTAAACTGTACACTGTTATTTATTGTCTAATTCTATTTCTTTTTTACTGATGCCCTCTTTTGCTGCTGTCTAATATCAAATATCTTATCATAAATGAATGAAATAAACAATCACAAATGTATAGGTTGGACAATTAGTAGTTTGTTGTAGTAGTAGTAGTAGTAGTACACTTTTAGTCACGGTCCTACGCACAGTTTTATAAGAGAGGCCCCTGGACACGGTCATTTATCCACGGTGAAGGTTTGGATGAAGATGGACTGTCTTTAGATCATTTTGTCACACCGTGGCGAGGTTGTCTCGTCAGGGTTTTTTTGTGGCTTTGTCATTTCCTGTTTTATTCAGAAATTTCTAGCTGTTATTGAGCTTTAGACTTATTGACCCGCCCCATGGTTTGGGTTGGTCATATTGCTGTTTGCCATTTAAATTTGTGAGCGTTCCCGCATTTCGTCAGTCTCTCAGAGAAGGTAAGATTTCAGCAAGAGTTTTCAAACTAAGCGCTATTTGCGATGTCAGTCTCGGAGACTTTAACATTTCATTTTCATTCAATCGTGTGTGCCGGCCGGCCGGTGTTGAAGCGCAGCATGAAGTGGGTTGTTCAAAAAGCGTGGTGTGATGATGAGGGCCGACATGAAGCGATCCTAACTGTATCAGTTTTAAACTGATTGGTCAGACTGCAGCTAATACTGTTTTCCTCACTTTTAGAAAACAGCGACGGAGCCCTCCAGAAGCTGGAAGTACCAGAGATACAGGATCACTAAGAAGTCTGAAGGATCGAGAAGTGAGAAAGAAAGGTTATTAAAACAAACAACACCTCAGTGTCACCGCAGTAAAGCAACAAAGGACAACAATCACGGCCCCTCCGCGGTGACTGAGGAAGCTTCAGATTCAGGTTGGACTTTTTCTGGTCACAATGTAGCACACATATTCACCTTGGAAAAAATGAATGATTTAATAGATGTGTCAATACTAAGTCATATTCAGAGCATCACCTTTTGGACACAGGAAGTAAGATTAAACACAAAAACATCCTCCAGTTTATATGATATTAAAAGGATTTGTTGTCTCACCTCTAAATAGAGGGAGGAAACAAAAAAACAAAACCTAACGTGATTTCCGAATTATAAACCGCTACTTTTTTCACACCCTGCTGGTTAAACAACGATGCGGCTAATTTATGGATTTTTATAAAAGTTGAGCAGTAACATGAAGAGGCAGCAGATGAAGAATGTGTTTTCTATTTCTCTTTTGTCATTTGTGAAATCAAACAGTCCATAATTTAAACACAGTCCAAAATCATTAATGTGGTCCAAAATAAAACGACAGGGCTGAACCCTCTCTGGGAGAAGACAATGTTGGTCTCTATCCTGCTCCTCATCACACTGACCTCCTGTGTGTGTGGTGAGTATACTCCTAAACTTTCTGATCCAGAAATAATCCTAGTCCTCAGTGAATCTGGTCATCACTGTCCCTCTTTGTCTCCTCCACAGGAACATCAGTAAGGACACACAGCTCCTTTCAGGCAGAGGAGAACCAAAACATCACACTGGAATTGAACTTCACCAACAAATACCACTCAGAACATGAATCCTTCTATATCGTCTGTGAATGCAACACTGGTCATGGAGCCTCAGTCGTGTATGAACTGTCTGCTGGTGCTGAGTCTCAGGATGAAGAGTTTACAGGAAGAGTCCACTCTGACAAACACGCCATCGGAAAAGGTCAATTCAGACTTCACATTTCAGGACTGAGGACTGAGGACTCAGGACAGTACTGGTGTAAAGTCAACACAAATGACGCTTCATACTTTGGCCAATATCAAGTCAACATCTCCGGTAAGTTCAATTAGTGATGAAATAAGACAAAGGACTATGAAGTAGGATTTGCAGATAGCCATGTCATTTCAGGGTAAACCTTCCTGTGTTTTATATGGCTATTATATATTACAATTTACATATTTACATCAGCTGCATTTTTTGTTTTTTTTTGCCAGCAGTTCTTCCTTCATCAGGATACTGCAACAGTTTTGCTTTTAGCTTTTAATCTGTCCTTAAATTCTTCAAACTTGTTGATGATAATATGTTTATTAGTGAATTAAGCTGCTCTGCTAGAAGTCGGATGGTCATAACCACGTACACATGCTGATGAGCAGACAAACATGGGATAACTTACCAAACTGATAACCAGCGTCTTAGCACTGACTGCTGTTATGGAGGCTGTCAGGTGAAATTAAGCTGGATCACTGGAACATTTCTGGGTTTGTTAAACCTGCTTCATAGGGCAGGCATGAGAACAGCTCTGTGTGTTGCTTTGGGGAGAAATGTGGGAACAAAAGGTGTGTCTGAAAAATGTTTCTGGATTAATTCAATAGCAGCTGAGATATTTCAGTCAGGAACCAACTGATGGCGAGCCGTTTTCATATCTTACTGGTCTTCTCCTGTCAATGCGTGTTCATGTTTTTGTTTTAAATAGCAACTTCTGACCCGCCTGTTACTAAGAGACCAACTGAAAGACCCACAGAGGGACCTGGACCTACGAGATGAGGGCAGGAGAAACTAGGACCAGAGACACAAGAAGAATCAAGGTCGCATAGATGGGGAAGGTCCGGCTTCTACGTTGCAGTGGTGTTGGGAGCAGTAGCTTTTGCTATCACTGGTTTTGCGGTGGCTTTATTCAGAAAAAAGATGTCTCTCTCTCCCTGATTCCTGCCATGAAGCTGGTTTTCCCAATTTGGCCTCTGATCTTCCACCTCTGTCAAGACAGAAGAGAAGAGAGCAATAAGATTTATTTTCCCTTGAGAGTTTTTGACTCAAAGCAGTGTTTCTTCTGTGTTCATTTAGAAATGGTGGGCTGCCACTCTTTCAAATTTTCTCTTTTTTTTTTTTTTTAATTTGTCACAAATACACCAACACCGCTGGCGGGGGACCATCCTATTGGAGTTAAGACAACATTAAGATAACTCAGCATAGTTAAATACACATTCCTAAAGTACTGATGGCCAGCTAACGTTAAGCTAATTGGGCCCAGTGCCAACTCAGTGATGCTAACGTGGGTAAAGTAATTGATAGCATTAAGTTAATATCTACACACCATGATTTTTTTTGTGCTTTATGATTCAAAATATGTAATAAAATATGTAATCATTACGCTGAGCAAACGCTCAGCAAACAAACTACAGACTCGGCTCAGAGTGTTGTGTGTACTCAGGTGAGCGATCAAAAGGCTGTACGAAACCATCTTATCAAAATTTTTGTGTGATATAAAATACGACACGACAAAATGTAAAAAAAAAATAACACTGTGCAGGCAGTCTGCAGTTTGTAAAAGGGTTCTTCCTGCTGCCAGGTGTTGTTCCTGAAGTGTGGTCAACAACAACTTTTAACTGGAGACACGAAGCAAAGCATTTGCTTGGTCTGCCAATATTTTATCGAAATACATAGTACGCAAAACCTATAACTAATAATGGCACATAAATGAACAGGAAGTTACATTAAATGCTGCATGAAAAAATGAGTAAAACATTCAAAATGACTGCTTTGATTCCAAAAGTTGCATTAGGCGTGCTTTAATAACAGTCATATAGTCTGTGCAGCCCGGAGGCTCTCCAGCAGCCACAGCATTGAAATGATGCTTCACCTGAGCTTTTTGTTTCTACCTTCGGAGCAATTAAAAGGCCAGTACCAGATGACCCCAGGATCTGCGAGGGCTCATAGTGTAGGCCCAGGATTGTTCAGACTTTTGTAGACAAGTAAAAGAACCTTAAAATTGATCCCAAAAACACACGTGGCGCAATTGCAGCGATTCTAAAACAGGTGTAACGTGCTGCCGCCCTCTGGTCCCTGTCAGCACTTGTGCAGCTGAATTCTGGAGTCGCTGAAGGTGTGAAATGATCAGAGAGCAGGGCATTACAGTAATGTAAACAACTAGAAATAAAAGCATGCTGGCATGAGAGAGAAATGGGGCATTTTTCTGAGATTTCACTAAGAAATCTTCAGAGTTGGATACAGGTTGGTAGTTACTGAGAATATTAGGTTCTGAGTTGCTTTTCTTCAGAAGGCGCCTGTTTAGAAGGCTCATCTGAAGAGAGCAATACAGAATATTTAAAAGCTCCTACTCAGAAGAATCTTTACAATTGTTTTAAAGGCAATGCAGGGATTTGGATCTAAAAGGCGGGCGGTTGGGCCTACTTGAGAGAAAAAACTCAAACAAGCAACGTCTCAAGTGTTTCCTCAAGTAAAAGTGAATCTGTTGTGTTAAATGTATCATTTTATTGGGTAAGAAGACTGAATCTAATCGTGTCAATTTTACTTCTGAAGCGGTCGGAGAAGTCCTCACATGGAGCACCTGTTGGCATCGGTGGAGGGGGCTTATTGACATTTCTGTTTATTAAAAGATTGATTGTGTTAAAAAGGCCCCAATGGGAGACTGTTACATCCCTTTTATTAAAAATAGACAGTAACATACCAACCAACTAAATTGAAGGAGTCAGAGTAGACGAGGCAAAAAGTGAATTTATTTACAGTTTCTTTGGTTTTACAAACAGAAGGTTGCAACAAAAAATGTGGGGGAGATGGGACAAAGAGGTTGTGCCAAACAAGAAACCAAATATAACAAAATAAGGCCTGACTAACCTCTACGTCCACAAACAAAAGGCCTAACTAACTTATCTAAAAAAAAGGGCCCACCAAAATAAGTACAAGGGTGGCACCAACCAATAAACCTAATGTTTTAGACAACAGTGACTACGTGTGTGAAAATGTAAAGGCCACCCAACTCACCTAATGTCCTCAAACTCCCACCACATACCTTGCAGAACCCAACACAGTTTGTTTGACCAATGCAGCAAGCAGCTCAAACAGGTCCAGTGCAGGAAAAGAGACTGTGTCACAGGGGCTGGCTCCTTTTCTCGATTGCCTGGAATCCCCATTGGGCAGCTCCAACCTGGAGGGTATTAACATCTACTGGTTCATTACTAAGATTGTGTGTTTGCATTTGCGTTTGAGCGTTTCCGTGTTTCCCTCTCCTGTGTAATATAACGTGAGAATAGAAGTGTCTGTCTGTGGTCGTATCATCAGCCTGTTCACGCATTTCAGTTTTTAATTCTGTTAAGGGTGTGTCTCTGTCACTGTGTGTGTTTGGATGGATGTCACAGAATATTTTATCCCTCTCTTTGTGGGCTTGTGTACTAATTTGGCCAGTGTTGAAGTGCATGTCTGAGTGGCGAATGGATGTGACAACTTTGTTTAAACTGATATCTCTCTCTGTGCTAGCAGAAGGAGTATTCATATCTAAGTTTGAATTTGTGTCCATATGTGTTTCTTGTCTGTCAATACCGGTGCCCAGAGAGAGAGAGAATATGGTCCGGCCAACGTGGAAGGGCAGCCAGCACAGAACAAACGCCAAGACAATCACTCCTGGAGGAAAGTGAGAGGGGAGAGAACATGAAGGTAACATATGTACTGGATACTCAGTTTACATATGTGAACTATCTTTTCAACGAAAAGCATCTGTAAACACAAAATTGGTGTACAGACAAAACATAGACACTTACAAATTGGAAGAATATATGAAGTTCTTGGACCAGATGTTGTTCTTACTCCAGTGTCGGCCTGGAAAATAGGGCAGCGACTTACCGGAGAAAAGGTAGACTTATTAGCTTAAGATAACTCCTAATGGATTTTACAAGTTAAATACAACCCATGATGTATTAACTGCTGACTGCATTTTCAGATCAGCTTTTTCAAATATTTCTGAAAGAGGAGAAAGATGAAGATGACTCTAGTCAGGTATTTATTAGCTTTTGACTGACTTCATTTTATTTGTTTTTTACTTTTTAACATTCAGCCTTTATCCAACAATTCTATACCAATGAGAGCGAACGTCACTGATCAAAACAAAAAAAAAATAAAAAATTGTACGATCAGATCTTAGGGCATTTGTCCATTGATGCTTTAAAAGTTCATTAAAAACAATTTAATCAATTCAACCAACAGTTTATATCAATTTTAAAAAACCCAGAAGCTTGAAAGGTTGACTGCACCTTTCAAATCTTTGTGCCACAGTGTCATCTAGTGTTAAAAGCGAGGACTACCACAGTCACACTACATACTCAATGGTCCACACTGATAACACACTACAGCTCCCATAATGCACTGGCAGCCAGGACTCATACGGCATACAAAGAACCTGTTAATGAGACATTAAGTGGAGACAGGACTCACAAAAAGCTTTACACCTTTGAAAACATCTGTTCTGAACACAGGTTTTTAAGTTCTGGGCTAAAACAAGTGAAGTCAGATATATGTTGACTATATGTTGACTTATGACTGTTGAATTATTTGTTTGTTGTGCTTAACTCGGGCTTCTCTTGTTCATTTGTGTGTTTTGTTGCCAGACTTGAACAGTTGCCATCTTATTGTTTCTCATTAGATTGACTAATGTGAGTCTTTCTGCACTTTTTTCTTGTGAAGTAATACATTTGTTTACATTCAATTCAAATTAAGATTTTACTATGAAAGCTTTTGACAATTGTGTGAGTTCATTTTACATGAAAAATGTCATTGTAAATGCTCGCATTCATTTTGAGACAAGTCAAGAAAATACAAATTAACTTGGAACTTGGAATTAATTTTAAAAGCTGCAGCACATTCTTGTGATTCCAATCACAATATCATTTCCATATATTAATATAATAGATTTGTGGGGAATGCATTTCTTCAGAATTATTTTCAGCACTTCTTTCATGAAGCTGGAGATGCCAGGATAAATGGAAGAAGCCATGTGATTGACTGATTAATGTGTCAATCAGAAACAGACATTTGATTGACAGCTTCATCAGCCAATGATGGCGTTGGTTGACCAGCGACGTCAGATTTCATACCGATTACTTTTTGCATAAATTATTCGATTACCGGCGATTTCTCATTGGTGAATTTTTTTCTCAATCATCATATTAGTACCCGTAAAAACCTCTCACGTCAAATACTGGTCGTTTAACAACTTTAATGTGCACGGTTCAAAATATAAAAGTTAAAGAAATAATCAGCACATATATTAATGAATTCAATAAAACAAAACACATTTGAGCTTTTCTGAGCTGAGGAGGTGCTTTTTCCATTTTTCCTTCGATATCAGGCAGTTTACCGGATGCTGAAAGAATGCTGAAAGAATGTATGAGCGGTTAACAACGAAGGAGTGGATTCGCTCCAAACCGGCTCCAAGATGGCGGCTAACGCTGGAAACGCCGGAGAACAACAACGCGAAGCTGTCAATGTCCAAACAACATTTACATCATCTCTCTGAAGAAGGAAACACTAAACTGCAAGTTTTGGGCACCCGCCGCCGTATTTGCCTTTCTCTGGCGGAGAATCCCTCCTCTTACACTGCCACCAGGATGACAGCATACAAAAGTACGGACAGTTATAATTCAATATTTCAGTCTGGATGGGTCAGTAATGCTGCCGTCTGGGAGGTGAAGGACAAGAAGTTCTTCATTGGTGAGTGCTAGCGTTAGCTAACGTTGCTATGGGTCGTCAGTGTCAGTTGGCTTCTTCAGTCAGCATTGTAGGGCAGGAGAGACAAAGCATGAATATTTTGGTCAGGTTGGCCCGGTCCCTTATAACATAAATCTGATCCCAAATGTCAGCTAAATCTTTCCTACATTTATAATGACCCACAGCTGGCAGCTTGGGTCGCTGTGGAGAAACAGGGATTGGTGCACCTGTATGGCAGCTTTGGGGGAAGTGGGCTTTCTTTCTCAGACACGACTCATTCTTGTCTCCTCGTTGATTTGTGTTCAGCAACTATCCGGCATTTTGGTTAAAGTTAGGACAAGACTAGTTAAAAAAAAAAAAAAGGCAGCTGGCGGGCACAGGACGTAGCGTCTTTTCCCCGCCAGGGGGCGTTCCTTGTTGTTAGCTTAATGGAGCCCATATCCCATAATGCACCTGATGATTCTATTTATCATGACATCATCATCATTCCTTTGGATCAATGACATCTTAAGAGTCTTAGAATTTGTGACATCTTCTTTGCCTTTGATCTTTTTCACATAAATACGGCTCCCCAGTCCAGAGACGGCACAGTTCGTCAGAGCTTCCAGGTGAATTCACATCACGATCTAGCGAGAACAGAAATCTCTGTGTGGACACAAGTGCAACAAGCCGAAGAAAGCAAAGTGAAGAACTTGACCAGAGTTTCCAGACAAGAGTCAGAAAAGACCAGTCAACTGAACTGCAGCCTGAAAACGAAACACAGACTTCCACCAAAATGGAAGCAGGAGCTGCTCCTTCAACTGCTGTTTCCACTGAAACACAGCACAAAGAAGAACTTAGACCCACGCCAATGCCAAAGATGTCAACCACAGCTGGCTACGTGGAGATCAGTCCAGGAGTCTGTATCTACCAAGTTAACAACAAAGGCCAAAGACCACCGCACAGGAACCAACAGCATCCAGGTCCCAGGCAAAACAACTGGCAACGACCAGCAAACACCAACCAGAGGAAACTCTGGAACCCCCAACAATTCCAGCCCAGAATCCAGACTGCTCCACAGCCCGGAGCTATGTACCAGGTCCAGACTGCTCCACAGCCTCCAGCTATGTACCAGGTCCAGACTGCTCCACAGCCTCCAGCTATGTACCAGGTCCAGCCTACAATCCTGACCAACCCACAACCTGCAGTTGCCTCCCACATCCTGGAAAGACCACAGCCTACAGCTCCTTTCACTGACATAAACAAACCGGCTCTCCTTCCAACACCAGTGAAACCAACACAACAGATCATCTTCGAGATGACAAGGGAAAAGTTTGACTTAATTAATGAAGTAGAGAAGCTCAAAGAGCAGCTTCAACATCAAGCAAGTCAAGCAAACCAGGAGAAGGAAGCCTTAATTGCTGAGCTATCTATGAAGGAGAAAGCTGAAAGGGATGCTGCTCAGCAAATACGCCATCTAGAAGAAACTCTCCAAGCTGAAAGGGTGAAGGCTCAACAATGTCTGGCTGCACAGCTGGTGGAAACCTCTCTAGCCCAAGCTGCACTGGTCATAGCCAAAGACCAACTGGTCGAGTCCAGATGCCAGTGGGAGACAGAAAGATCCCGTCTCCTGGATCAACACCTGCAGGAAACCTCCAACCTCCAGTCAGTGTTGATGAAGGCGCAGGAAGACCTGTCCCAGAGGCGATTGGAGAGGTCCTCCCTCCTCGAAAACCAAGTCCAAACCAAAGACGGTGACAAAGACAACAGTACAGCTGAACTCATGGAAAGATTAACAGCTCTGGAACAACAGGTGGAGGAAGAACAGAGCAAACCAAAGAAGAAATCCGCCTGGAGGCGATTCTGCCGGATCTTTAGGCGACCTCAGCGTAATCCGTCCACATGATCAAAAGTTGCCAAAAGGTTGCTCTTGGGGACCACTTCACACAGCCCCCCTCTTTTTCTCTCTCGTGGCCCCCCTTGCTCCCTCTCTCCCACTCTTTCACATGCCTTCTCTCTCTTTCTCTCTCTCTTTCTACTAAAAAAAAAAATAAAATAAAAACAAACAAAAAATAATTATATGTCGGAAAGATTATATTGTATTTCCCCTAAAAACATCACACGTGAATACTTTTCATGTCAAATATTAATGTCAATAAGTTGCTCAGGACCCTTCAGTCAAACAAACACATGAAAGTAACAAATTCTTCAGAAGCATTAGTTAATGTTGGGTGGTAAACAGTGGCATCTCCTTTTTTGTTTCACATCTTCTAACAAAACAGAAATGTGTTTCTGTAGGATCCCAAACCAAATGTTTTCAACATCATCCAGCAATCATTTTACTCTTGCTTTTATGTTGTTTCTGTCAGGTTATGATGGTTATAATGATAATAATAAAAAGATTTGTTTATATAGCACCTTTAAGAAAAAATCTTTAGAAAATGCTCAACAAATATAAAAACAAATATAGACAATTCACCTTAGAAAGATCAATAAATAAGTAATGTCACTGGATAAAGTGACTTCAGCTGGACAACTGGACCACGACTTCAGCAGCTACAGGCCGGTGGCACTAACATCTCACCTGATGAAGATAAGATAAGATAAGATAAGATAAGATAGACTTTATTAATCCCTTGGGAGGTCTCCGTCAGGGAAATTGTTGTTCCAGCAGGTACAGCACCGACAAGAACAGTAAAAGAAAGCACACAGTTTGAAATATATAAACAACAAATGTACAACCATAAATATTCAGTTTTTTTTAGTGTCCCATCTTCTCCAATCCCTCTTTCTTCCTGCTACTCCTCCCCCTCCCACCTAGTGCAGAGTTATACAGTTTTATTGCTCGGGGGACAAAGGAGTCTTTGAATCTGTTGGTTCTGCACCTGGGGAGAAGCAGTCTGTCACTCAACAGGCTTTTCTGTGCACTGATGACAGGCTGCAGAGGGTGACTGGCGTTGTCCATAATAGCCAGCAGTTTGTTTCTGGATCTCCTCTCTGCAACTGTCACCAGAGAGTCCAGCTTTGTGCCAACCACAGAGCTAGCTCGCCTGATCAGCTTGTCCAACCTGTTTGAGTGCTTTGTGGATGTACTGCCACCCCAACACACCACAGCATAGAAGAGGGCACTGGCAACCACAGACTGGTAAAACATCTGCAGCAGTTTCCTGCAGATGTTAAAAGATCGCAGTCTCCTCAGGAAGTACAGTCTACCCTGGAGCGGCTTGTCCTTGTCCATCTCCGCCCCCTGGTGAGCCCTTCACTGGATCCACTCCAGTTTGCCTACCAGCCGGGAATCAGGGTGGACGACGCTGTCATCTTCCTCCAACACCGGGTTCTCTGTCACCTGGAGAAACCTGGGAGCACTGTGACAGTCATGTTTTTTTGTCCAGTGCGTTCAACACTATCCAGCCTACACTTCTGAGAGAGAAGCTGGAGCACACCGGGGTGAACCATCACCTCACACACTGGATTGATTCTGGACCATCTTACCAACCGTCCCCAGTATGTGAGGACCCGGGACTGTGTGTCTGACACTGTCGTCTGCAGCACAGGGGCCCTGCAGACTTCTCCTACAACACACCCACCTGTCACCTGCAGAAGTTGTCCGATGACTCTGCAATCGTCGGCTTCATCTCAGATGGGGATGAAAGAGTACAGAGGACTGACGCAGGACTTTGTGGACTGGTGCCAGTGGAACCGCCTCCAGATCAACACGGGGAAAACTAAAGAGCTGGTGGTGAATTTCCGCAGACTAGCACCCTGCCCTCCGACACCGGTGAACATCCAGGGGACAGACATAGAGATGGTGGCATCCTATAAGTACCTGGGCTGTCACCTAAAGACAAGAAAGGCCAGAGCAGACTTTATCTACTCAGAAGACTGAGGTGTTTTGGGGTGCGGGGGCACTCCTGAAGACCTTTTCTGACCTTTTTCTGGAATCAGCCATCTTTTATGGAGTGGTCTGCTGGGGAGCAGCATCTCGACGCCTGTCAGAAAGAGACTTGACTCTGTCCTGAGATGCCCCCTTGACTCAGTGGGGATGGTAGGAGAGAGGAGGATGATGGCTAAGCTGTCATCCATGTTGGAGAACGACTACCACCACCTGCAGGACATCTTAACAACACCGGGGAGCTCCTTCAGCGACAGACTGCTTCATCCAAAGTGTGTGAAGGAACAATATCGCAGGTCCTTCCTTCCTGCAGCTGTCAGACTTCAGAACCAGCAGACCACACACAAAACTTTTTAAACTGACTGTACTGTACATACTTTTTTTATATTACTTATCTATATTACTTGTTCATGTTGTCTAAACTGTACACTTATTTATTGTCTAATTCTATTTCTTTTTTACTGATGCCCTCTTTTGCTGCTGTCTAATATCAAATATCTTATCATAAATGAATGAAATAAACAATCACAAATGTATAGGTTGGACAATTAGTAGTTTGTTGTAGTAGTAGTAGTAGTAGTAGTAGTAGTAGTACACTTTTAGTCACGGTCCTACGCACAGTTTTATAAGAGAGGCCCCTGGACACGGTCATTTATCCACGGTGAAGGTTTGGATGAAGATGGACTGTCTTTAGATCATTTTGTCACACCGTGGCGAGGTTGTCTCGTCAGGGTTTTTTTGTGGCTTTGTCATTTCCTGTTTTATTCAGAAATTTCTAGCTGTTATTGAGCTTTAGACTTGACCCGCCCTGTGGTTTGGGTTGGTCATATTGCTGTTTGCCATTTAAATTTGTGAGCGTTCCCGCATTTCGTCAGTCTCTCGGAGAAGGTAAGATTTCTGCAAGAGTTTTCAAACTAAGCGCTATTTGCGATGTCAGTCTCGGAGACTTTAACATTTCATTTTCATTCAATCGTGTGTGCCGGCCGGCCGGTGTTGAAGCGCAGCATGAAGTGGGTTGTTCAAAAAGCGTGGTGTGATGATGAGGGCCGACATGAAGCGATCCTAACTGTATCAGTTTTAAACTGATTGGTCAGACTGCAGCTAATACTGTTTTCCTCACTTTTAGAAAACAGCGACGGAGCCCTCCAGAAGCTGGAAGTACCAGAGATACAGGATCACTAAGAAGTCTGAAGGATCGAGAAGTGAGAAAGAAAGGTTATTAAAACAAACAACACCTCAGTGTCACCGCAGTAAAGCAACAAAGGACAACAATCACGGCCCCTCCGCGGTGACTGAGGAAGCTTCAGATTCAGGTTGGACTTTTTCTGGTCACAATGTAGCACACATATTCACCTTGGAAAAAATGAATGATTTAATAGATGTGTCAATACTAAGTCATATTCAGAGCATCACCTTTTGGACACAGGAAGTAAGATTAAACACAAAAACATCCTCCAGTTTATATGATATTAAAAGGATTTGTTGTCTCACCTCTAAATAGAGGGAGGAAACAAACAAACAAACAAACAAACAAAAAAAAACCTAACCTCATTTCCGAATTATAAACCGCTACTTTTTTCACACCCTGCTGGTTAAACAACGATGCGGCTAATTTATGGATTTTTATAAAAGTTGAGCAGTAACATGAAGAGGCAGCAGATGAAGAATGTGTTTTCTATTTCTCTTTTGTCATTTGTGAAGTCAAACAGTCCATAATTTAAACACAGTCCAAAATCATCTTTAATGTGGTCCAAAATAAAACGACAGGGCTGAACCCTCTCTGGGAGAAGACAATGTTGGTCTCTATCCTGCTCCTCATCACACTGACCTCCTGTGTGTGTGGTGAGTATACTCCTAAACTTTCTGATCCAGAAATAATCTTAGTCCTCAGTGAATCTGGTCATCACTGTCCCTCTTTGTCTCCTCCACAGGAACATCAGTAAGGACACACAGCTCCTTTCAGGCAGAGGAGAACCAAAACATCACACTGGAATTGAACTTCACCAACAAATACCACTCAGAACATGAATCCTTCTATATCGTCTGTGAATGCAACACTGGTCATGGAGCCTCAGTCGTGTATGAACTGTCTGCTGGTGCTGAGTCTCAGGATGAAGAGTTTACAGGAAGAGTCCACTCTGACAAACACGCCATCGGAAAAGGTCAATTCAGACTTCACATTTCAGGACTGAGGACTGAGGACTCAGGACAGTACTGGTGTAAAGTCAACACAAATGACGCTTCATACTTTGGCCAATATCAAGTCAACATCTCTGGTAAGTTCAATTAGTGATGAAATAAGACAAAGACTTTATACTCATAGCTCTGTGAGGCTGTATTTGTGCTGTTAATTAGCCCTGGAAGCTACAATAGACAAATGTCACCTCCGTGTCTGCAGACCAGGGGCCTGGACTATGAAGTAGGATTTGCAGATAGCCATGTCATTTCAGGGTAAACCTTCCTGTGTAGGGTTAGGGTTAGGCATGAGGCAGGCATGAGAACAGCTCTGTGTGATGCTTTGGGGAGAAATGTGGGAACAAAAGGTGTGTCTGAAAAATGTTTCTGGATTAATTCAATAGCAGCTGAGATATTTCAGTCAGGAACCAACTGATGGCGAGCCGTTTTCATATCTTACTGGTCTTCTCCTGTCAATGCGTGTTCATGTTCATGTTTTTGTTTTAAATAGCAACTTCTGACCCGCCTGATACTAAGAGACCAACTGAAAGACCCACAGAGGGACCTGGACCTACGAGACGAGGGCAAGAGAAACTAGGACCAGAGACACAAGAAGAATCAAGGTCGCATAGATGGGGAAGGTCCGGCTTCTACGTTGCAGTGGTGTTGGGAGCAGTAGCTTTTGCTATCACTGGTTTTGCGGTGGCTTTATTCAGAGAAAAGATGTCTCTCTCTCCCTGATTCCTGCCATGAAGCTGGTTTTCCCAATTTGGCCTCTGATCTTCCACCTCTGTCAAGACAGAAGAGAAGAGAGCAATAAGATTTATTTTCCCTTGAGGGTTTTTGACTCAAAGCAGTGTTTCTTCTGTGTTCATTTAGAAATGGTGGGCTGCCACTCTTTCAAATTTTCTCATTTTTTTTAATTTGTCACAAATACACCAACACCGCTGGCGTGGGACCATCCTATTGGAGTTAATACAACATTAAGATAACTCAGCATAGTTAAATACACATTCCTAAAGTACTGATGGCCAGCTAACGTTAAGCTAATTGGGCCCAGTGCCAACTCAGTGACGCTAAAGTTGGTAAAGTAATTGATAGCATTAAGTTAATATCTACACACCATGATGTATTTTTTTTGTGCTTTATGATTCAAAATATGTAATAAAATATGTAATCATTACGCTGAGCAAACGCTGAGCAAACAAAGTACAGACTCGGCTCAGAGTGTTGTGTGTACTCAGGTGAGCGATCAAAAGGCTGTACGAAACCATCTTATCAAAATTTTTGTGATATAAAATACGACACGACAAAATGTAAAAAAAAAAAATAACACTGTGCAGGCAGTCTGCAGTTTGTAAAAGGGTTCTTCCTGCTGCCAGGTGTTGTTCCTGAAGTGTGGTCAACAACAACTTTTAACTGGAGACACGAAGCAAAGCATTTGCTTGGTCTGCCAATATTTTATCGAAATACATAGTACGCAAAACCTATAACTAATAATGGCACATAAATGAACAGGAAGTTACATTAAATGCTGCATGAAAAAATGAGTAAAACACAGCCCGGAGGCCCTCCAGCAGCCATAGAATTGAAATGTTTTACTGGCGCTTTGTTTTTAACCTTCGGCACAATTAAAAAGCCAGTACCAGATGACCCCTTGTTGAAATTTCTGTTTATTAAAAGAATGACTGAAAAAAGGAATTTGGAATTGTTTGACTGGAAATTAGTTTTCCAAAATGTGATGTTCTTGCCTGTTTGACTGCATTATTGTAAATTGAGTTTTTCACTGATTATCTCATAGTGAACAGCGAGTTTGTCTTGTCTCCATTTCCTCTCCACATTCCTGCAATTTTTTCAGTTTTTTGATTTCAACAGCCCTCCATGAGGAGGGTTTAGTTTGTATCTTTTTGGTTAAGGCGGAGCTACTGAGTCAAGGGCTGACTTCATACTCCTGCTAAAATGATCCACAATTAAGTCTCAGAATGCAGGTAAAATTTCAGCAGGAGTATTGTTTAGAATAGTGATTAAAATTTGCAGCCACCTCAGTGGTTAGTGGTTACTCACAGCTCTCACTGGGGTGGTGATATTAACAGTCAAAAACAGGACACATTGTCACCCCTTCAGATTTATTTTTTTTTATAGTTTTAACATTCATTTTTGGGTAATTTATGATTTTGATTCAATTCCCTGTAGCATACATACAAAAACTGATATCATGGCAGACATGATGTTGGATTACTGACAAACTGTCCCTCAGCCTGAGGCCAGTGTGTCCACCAAACTTTAGGAAATCCCTTCATTACTTCCTGCTGACACACAGGCTAAGATGAAAACCATCTGCCACCCTCAACCGAATCAGATAAAGGCATTTATATCAGCACATCTAATGTTACATATTAGATGTACACCGAAATGAATCATGTATCAGAAATATTAGCCCTCCAGTGTTTGTGCCTGTCTGTGTGAGCATGCATGCTTACGGAGTACATATTTAGTCATACACTAGAAAAGGAAACATTGATATGCTAACGGAACATCGTTTTTAATACATCTACATCTTTGCAGGCATGTAGATGCCTTGGTGTCCCGCTTTGCAATGGTTAAGCAAGAAAACAGGCAAGGTTGACACCAAGACGGCATTTTGTACTGAAGCTGAACACCGTTTTAAGAAACCAGCTCCATTTCAATGTTTTCGTTCCTTTTTACACACAAGACAGGATTTAGTCCTCTGCTCTTTAGAGGGATAACACTGCAGGACTAGAACACATGTTGACATCTAACAGAAAAAGCCAACGCCGAAGAGCCTTAAACCTTCATTCTATCTAATGACCATCAGGGGGCGACTTCACTGTTAAGTAGTCAGGTTCCATTTAAGTCTATTGAATAAAGTTATCACTGGAATAAAACCTTATGCTCTAATAATTTCACAGGCACCTGTGAATCACTGGCCCTTAGTATAGCCAACCATTTAGAGAAGGAACTAGACCAAAGTCCAAAGACATCCGATGAGCAGATGTTTCACCAACTTACACTCAGCAGCCACCAAACTTTTCTACTTAAAATTACTTCATCCCATGCACAGACTAAAGAATAATTACAGCCCCAGTGTGAAACTGTTACATCCCTTTTATTAAAAATGAACAGTAACACACCAACCAACTAAATTGAAGGAGTCAGAGTAGACGAGGCAAAAAGTGAATTTATTTACAGTTTCTTCGGTTTTACAAACAGAAGGTTGCAACAAAAAAATGTGGGGGAGATGGGACAAAGAGGTTGTGCCAAACAAGAAACCAAATATAACAAAACAGGGCCTGACTAACCTCTACGTCCACAAACAAAAGGCCTAACTAGCTTATCTAAAAAAAAAAAAGGGCCCACCAAAATAAGTACAAGGGTGGCACCAACCAATAAACCTAATGTTTTAGACAACAGTGACTACGTGTGTGAAAATGTAAAGGCCACCCAACTCACCTAATGTCCTCAAACTCCCACCACATACCTTACAGAACCCAACACAGTTTGTTTGACCAATGCAGCAAGCAGCTCAAACAGGTCCAGTGCAGGAAAAGAGACTGTGTCACAGGGGCTGGCTCCTTTTCTCGATTGCCTGGAATCCTCATTGGGCAGCTCCAACCTGGAGGGCCCAATGAGCAGCCTGACCAGGTCCTTACAGGTGAAACTCATTCAGGGTGTTATCACCTGGAGGAAGAGAGGGGGAGGGGAGAGAGACAAGAAGGAAAACAGAACACACAGGCACTTGGATCCTGCCTGGCATGTAACAGACTAATTAAAAAAATGTAAAATGATCCTTCAAATTTCACTCAACTTTTCATTAACATTTTGGCCAGAAAGCCAGATTGTCAGGCTGCACATCTGGACCCATTTGCTGTCACATGGACCAATCCAGCCATTACCAGTGTGTTATTTGTTATAATCAGGTATACTTTGGTGCTGCTGTGTATTTAGGGTACAATCCATGGCCCCATTATAAAAACAGGGCAGCTCTACCACAAAGTTTCATAGCATAAGAGAAGTAATAGGTATTTTCTGACGCTCTTTACATCAGTTATTTTATTAACACCATCAGAGAGCAACAATTGATTTAGAAATGAAAATACACTCATTTTGATTGATTCATCCAACTTTTTAATTAATATGGTTATGTGGCTTTTTTTGCTCATTGTGTGTGCATCCCTTTCTGTATGTACAATATTTTCCCTTACATAGTGGTGGTGGAGTGTCGTGCTGTGAGTGTCATTCGTAACTGTTGAGATTGTGTGGGAGAGTATGTGTGTATGAGGCTGTGCACAGCGTGTCTGTATCTGGTGGACATCAGGTTATACAGTAAAGGATTGATTGCAGCACTGAGGTAGAAGAGCACTGAGGACACCAGGTTGAAATATTGAGACAGATAATATAAAAAATACATGTGTGTGTCAGAGTGTATGTATGTATTGTTGAGGTGTGTGTCATCATAGTATAGGTCGCTGGGTGTCACAGCACGTGTGTTTATGACTGGAGCAGGAGGTGTGTTACCGAGTATGTCACTTTGTGTGTGCATTAAAATGGATGTACTGTTTGTGGTGCTTTGTCTGTTTGTGTCTCTGCTACTTACAATTGTTCTCAGTTGTGTATTAACATCTGCTGGATCATTACTAAGATTTTGCGTTTGCGTTTGAGCGTTTCCGTGTTTCCCTCTCCTGTGTAATATAACGTGAGAATAGAAGTGTCTGTCTGTGGTCGTATCATCAGCCTGTTCACGCATTTCAGTTTTTAATTCTGTTAAGGGTGTGTCTCTGTCACTGTGTGTGTTTGGATGGATGTCACAGAATATTTTATCCCTCTCTTTGTGGGCTTGTGTACTAATTTGGCCAGTGTTGAAGTGCATGTCTGAGTGGCGAATGGATGTGACAACTTTGTTTAAACTGATATCTCTCTCTGTGCTAGCAGAAGGAGTATTACTATCTAAGTTTGAATTTGTGTCCATATGTGTTTCTTGTCTGTCAATACCGGTGCCCAGAGAGAGAGAGAATATGGTCCGGCCAACGTGGAAGGGCAGCCAGCACAGAACAAACGCCAAGACAATCACTCCTGGAGGAAAGTGAGAGGGGAGAGAACATGAAGGTAACATATGTACTGGATACTCAGTTTACATATGTGAACTATCTTTTCAACGAAAAGCATCTGTAAACACAAAATTGCTGTACAGACAAAACATAGACACTTACAAATTGGAAGAATATATGAAATTCGTGGAATTACAAATTTGTAATTTGGAATTTGGAGTATACATAAATATGTGTGTGTCTTGTCCATACAAATAAGTATGTTTATGTATGTATGCATGCATGTTATTTAAATATGGTGCCGTGTATATATATAATAAGAGGAAAATATCCAGTTTTCATTCTTTTTGCTAAATGCAATGAAATTATAAAAATGTTGAATCATTGAAATAAAATTTAGATAAAGGACCAATGTGTCGTTCGTACTCCATTTTACCTTTTTCAATCTCCAGTCCAAATTGTTCGCTTTGTCAGCAGTGGAGCCAGGTTTAGAAGGGCAAACATGCAACGCCCACGATATAGGATTAATAAGTAAAACCCAAATATAAAAAAGAAGCTTAAGTATGGTGACCCCGCAGGACACACACTCGTCGTAGCCGTTACAAGTCTCCTGCTCTTTACGTCAGTTCTCTATACATGCATGTGTATGGAGGCATGTGTGTGTTTCTCACCCAACATTTTGACAGTGTGCCGGTGGCTCTGGTCTTTGCGGCTGCTTTGTGGCCGGAGACACAGTGTCCGTCCAATCAAGCTGTAGACCAGTCCCAGGATGCAGAATGGTATCAGGAAGTACATGTTGGAGAGAATCATCATGGCCGACAGCAGCCCAGAGGAGGCAGCGTAGTGTGTGCAGCGACACTCTCGCCTGTCAGGCTTTTCTCTGTGACCTCCATCAGCACCCGCTTCACTTCCTCCTCCCTCATCTTCTTTCATTTTGTTTTGCTGCCTTCTATCATTGTCCATCTTTCCTTCTTCTTTGCTTCCATTCCCATCTGACAGTTTTTCATCTTCCATTTCTCCTCCATCTCTTTGTTTCCTCTCATCTTTTAGCCTCGGTCCCAGTTTTCTCTCCCCTTTCTCTTCAAACCATATTAACTCCCCAGGTTTTTCACTCCATCCCTTTGTCTGTGTTTCTTCCCAGTTCCCATTTCCCTCCAATTCACCTTCCCTCCCTGTCCAACCTACATCCTCCCTCCAACTGCTGATTCCAAATTCCTCTCCCTCAACATCCTCCACTCCAACCATGACCAACACTGGTGCTGCACTGACGGCTGCACCCAGCCAGAGGCAGACAATAAGAACCCTGGTTCTGCGTCGAGTCACCAGGGTCTTGGCTGTGATTGGCCAGCAGACTGCCAGGTACCTCTCAAGGGAGAGGAAGGTGATGTGGAGTATGGTACAGAAGGTGCAGCACTCTGAGAGGAACATCGTCAACTTACAGGCAAGGTCTCCTAAGGGCCAAGGTCTGGGCCTCCAGAGCTAGGAGAGATCAAACAATTATATTACCCAGACAACATTTTCATTTTCCCTCATAAGTGTCACAGTTAGGAGTGCACTGACTTTGTTCAAAGGCATTTAGTTAAACAGACCTCATATCTCAGAGCTGCCTGTATACAAAAACTCTCTAACCCAACTTGCCTGAGAAAAAGCAAAGTTCCTTGACATATTTAGTTTTTTCAGTAGTTCAGATAGGCCTGGCATTGTAACTGCTGTTAACCTGAGCTGAGCCGCGACCATAAGAATAGGGCCAGCAGAAAAGTGCAATAAAAATGGAAACAAGCCACATCCTTCACTACAGCTTTATGAGGGGACAATAAGAGGCATTACAAAATGTATAAAATCATTCTCAGCAATGAAATACAACACTTTTAGTGTTATTTACCCCCACTGAAAGATTATTTGATCTTCCATTGCTGTCGTGCAGGGGAAATGATAGAAGAGTGATGTAAGAACACTCTGCTGTAAACAGAGAAAACTTAATTTTGCACCAGGGATTCCCCTGAGGGGAAAAGCAATGAGGTCTTGTTTAAACCATTTTTTCTCAACAGGAAGAAAAGCATCATGTACCTTTCCTCTTATTAATTTGTAGCAAGAAAATTCTTATATAACTGCACCTTCTGCCAAAACATCAGCATCTGGTTAAATCAAATGATAAATAGATACATTTTTTCTACTCTTTTACAACACTTCCCAAGCCACACTCACTCATATATACTACTTTTAAAACATATATTGCTTTTACTGCCCCCCACACTGACGATACAATGGGCCAGTTTGAAGATTATGTCTTGCCAGCGCAAGTTCCACCTTTGCACCAGAACAGACAGGAAACAAACCACCTTCCAAGAAATAAACGACCCACTCTACTCCCTCATCTATAGGGGCCCACAAACAAGACTGCAACAACGTAATGAAATCTAAGGTGTGCCTTCTCTGCATCTCATGTGCTCTCATGTGCGTGAGTGCTACCTTGTATAGATCCAGAGGCAGCAGCAGGAGTATCAAAAGGTCACTGACAGCCATGCTGCTCAGGTAGAGGTAGGTGGAGCTTCTCATGTGAGGTCGGAGCCAAACCACCAGAATTGTTAGAATATTTCCAAGAAGGCCAAAGAGCATCAGTGGGATGTATATCACAGTCACACACACTAGAAAAGGAAATACTGATATGATGTTAGTGGAACAGCTTATCTATCCATCTATCTATGAATCACTATCCAGATGAAAGCTGAGTAAAGAGTCAACTTTGATGGAATTTCTGTCTCCGGACACAGATGTTGGTGAACAAATAGGATTGATGCTAAAACTTGAACATTTGCTAATGCTAATCAGCTAATAAGCTGCTGACACTAGCTTTGTGTACTGTTGATGCGTGGAAGTGATGCTCTCTCATTCAATGAAGCACTGGGGGTTTTTATCCACAAATTGTTGAGCTTATTTTTAAATATCACTTTTCTTTTCTTTTTTTTCTTTTTTTTTGTCTTGTTTTGTTCTTGCAGCTCTAAATGACCAAATGTTTAAAAATGTTATTGCTGGCATTAGCAATGTTGCTTCTTCACCCACCTAGCTCAATCAGTCCAAACATAGGTTCCTCCATAGGTTGACACTCATGGTCGGAGCAGTCCTGCGGGAAGCCCAGTGGAAGGGCACAGTTTCTGTCTTCACAGCCTCTGCCCATGTCACCCATCTCCATGAGATCCATGATGGTGGGGGTGTGGTTGGACACAAGAAGTGAAAGCAGCAGGGGAGAGGTGTGCGTGTTCCAGGCTACAGGGCCCTGAGGTGACGTACACGGATGGATTTCCTATGACGCTCGATCACAGCTTACAGTGTAATTCTTTGTCTGTTTAGAAAATTAAACATAAGAAAATCTTTACAAGAAATCATAAATAAAATGAAATGTTTGTATTATAATTGTTATCGGAATTTACTGTAAATTCAATATATATGAATAAACACACATGCATTTAAAGATGCCTACTGGATGTGTTCCCTAAGATGTTTGTTTATGTCTGTCCACCCTGAATTTATTTGCTCCATGTTTAAAAAAGATACACAAATAGATAATTGTTTTACACACCTATATTTAATATGAACACATTTCAAGTCAATCATTTGGAGTGTAACTAAGCATTCCTAGTTATTTTTACCATGTTTTATTTAACAAACAACAATGCAATTAAAAGTGGATGATTTAAAAAGCCATCTTATCATTGTTGCAATCCTCAAAACAATTACCATCAATCGATAACATCAGGCCCTTTACAATAATTATTAAAAAAGGCTCACACACGTGCACAAAAAACATGTTTTAAGGTATAAACGATATACTCACCGACCTCCAGCATGTTGTATATCGCTCTCTTTGCAGACACACATTTGCACTAACCCTAACACATCTACAGTGTGATGTCTCTCCCTCCCTCTCTCTCTCTCTCTCTCTCTCTTCCTCCCCCCAGTGGCTCCCCATCCATATAAGACTGAGGGGTTGTAAGATGACTAAAGCAGCAGTAAAGTAAAGTAACTAAAGTAACATTTGTTCTCCACAGAAGGCAGGTGGAACTGGAGGCTTAGTGATAGAGTAAATGCACCTGTAGGACCAAAGGTGAAAAACTCTAAGTTTGTGAACCAACTATTACACTTGAGCCACTCCAGTCAATAGCTCTTCACCTGAGACCACTCAAACATTTATGAAGATAAAACCGACATTAAAGATAAAGGGGAAAATGTTTGTTTTATACAGTTTACAAACAAAAATATGTGGTTTGTAAATAAAAAACCACTAACATATTGATGTATCTTGTTTTAAAAATACAAAATAATACATATAATATAATAACAAATATAAGTTAAAAGTAAGACCAAAATGACATCTACAATGACAACAAATATAAAATAAAATGTGTATTTCTTAACTTATTTAATAACTGATGTACTGGCTGCCGGATTATTGTTTTAGTATTTGTTGTGTTCAGCTCGGACTCTGTCTCCCACATACAGACAGCAGGGGGCGCTGCTGCTCGCTAAATTAACCACGAAGAAGCCGAGCGCACGTAAGCGGAAGTTGAACTTCCCTTCTCTTGGACGGAGCAAGAAGCCAAAATGGCTCTGAGAGCTGCACTCAGATCCAAGGGCAGTCTGTCAGGTGAGACTGTGAGGGACGGCGCGGTGAAGGGGGAGCTTTGTCCTTACGCGACGACATGTTAATAGTCATTGTCATGCATCCATTTAAAACAGCAGCTGCTAACTGACGGCCATTGTTTTTACACTCCAGGGCTTCTCTCCCAGGTGTTCTCTCCCAGCAGTCATGTCAGAGTGTGTGTCTCTCCCCTCACTGCCACTCAGCAGAGGTACAACTCCACCACAGCCAAGGTCAAAGTGGATTTTGACAAAAGCACAGGTCAATCATTTTTTCATGCTGATTGTTTACATGGATTGAAATAGCTTTAACATGTGAGAAGTGAATGAATGTCTACCTTTTTTTTTAAGTCAGGATAGGGAACATTCGGAGGCAGTTTCAATATTTCACATTGCAATCCGACTTCTATACTTTTTGGTTGTATTGAAATGCACCTTTGTTTAAAAATTGACGTGTGAATCCTAAGAAACATTATGCCACTGTGCTCAGATTTTCCATGCTGTTTATCTAATAATTTTACTGTGATTGCTTCTTTGCAGGCATAGCCATTATGCACATGCAGAGTCCTCCGGTCAACAGCCTCAGTTTAGATTTCCTCACAGAATTCTGCATCAGTTTAGAGAAGCTGGAGATGGACAAGAGCTGCAGAGGCCTCATCATCACCTCAGTACAGTAAAACTTTGTCAATTGTGGAAACAGAGCCTTGTCGAAGATGTTTAAGATGCCCCATGGTTAAAGTGTAGATCTCTTGTATAATGAATATGCATTTGCGTTTGATTGTGTTGCATTTATTTAGAGCCAGCCCAAGGTGTTCTCTGCTGGGCTGGACATTATGGAAATGTATGGGAATAGTCCGGAACGCTGTGGAGAGTTCTGGAAAGCTGTTCAGGAGATGTGGCTGAAACTCTATAGCTCCAGTATGGTCACTATTGCTGCAATCAATGCAAGTATAAAACACAGTCCCCCTTTCCCCACCTCCATCCCGTCCCTGTCTGACACACGACATGGTGACCTTTTAGCCTTTCTCTCATCACTGCGTCCACAGGGTTCCAGTCCTGCAGGAGGCTGTCTGATGTCCTTGACATGCGACTACAGGATCATGGCAGACAATCCTCGTTACAGCATCGGCCTTAATGAGACACAGCTGGGCATCGTAGCTCCTTTTTGGTCAGTCGTTAGAGATATGACAGCTAAGACAGTTGCGGTGGCAGTGGTGATGTCGGTAATTAGCACGAAATAAGAGTGTTTGTTCTGTTTCTTTGTGACTAATGATTACATCTGTCTGCAGGTTTAAAGAAACAATGGTGAACACAGTGGGCCATCGCACCACTGAGATAGCCCTGGAGTTGGGATTGCTCTACAACCCTCAAGACGCCCTCAAGATTGGACTAGTGGACCACGTGGTGCCTCAAGACCAGGTCCTCACCGCGGCTACAGAGACCATGGCCAAGTGGCTCACTGTTCCAGGTACAAACAGCCGTCATACACCATCACAGGATTAGGTTTTATAATAATATACCATTATCACATAAAAAAAAAAATCCTAAATGTAATTTTTTTAGAATCAGGTAACAAAGCTGGCCATAAAAGCCTCCTGTGCAGACGAACCATGAAACTCTTATAATTACTACATTACAACATTACATTACAACATAATGACAGCAGAGATGAGATTTATCAGTTGTGTGGTGTGCAATTGAGCCCCAATCCTTTGTGCTGTTGTAAATAATTGCTCTGCTAGACTTGCTTCAGTACACCCTGACATCACTGTTGAGTTTGGTCAGGTTCAACACAGCATCCAGCAGGTCAGTAACCCAACTGTTGATCTGATCCCTTTTCAGACCACGCCAGACAGATCACCAAGTCCATGATGAGAAAGCCAGCCATCAACAAGCTCAGGTCCAACAGAGAGGCTGACATCCAAAACTTTGTCAGTTTTATCACCAAAGACTCCATTCAGAAGTCGCTCGGCATGTACCTGGAGATGCTTAAAAAGAGAAAACGCTAGAGGAGAGATAAGCATTTAAAATTACACATACACAATAGAGGGACTTGATGACACTAAAACAGACCAGCCTTCAGTGTCGTGCATTAGCAAATCCAGCTCTGAGGAGCTCATCCTCACTTACTTAGAGACTGTACTTTGTTCTACTTTAGATCCACCTGAAAACCTTCCTCTTTGGTGCAGCACATATGCAGTTTTCCGAACCTCCAGACCTGCAACTGCAGTATGTTTTAAACCATCTCTGGATAAGATCACACCAATATGCTAATTTCCAGCCAAAGACGGTGGAGTTTATTGGTTGAAATGAAACTTTCCACCATCAGCCTTATGAGTCTGACCTCACTGTTGCCAGCTGACATTTTCAATATGAAACTCCACGTCAGGGTCTTAGATAAAAATACCTGATACAATGTTGTTAATGCTTTGAAGTGTTGAGGTAATTTGTGCTGGTGTTGTGGTACAGCAGTTAAATAAAACGTAATAAAAATGTGATTTCTCCTAATAGAATATTTTTGACTTGTGATGGAAAACTCTGGAATTTCACCTTTCTGACACTAAAGCCTTGGTGTTTTCAACCTTGTGCCTGGTATCTTATGTTTATGTAAACAGGTTTCCTTGTGTAACCCCGCGATGGCACTGTCAGACACAGAAGATACAAGCTAAGCTATCATAAACAAAGAGAAGGTCCACTGGGTCTGTGAGACCCGAAGATGGTGATATCTCAGGAACTGTTGTTCAAACAAGTCTCCTTGCAGTATTGGTGCTAACACCTTTTATTTTGTCTGCTAACAATAACTTCAAGAACACTACTGACTGTTCCTGCTTGTATGTGTGAGTGCATTCATGAATGCTTATTAAAACTCAAAGACAGACTTTCTTTTTAAAATACTTTTTTAAAACTTTTTGCCACCATAATTTTGGCGAACACGAAGGGAGCCCATCTGCGAGCGGTTTCTGAGATGCTGGACAGAAGGTGTTTAAACTGGCCACAACAGCTGAGACTCTTGCAACCTCGAACTCCCCCCCCAACAGAGGGTTGAGAAGAGGGCCTAGAAATTTGCAGAACTGGGATTCCCTTCACAGCTGGGGTCCAACGAACTTGGTGGCTGTTGGTACAATCCTGTCTTTCCTGGTGAGTTCTGAGGACTGCAGGGAAAATTCTTCTCCTACTACTAAGATAAGGTGGCAGATGTGCCTGGCTCTGTTTTCAGGGAATATTGAGTGCAGAAGAAGTGACGTTCTTGGTCTAGGTCAGGGTACAAGTACGGGTCAAGAACCTGGAGTGACACCTGATTATTTCAACCGTTAAAGGTGGGGAGAAACAGGGATAAAGAGAAGAGTGGAACAAGCAGAGTGATCTTACAGCTTCATATTTGTTTTAATTCGTGTTAAAACAAAAATCCTTTCCCATCCTGCGAAAAAAAATTCCCCCTGGGAAGTTAATTAGTGATTTAAAAAAAAAACAAACAAACTATTTATCGTCAATAATATTAAGATAATATTTTTGATAATGCGGGAAGAACTGGGAGTACAGTCACGGGGTCTGGACAAAGCAAGAGCTCCACTGAAGACAAGGTCAATTTTGTGGCAAAATGGCCAGCTTTTAACAGCTGGATGAAACAGGCAAGCATAGGCAGTTACCCTGGATTCGGACCTCGACTCGGCTCCACTCTCCCAGCTGCACTCCATGAAATCCGTGATATGCCCCCACCGTATCCTGGCCAAGCCGAAGAAGCCCCACCGGTGCAACTGGAAAGAGCCAAACGTAAAGGCCCTGAGCCTGGAACCAGCCACTCAACGCGCTCTGGGCTAGAGTTCAAGGGGCATGTAAAGAGCGTACAGTCCGAGGAAAGTGAGGAGGAGCAGGAGGTCGTCCCCACGCTGAAAGTGGCGGGGGGGGCAGCTACCACTGCTAATTGGGCTCTACAGACCAGCATTTATGAACTGAGACAATTCCTGTCATCACACATGAAGAGTGGCTGGTACAAAGTCTCTGGTGCGCTCCAGCCGGTAGAGGACCTACCCAAAATCTGTGCTTTCATTTGCTGCCTGCTTTTTGTAGCTGGTGGATCATGATGGTCATGATTATGTTGCTATTTGCAGCTATAAGGGACATTTTGAATTTTGCCATTTAATTTTTTTTCTTCTGACTGTTTTAACTATATCACGTCATTGTTTGATATTATTTTACGTCATCTTCAGCTTGTTTACATCAGTACCACTCTTCCTTTTACTAGTTGGTATTAATTCATAACGGCCAACTGTGTTTTTCTTTATGTAGACCATAGACGGTTTAGGTTCAAAGTGCAATCTCAGTACAAACCACGAGTTGATTGGTTTCTTTCCTTCTGTAGCTGCTTTTTTTCCACATAACTGTCCCTAAACTCGGGGCCTTTGTGTATTCACAATGTCTAATTGGCTGGTGACAGTGGCCAGGGACTCTAGGAATCATTGAAGCAATGACTATTGATGTTCTTGTTGACTGGGGTTTTGTTGTGTCTGTAGCTCCAAGTGGCTGATTTGCTCTCCAGAGTCTTTGGTCTACTCGTCGAGCACAAGGTAAAATATCAGCAGGATATATTTACTTTTTTCTCATACAGATTACCCTGAAAAGTCATATATGGCATATTGTTCCACATCAGACGCATGAACAGGTTTTAAATACAGTCCTCAGGCAGAACTAACAACTCTGAACAATGCTTGTCAATGACTGAATGTGTAGCTTTTTGATGGAGTTCCCGTAAAGGGTGACCAGAATATATTGGTCAGCTCAGATGTGAATATAAAGTAAGTATAAGTTAGTATAAAGCTTCTCTACAGACAAGCTTGTGGTGCATTCTGCAGTCGTTGTCCTTCCTGATGTTGTTACTGTTGCTGTTTTTTCACCAGGTGAAGCTGGAGAGTAACTTTGCTTCTATTGTGTTCGCCATCATGGTGCTGGAAGGTCTGGGCAGGTCACTTGGATTTGGATTTGGCCAAACCTTTGCTGCTAAAGAACTGTGCCTCACTGCTCTGATGCATTCATGCAAACACACACACACACACACACACACACAAAGAGCCACACACCAGCCTGAAGTAAATAGATCAAACACACTACCTGTGATTTGATTGATAGTGTTGTTTACTATTATACATTGCTAGAAGCAGTAAAGGTCTTTTTAATTTTATTATTCCACTGGAGATCATAAAGTCCACAGTTTTGTCACCACGTTTCAGTGTTGATAAATACCTCAGTGTGTTTTACATCAATAGGCATTTCAAATTGCATCACTGCTGCTCTTTTATCCTCTTTTGTGCGGTTTAAGTATGAACATTGCACCCACTGAAACCAACTTCAAGGCACCTCTAACAGCCTAATGAATGAGAGCATCGATGCTGTCCATGAAGCACCGTTTGTAGTTAATTCAGTGCTAATGGATGAGTCAGACACATCAGCACACACAGATTTCATCAGACCATTTGTAGCCATTTAAGATATAACACAGAATGATGTGAAAAACCGCTTGTTGATACGTTTTTACTTTTAATGACTAATATTTATCTCAGGAGATTTTAAATCACTCCATCTTTTATTCCATTTTGAATAATGTTGTATGAGCCACATTTGCTTTAGTGAGAATCACAATGTACTGTAACATTTGTTCTTACACGCTACAGTGACGATGAAGTCTTGTGACTTTGCACTCACAGCTGTCCATTGTCTATTAACGATCCATCAAAATAGTGATAAAACTTGGCTGGAATTATACATATCAATAAAAAGGGAATCGATTCTAATTGATTGTTTTATTTCCTTCACTTCCTTAAGTGACCAGCTTGTTTTCTGACCCTTTTTAGTTACGTTGATTCGATTCAACTTCGAAGCAGAAAATTCACTATCAAGGGAACGAGATCCATTAATCTACAATTTTATTCTGTCAATCTGTCAATGAAAAACACAGCCAAGAGATGCAAATCTGTCAATGGAAGAACAGTCAGCACGGCTGAAAGAGTGAGATCAGGAGGTTTTTTTTTTTTTGGGGGGGGGGGGGGGGGTGTGGGAATGATGCTTGTGTGTCGAAACTTTGTCCACGATAGCTTATCGGCGTTGCCAGATCTCAGTTCTATGTACAAAGGTTTCAAATCTACAAAGACAAGTGCAACCTCTATGTGTGACTGTCCCCTTTCTGGAGACGCTCAGAAAGAAACTTTATGAAGATATGAGTTCTATCAAAATGAGATACCCATAATAAGGTTTGCATGGCTATATATAAAAAAAATAATACTACATATACTAAAATATCTATCATTTTTCTTATTCAATCTAATATTTACTGTCACAGAGACGGAAGGTGGTCACATACCTTTGGACAATACTGTAAATAACATTTATTGACTTGGATGCATACACCATATGTACAGTACGTAAGTACCAGTTTGTAATAGATTTCAGTGTTTCCAGTTTTGTTTTATGAGTGCACATATTTTATGTTATATGTACCATGTTGATCTTTATTTCAGTTTAGTTTTATTCAGAATATTACATGAAAGGCAAACAATGTCATTGAGCAGAATGGGGAACTGACCAACTTCAAGGCGCAACAACAAGCTCCACAGTCAGTGTGTGTAAAACGCATCAGACAGTGAAGACACATTTCAGCACAGACAGCGTTTCACATTTTGATTTTGGACTGACTTTCCATTTTCAGCCTTCTACGTTAGGCATTTTTTTGACAACACAATCAATCCTGTGATCGTTAAGTATGTTACGTTTGCCAACTTATCTCAGAATTGCTATTTTTCTTCACAACAGTCACTCATAGAGTTGATTCAACGAATTATTAGTTGTCTAAGACAGTTTCCCTCTGATGGAAATATTATTTCTTACATTGTGACATCCATCCTGTTTTCAGCTGAAGATTACCCACCTAATGATGGCATCAAAGATGTCCCCCACTCCATGTGTCCAGGAGGACGAATTAGTTGAAAGAGGCTGGCTCAGCTCCAAATCCTGCTGATACCAGGCGCAGTCCATCTTGGGAGAGGGCACCTTTGTGGCAAAATGCACAAGGATCGATGACTTGAAGACGGTTGCCATCAAAATGGTCAAGAAAATGAACGACCAAGCTGAGCAGGCGAATGCGGAGGTACGTAAGCTCTACGTTAGACTTGTGCTGTACGGTAATCCTTTGGATTTAGGCTCATTTAGCTGTGTTCTTAGCTGCCAAGGTCATTGAGAATCTGCTGACCAGTCGTACTTCCACAGGTGGCTATACTTGAGAAACTGAAATCACTGAACGTGGACAAATGTAACATTGTTCAATGGAACCAGGTTTTCAACAACAATGGGTACATTTGCCTTGAGTTTGAACTCCTGGACAAAAGCCTCTATGATTTCATGAAAGAAAGATTCTTTCGACCCCTTTTTCTGAGGAAGATCAGAGCCATCATACAGCAGGCGAGGCCTAATGTGTTATTAAACAGTATAAATATTGAAAAATGCTGATAAATATTTGAAATCAATGTTAAATGTGTGATATTCGTGACTTTTCAGCTTGCCAACACACTTGACCACTTGAAGAGTATTAGATTCATACATGCAGACCTCAAGTTGGAAAATGTGATGTTGGTCAACCATATCCAGCAGCCGTACAGAGTCAAAGTGATTGACTTTGGCCTGGCATGCGAGGTTTCAAATGCTAAGGTGTGCTCATACATTCAGAGCCGTCCATACTGGTGAGTAACTGCAATGACACTGACATACTGATATACTTAATTCACTGGTTCTCACGGGTAAATCCTGAGAATGTGAGTGTCACCTTTGATATTTAAATGGTGAAGAGTTTTTGAGTTGCCTTTATGAGAGACTGAGTCTGTTCATGAGCACAGATCTAATCCAAATTCTATGACTTTTTGGACAGGAAAAACAAACGAACAAACAAAAAAACAAAAAACAAATATAAAGTTAATGAAAAAGTTAAAGCTCATTCTTTTCTAGCTGAGAAGGCTGTTTGGAGGAAAAAAAGCAGGGTGCGCTGTTGTTATTAACGTAATTTATATTCATGCATTTAATTTTCTATTTTATTATTCCTTTATATCATAATTTGTATGACAGTTGATGGATTTGTCTGCGCTTGTGTCCTGTGACCCCTGCCTGGGTTTTTCATCTCCAATGTTGGAGACCAGACATAATGGCATTGGCTGGCTCATGGAGCGTGTGGTTTAGCATTAGAATGCTAAAAAGTGGGGAATGTGATGGAAAATTCTGGCATTTAACTCGTGCTATACTTTGCATTACCTGTTCCTGGTGTTATGTTTCGTTCATACAAACGTGTTGTTGTGCTTAAGCCCTACTGTGACAGCACTGTGAGATACAGCAGAGGGTGCCACAGGGTGCCACAGGGTGCCACAGGGTGCCACAGGGTCCCACAGGAATGGGACCTCAAAGGGAGATCCCAAAGGACTGTTGTCTTGGTGAGGATTTTTGTTAAAACAAGTCTATTCATGAATGCTTATTAAAAACCAAGAAAGGCTGCTGATGTGTGTAGACTTTCTTTTTAAAATTCTTAAACTTTTTGCCACCACAGAAGTTTAATAAACAGTTAATTATTGTCAGAGACCATAATAGGCCTTCATGATGTAAAGTGCCCAGCTTCACCTTTTCAAGAGCCATAACAATAACAACAGTAATAGTGGCTGCATTTGAATTTTTCATTCATCTCTTCAACAGATTTGTCTATTTATTTTTCCTATTGTTTTTCTTTTTTTTTTGTGAATTTGTGGGCAAATTGACGAATGGTGTGATTCACTTGTCATATTCACACTTTCATTTCTGGCAGTAAGTATCTCAAATATTGAAACGAAACGAAGAAAGAAATAATAAAAATCCATAATCCAACTCAGAATCCATGCTGCTTCAGTTTGATGTTTTAAGATTTTGAATACTGACACTTATGTCACAGCCCAATATAATAAAAGTGAAGGACCTTTTTGTTTTCCCTTCACAGAGATGACACCTGCATGCTTTTTTTTTCCATTGAACAGTATGCAATGGCATCCTTCGGCAGATTTGTTTATTTTGGCCTTTGTGGATGGATGAAGTCGAACACTGTAGTTGTGACTCAGGCAGCAGGAGCCTGGCTTATCAGCCTCACCTCCACAGGAAAATGGTCACTGACAGCCAAAGCCTAAGAGATATAAGATAAAAACATTTTACACACACTTTTTCAGTTTTTGCTCCAGTTTCTCAGAGATGGTGATCAAACAGGAAATCAGTTTTTAATGAGTTGATGAATTGCATTAGAACTGATGTGTATCGAAGGCAGTTCAAGGATGGATGAGTTTTTACCAGCTCTTGGTTCAGTTTCAGGTCCATCATGTAGTCATACACCTTAGCACTTTTCTGAACCACTCCTTTATTCATGTCAGTCGTGACGACAATCCTGAAAATGCACAATATAACGTGTCATTACGTTTGGGCGCCTGTGTATGCATTCCATTAACTGTGTATGCATATACCTGTCATAAGGGCAGTTAGTGTGTGACACGGTGGTGTCCGCCTCGTCAGTGATCAGCCAATGGAAAGTCTTATCTGTGAAGATGCGGATCTGCTGCCAGTCAGAACCTGATACATAAGTGCAGCCAGCGTTGAAATCACCCAGCAGAATAATGTCCTGCAGGGAGAGAGAGAGATTCATCCAAATTCATGTTGTACCAAACTTATCCTTCTCAGTCTACCTGCCATTTGTACACTAAACAGTTGCTCTTTGGGAGCGTGGCGCTATTTGTAGGCTTAAAGAGAATATTCACATTGGTGTTCCAACGCATGCGGACATCAACCACTACATCATAGAGAGCGTCAATTTCCGCCAGTGCAGAGTCTGGAGAAGTGTGCTGAGGGATCAGAACAAAGTTCTTCACAGCTACAAAACAGAGAGGGCAGTCAGAGAGGATGTGGATACATTTACATATGTATGTATATTCTGATAATACATGTGTGCTTTTACTGGAATGAAAGTTTGAATATGGCACTAATCCTAACCCTAACCCCTGTAGAAGAATATTTTTTACCTTTTTTATTGGAACTTTAAATTATTAAAGGCTCTGAGAGGTTATCCCCCCACTGTTGGAGCTATACTGAAGATGGTCTTTATAGAGACATTGCTGTCTGATAAACTATATGACCTTTGAGTCTCATCTTACACCAGGCTGGTGTTTTGTTCTCATTTATCAGCCAATAAAGGAAAAATGTCACCCGTATTGTGTGACAGTGAGATAGCTGTGTTACTCTCTGTCCCCACCACACTCCTACTCAGCCTACCGGTGAGTTTGGAGGAGAACATGACAACAAAAGGCTCTCTGATGAAGGTATCGGTGCCACACTGCTCACAGCCGTCGTCGTAGGTGTAGCTTTTAGCCACAGACACACTTTCTTCCCTGGAAGCAGAAGAAACCTCATTATTACATCTGTGTTGTTGTGGTTAAAGTGTGTATTAGGACAGCAATTAATCACAAGACAATAAGATGATAAACAATTTAAATTAAAAACGTTTTCAATGAAATAAACAATCAATCGATAACAGCTTTGGCACGCTGTCACAACGCCTCCATTGCACTCCTGAATGTATTGCACAGTTATGTGTTGGACTGTGACTAATACTTGTTGACGAGGTTGATGGACAAAGGCACAAATGAGTTTTTTTCAAACAGTTGAGATTTAGGGAGTCGGCATCTCCTGCATGATGGACAAAGCACATATTCTGAGTAAAGGATATGGAATGGGTCCTTTTAAAGCTGACTGCGTAGATTCTTTGGAGGATCGGTATTCCCTCCTTATGATCTTCCTGTCATTCCTGTTGATTTTGATAACAGATAAGTTCCCATACCAAGCCGGCTTTTTCTAGTGTTGCCTGATAAAAAAATATATATACAAATAAATAAAATAAACTGGAGTCTCTATTTGACAGCGTGCAGTCTCAGCCTTCTCAAGAAAAACTGTTGTGTATGACTCAGCACAGTTGTGCTGCAATATTTCTTCTGCATTTCAACACTATGCATCCTGCACCCTGTATGTATGTTAACATCGCTCTGTAGGATCCTTCAGCCTTCTGCCACCGCTCACAATCAGGACAGAAGCAAACAATGATTTACATTTAAAGCTGAAATACTCCTGGTTGTGTTTTTTAACCATTGTGAAGGCTTTTTGCCTCCGTGTGCACCTGTAGAGGAAGAGGTATCTCTCCTTGTAGCTGCTGCGGCCCAGAGGTTCACTTACAATGTGGCTGTATTTGAACTGAGATGGACCTCTGGGAAAACACACACATACATTTATAGTGAGTTTACAGCCTTTTGACGTATTTGCTTTTTATGTGTGAAATATATAATATGTATTATGCATTTGTAAAATGTGTCTAACTTGTTGATGCGCTCCATGAGATTTTTGGTTGCTGAAAGATCACTGTCTCTCACTTCCTGGATCAGAAGGATGTCATAGTTGTGTGCAATCTGTCATACACAAAGAAAACATGTCAAATCAAATAGTGATAATTGTAAAAAGAATGTTGTAAGAAGATTGCTAGCTCAGATTAAATTACTCTACTTCTCACTTGATTTATTAGCTCTGAAAATGTTTGAGAAACTAATGAGTTTATGCTGGCAGTGTTTAGTTTCAACATGTTGTTAAGTTTTTAATTGAAGGTCCCATTTGGAGAAAAATAGACCATAAAGCATGCAATAGGGGGAATCACTAATATGTGATTGGCAGACTGTACCACCCTACAGATCAGGCCAGATCTCCACTTTATCCTCAAATTATGACTCCTTCTCGGTTCAAAAAACAAGCTGGCCAAAGGCCAAATTGAAAGTTCGAGGCTTCAAAACAAGGGGTTGTCACTTGTTATGGCTAAATATATAATATGCTACCAAGTTAATACAATGAACTGTAGGCTAAGCTCTGTTGTTAGCTACTCATCGTCTCTGAAAATACATTCTTTTCCATTTTTCATGTTGTATCATGAGTATATGATGAAATACAATGCGACCCCCCTCCCAAAAAAAAACAAAACAAAAAAAAAAAACAAAAACAAACAACAAAAAAAAAAAAAACAACACTCAATTGAACGCAAAATATAAAACTGGGGTTTCAGACCGTGCTGATGATGTCCATCAGAGTGGTGTTGGAGGATTTCTTGTCTCCAAAGCTCTTGATGTTGAAGGCTCCAAGCAGCAGAGATGTAGACAGATGCTGCAGGGTCATAAAAAGACCCAAAGCACACAGCAAGCGCATCCTGGGCCAAAGAGGTACGTGAGTGAAGAAATCTATTCATATCTACAGAGTTCCTCTTTGTAGAGTGTTAGGAAAGTTGTGCATGACTGGTTCAATTACAACACTAATGCTTTTTTGTGCACAGATCAATGCTTTATCAACTTTATCAGATCAACCTATTAGGAGTTATCTTTCCTTGTCAACACTTAATATTAACTCATATTATCTACTGCTATTGAAAAGGATATGAATAAATGCATTTCAATTCGACCACAATTGCAGCTACAATGTGTTTTTGCAGTGTATTCGGCCCTTCATTTTTTCCCCCAAAACTTGTTATGTTGTAGTCTCATGCTAAATTTAAGAAGAAAATATATCCCATATATCCCCCGCTCAATATATCCCAGAATGACCATGTAGTTAAAGTAAGTCAGCTCTCAAGTAACGAATAAAGCTGATGTCTGATTTCCTGAATACTGTATGCACCTGTGGACTGTGTCAGGAGTGCAAAGGTTGTAAAATATGGAAAAAGGAGAGGTAATAGTGGTGACTTGTGGTTAATCTTGCGTACACACTGTTACACTTTGGGGGTAAAACCACACCCCATGTTAGTGTAAAAGCATTTTAAAATGAGATACTCTTTCTACCATCATACACAACATGAAAAATAACGAGTGGAATTAAAACTTGCATGAGTGACTGATCATTATAAATCTACATTACTTCAGCAAAAAGTCTACAAACGTTCTTATCATCACGTACAGTGTCAGCTTAGTTGTGTTCAGAGTCAGAGGTGCATAGCTACCTGTTTTTGTCACTCTCTATGAGGAAGAAGTAGATTTATTGTGAGGCTTGTCTGTGTGAATTCCAAAGAGTCTCCACTACATTTCATGAGCCGACCCAGTGTCAGGTGTTTATTCACCTGAGAGCGCATGTGACTGGGTCAGACTGAGGAGGAGGAGGAGTGAGGAAAGGAGGATTGTACTAGATTACAGTTTGAAACTTGGCCCACCACTTTGTTCAACAGTAACTGTGCACAATGTTCTAATAGTGATGTATTATTACAGCTGGAAGTACCAAAATGACTTTCAATAACAGCCCTAAATGTCAAAGAAATTCAAGCACGAACTCACAATGAAAATCAACACATTCACGCAACTATAATAGATGTCCTTTGATTTGTTTAAGGCAGAACAGTGGTAAATGTTGTGACTGTTATACTGTGAGGTGTTTTCAATTTAAAGTCTTGAAAAAGTGCGTTTCTGACACAAATTTCTGAAACGTACTTAAAAGACTTCTCCTGACATATACTTAAAGATATGTTTTTGAAACTTAAATTTTTTTTAACATTGTTTAAAATTCCTTTAGAAATTAGAAAATCAGGAATTTGTGCCAAACTAATGGTAAAGTGTTAGAATAGAATAAAAACTGACCTTGGTAATATAGTTTTTTTGTAATTCCATAAGAAATGCATTATATATTTAAGAATAATACTACATTACATAAATAAAAGATTGATTAAACTCAATTAAAAATAATCCAGAAGCAATGATCAAACGTTTTGAAACAAAAATTTTAACCTGTGGAGAATAGTAAATGCTTTTTACTGTGCAGGCACAGTGGTAGATAACTCTTGAAGCTATTTTTAACTGCGGTGCTCACAGCAACAGTGAGAATGCAACAGGTGACTTTATTCACATGATAAAAGGAGTTGATTTAAGGTTATGTGTGATGGAAACTCTCTGCTTTTTGGAGCCATGTTTACGTAGTTTCAAGCCAAAATGGTAGGTTGCATGTGCAGGTAATAAATACGAAAAAGAAACATTTATAAATACAGTTCATGAATTTAGGACAACAGAATATTATGTTATAGACGTAGATTCATATATTTACTTGATAAAGGAAACATAGATCTTACTTCTAAGAAGTCCACTCTGGGGCAGCCCAAGAAACCAAGAACCAAGGCCAAGGCAAAAAATCAGAAACACAAATAGGTTAGTGAAATATGAGGAATCATGAAAGAAACTACACAGAAGCACTAGGAGTCTGAAAGGTAATGCAACCTGGAATCCGTCAGACAAAGACATATGGGAGCACAGAGGTTATATATATATATATACAGGTGATTAAATGGTAATGCAACACAAATGTCTGTCTTGGGTGGGGTAGACAATTACAATGGAAGAAGAAGACAAGATAAAGACAGCAAGTAAACATGAGATACACAAAAGAAGAGAAACTCCACAAAGAGTCTGGCATTTACAGAGGCAGAGCAACAAACGGCTGCAGGCAATTCTTGAACCTTACAACTGTGTTGACTCAGTATGGGCCCAAGGTGGCCTGCACCCATCCTCAGGTCAAGGTCAAGGTACATTTTAGAACAGATTTGAATATTTCATTGATGGTGCCTTGAATGCATCACCTGAGGACGATCAGGTCTTACCCTCCTTTTTTCTGTACTGGGGCTTAGGCCAAAACCAAAAGCAGCCACAGTGTTTGTAGTTAGAGCCCCTGAAGGTCCGGGACGATCTGCCTGAACACAGCAGGTCAGCTGAATCTGCAAACATATAGTGTTGGCAGAGATCTTTTCCTTTAACTTTCATTTAAATTGTTTTATTCTCCTAAAAATTCTGTTTTTTTGTTTTGACCTTTGTTTCTTGCCTTTGAAATGTATTTTGCTCATTGACTTGGTTTTTTTAAGTGCTCTAAAAAATAAAGTCATAAGTATTATTATTATTACATGTCTCCTGCCTCTCACACAGACTGGATGTATAATCATTGTGGCCACTGTAACAATAACTGACATACTCGATTAGTGGCATAATATCTTTCCATCTATGTCTGGCAGTGTGCCCTTTGTCTGAGTTTTTCTAGCGTAGTGGAAGGAAGCTCGAACGCTAATAAGTTGTTGAACAAGAAATATCAGATTTTATTTCATGTTTACATGTGCAAAGCCACAGCACGTAATGTTCTTTATGTGCTAGCATTTATCAGACAACCTGTAATTTGAAATCTATTGTAATGACGGGCTGCATGAATCAGGTCTGAATAAAATGTCGATCAGTTCCTTATATGAAAAGCCGAAGACAGCAAGACTGTGATAAACGAAAGAGTCACAACTGAACACTTTAGAAGGAAGGAGGAAAATGATATGTGTTGGGAACACAGTGTGAAAATACCACAGAAAAAGTTTAACAACTTTTTTTTTCATTATGTATTTAAAGTATAACAAAAGAACAACCATTTTGAGACCAACTGGTAAGATGAAGTAAATAAATCATCATGTCATAACCAATTACATATATCCTCCATTTGGTCATGGGGTATTCTTATCAAAGCTTTCCACTACTTCCATTGAATGGATTCAAATGATTATGCATAAATTCTAAAAGTGGCTGACTTTATTTTCAAAGTCATATCTTCTGCATCCAACGCAAAATTGATTCATCACCTAAAAAAATACTGGAAAAGTCAATAAATGCTAATCAAATTGTTTTCTTTAGCTACCAAACTAAAGCACACAAAAATGAAACAATGTTTCTCTCTCTCCCAGTTTGTTACAGAGTATTTTGTTGTTAGTGCAGTATGTGAAACACAGACTTCACACCCAAGCTCCCACTGATATAGGCAACAGGGCAAAGGCGGGTTGCCACAGTTACTGAGGCTCAACAAATAAAGACACAATGCCATTCGCACTCATATTCAATTCAGTCACCATCTAACCTGGACATGCATGTCTTTGGACTGTGGGCAAAAGCCAGACACGGTCTCTTCCCCATTTCTGTGGACTAAACAATGACGTGATGGAGATGAATTCTCACTGGCAGTGTCTGGATACGGCTCAGAGGGAAAGCTCAGATAAGCCGGTTCTGCTTTCCACCACAGATAGAGCTGAAAAACCATACTGTACGGACCTGTGGGGACCCAAAGTCCAGCAATTAGAGAGTGAACATTGTGGAGCATTTAACTTCTGAAAGGCCAGATATGATAGTTGGAGGAGACCAAAAACAGAGTTAAAAGAGAATACATTTCTCTCTTCTCTCTTCTCTCTCAGCTTCTCCCTGTTCAGGGTCACCACAGAAAGCTCCAGCTCCATGACTTGTAGTAGATGCTCTTCCTGTCATATCCCTCCCCATTTATCTGGGCTTGGTTGTGGTTTGAAGCTGGGGCCACTCTACCTCTGAGCTACAAGCCCAGGAAGTTAAAAGTTGAAAGTTAAAAGAGAATAGAATTTGGACTTATTTACGAGCACAACAAATCAAACAGATTCATGGGCTAAATCAAAAGTTATATTTTGAATTCTACAAACTAGACCTTTGATGTCATTTTTCTGAGCAGCAGGTTATGAATGTGGATGTGCGTGAAATTTGCTATTTAATTTTAATTTCTGCGAACAATCAAATAATAGTATGGGCACAGTGGAGTACACATTTACAGACACTGGACTGGCCAGAAAAGAAAACAAACCACAGCTTCAGTTACCTCTCTCTCTTGCTCACTGGCTCAGTGAGCAGACATTTGTGAGTGTGGAAAACCAAAATGTAAAGTGAAATACAATCTTCCAGGTGCTACCGCTGAGCTTACTCATAGCTGAACAATGTGGAATTACCTGCTAAACACATTTCATGTTTTATAGCGCAGCCAACAAAAGCTCCATGCCATGTTGGATTTAAATGATTAAATTCCACAACAACAAAGACGATTATTGCCCTGTAAGAAATAAGACTGCTGTTCAACTTTCCAGTGAGAGAAAAATGACTCCATTAGTGGAAGTAAAGGGGAGGTCCTGTGTTAGTCAAGCTTCCAAACGTTTTTTGGTGCAGGCTGAACATGAGCCATTCTGCGGTTGGATTTTTACATCCTACCTTATGCTGTGGTCATTAAATTGTGGTGTTGAGCGGACGTTTAACCAGATATAATGAAGTGAAAGCACATAAAAAATGACATCAGCAAAAGAGGAATGTTTGATACCTCAATAAGCATCTTGTGATCCTCTTCTGAAGTTAGTATAAGTTGTAAGTTTTAAATAAGTTTTTTTTTATATAAATATACTAATGTTCTTTTTAGAAGCACATATTTTATATTTATATAAATAAATATCATTTATATTTTATATATTTTTATCCATCCCACATTAGCTCCTACATATGTCTGCTTTTTTTTTACCTCTTATTTCTTTTGTCTGGAATTTTCTGTGAAATCGTGCGACCCTTCTGTTGATATAAAACCTCTGCTCACTGATTGATCCCACTGATGCAACAACACAGGTAAGATCACTTTGAAGAGGGGTTATAAAATACTTCAAAATATCAAAGTTTGCACACATAATTTAATAACCAAATGAGACTGAACATGTTGCATTTTTTCAGATCCTCTGTTTTTAGTTGCCTCTGTTGATTTCTTTTTATGGCAGAAATTACTGAGACTCCAAAACAACTGACTAAATAGACAACAAATATAACACGATAATGCCAAATATCGTGAGATTTTTCCACAGTGTAGTTGTATCATAAACCAGGGAATTTAATATGCTTGTTTTTTTTTTTACATTAATAACTTCCTTTTCTCTTTGTCTTACAACTTAACGGGGATTATTAAAACATGAAACAAAATAGCAAAGGTTTTTGATCTACTTTAATCTGTTTTAGATTTTATGATTTTGCACACTATTTTCATTTTCTTACATTGCAGGTGAATGAAAGTGAACAGAGATCATCACAGTGATCACCAGCTGCCACCACGTGAGTAGTGACAAATATGTAATTACACACAATTACACAATCATTATATATTACACGTACCAGAATTATTAATCAAGCCTTGAAGATGATGATGCTTTATAACAGAGAAATCAAAGTTGCTATATAATAGTAATAATTCTTACACTGAAATATATTTAGAATCCGTTAATGATAGAATGGCAGTAAAATATCATCTATGCAAAAAGCTGTAATCTCATTTTTAAAATCTTTTTGTTTTATTTTATTTTATTTCCTTTTCATTAGCAATCTTTTACAGTTTTGAAACAAAAGATAAGAAAGTGAACTGAAACTAAAGTTTAGGCTCCATGGTCAATAAAGCATGATACCTTATTGCAAAGTATCACAGCTTGTAAAAACTTTCAGTTCTTGTTTTTTCTTTGTTGCAAAAAGGCTTCTAGTTCTATGAGATTCGTGGTGGCAAAAAGTTGACAAAGATCTTGGAAAAGGAGTCTGCACACGTCAGCTGTCTTTTCTTGAGTTTAAGAGCGGATGGACTTGAACACGTATGACCGTATGAACAGTCAATGAGAGAGTCCCGAGCTCTCAAAACATACAGTTTATACAGTGTTCTTGATAAAAGGGGGTTAGTAGAAATAACATATGGTGTTAGCATCATTCTCATAACATTCTGTCTTGTTGACACATAACTACCGTGAACAGCCAATGTCAGAATTTTTAGTCTCCTTGCCAGTTTTCTAGTATTTCCTGTTTTATTTTCGTACTCTCCATTGTCTCTCATTTCAGACTCTTTACTTCCTGCCCCCGTGTGTTTCCCGTCTTGATTACCTGCCCTGCCCCAATTGGTTTCACCTGTCACTCATTACCCCTCCTTACTTGTGTGTGTATATAGTCCCTGTGCTCTCCGTTGCCAGATCATCTGTTTTACCAGAAAGTCATCTGGGGGATTTTCCCCTTTGCATTTCTCTGCGTTGACCATTTTGTGGATTATTGGATTTTGAGTCTGCCTTACCCCTCTGTACCTTTGCCTGATCCAGGCTGTCTACCTGGTATTAAAAGACCTTTTGTTTATACCCTCCTCACGCTTCTGTGGAGTCTTGCTCTTGAGTCCAGATTTGTTGGCCTGGCCCTGATAAGGGCATGATGAGGGTTATCTTGCATGCAGATCATTTACAGATATTTTGCAATCCAGGCCCAGATGCTACATTGCCTATCATGCTTTTGAGGTTTGCTTAGATATCTTGTTGATGTTTGTTTTCAGTGAACTTTCCCTCGTGCCCCTCACTTTCCCTTTAAGCTTTACGTTTCATTTTGTACTGAGCAGCAGTTTTTTTTTTCTCCTTGCAGCCAAAAGGTTGAACTTTAAATTTAACCTCATCAGCCCCTCGAATTTATTTTCAAGCTGTATCATATTTATTTCCATGGCCCCTCGCAAACTCTGATATTCAATTAAGTTCTTCAAGTCAAGTTTGAGTTTATGATTGAGGAAGAGGAGGGGAGAGGTCAGTCAGACAGTCAAACATCAGATGTGATTGTGTAGAAAATTTGGCTTTGAGGATAAAACCTTGCCCTACTCTCTGACCATCATTGATACTCCTGGGTATGGAAGCACCAAAGGGATTGAACACGGTGACATTGTTGATGAAATTAATGCTGTGGGCCCTGTGTTGAAGCGTGAGAGGCGGACAGAAGTACGTTCGTTTGTCTCTGTTTGGAAAAGACATAGAGAAAAACATTGTTGTTCTCATCACACACTCAACTGGAGCAATGCATACAAATCTTTCAAAAGCTCTTGAAACTGGAACCATGAAATGTGCCAAGAATGAGAAGCAGCAGCTGCTTCACTTCATATTTTACAATCACCAAAAGACACAGAAAACAGAAGAAACACTGATTTGATGAACGCATGGAAAGTAATGGGTCAGTTTTCTGCCTTCCTGGAAAGATCTACACTTCAAAGGCTGAGGACAACAGAAAAAGTACTGAAAGTACTGCATCAAAAACCTGCAAGAGAATATGATGCTGATTCCACTTACCTTTAAAATCTTGAAACCCTTGAATGAACCCTCTCTACTTAAAACGTAATATTTGCTGCAGATTCATCATTGTTTTTATATGGACCTTGAAGTAATCTGATTACTGTTACATAATTTCTGTTATATAATCTGATTAAATGTCAACCAAAGAAGAAACCTGTTTTCCAGCTAGTGCTTTTGGCACTTGTGCAGGACAAAGATTTCAAACATAGAATGTAACCAGTATAAAATCATCTGAATGAGTCTGAATAAATCAGTTTCTTGCACTTATATATCCTTACTTATATATGAATTTATATTTTTGATGAACTCATTTATCCACAATAGGATCAGGGAAGGACAGAACCCAACCCCCTGCCTGCTGCATGTACAACAAACAAATTTTGGATCAATAACTGTATTCTTATTGCATACCATTCAGTTGAAATGAATATAGATTGTTACATAAGGTGACCTTGGGTGACCTGAAAGGTGCCATATAAATAAAATGTATTATTATTATTATTATAAACATATAAATTAATTTGGGCTGATCATCTGTTAGATGTGATATTCAATTGTCATATATAATTTTAGGTATTACTTTTAGTTTATAGCGCATACAAGCAAATGCAATATATGAACATAAGTTCAGAACAATGTAGAACAAAGGTATATGGTTGTTTGGTATGCACAGTATAGTATGGCCAGCTGGTATGTAGAGAGTGGAACTGAGGCCCTACTGAGATCTTGACTTTTAAATGGAATGAAGATGTGTCCTGGCGTTTATTGGTCAGTACAATGGTTCATGAATACAATCTCTGGTTTATGAAATGAGTCTACATTTGATTATTAGTTTTCTGACACAGATTCAGCAGAGAAACTTTGCCATGAAGGTTGGTTGGTTTATTTTTTTATTAATTTTCTTCAAGATGTTTTGTTTTGGCAACAGGGAATGTTGCTTCTCAATACAGTTTTCTATGTAATTTGATATTAGTCTGATTTTCAAGAAAACAGTTATGGTTTGTGCAAAATTCTTAATTAAAAAGAAATCCATTACAGTGTGTATATAGGTGATTCTTTAATTAAGGGTGTTTTAATTAATTTAGCACTTTTTATTGCCTTATTATAGAGGGGATGTCAAAACATCTGGGTTGGGGAACAGTTCTTGCACATTTGAATTTTCAATGCTCCGAAAAAGTATTAAAATGTCATCATTGAGACACAGTTTCACAGAAAAATTCCCTTAACTGAAGAATCACCCATCTACTAAATTACAAGTAGAGTAGTGGTTTAGGATGAAAAATTACAAATGTTTGTGTATTCTGAAAATGATACGCCTAGTTTATCAATATTAAATCCCATGGTAAGGAATCAGTCCTCCAAGATTATTGAATGTATTGATTTTAGCTCAATGAAGTTCCATTAAGGCAATAAAACAATCAACTCTTATTTCCTTAACCATATTACTGAATTTAATTTAACACCATTGGTTAATGAATGAAATTCATGCTTTTCGTAATTTCTCACCCAAACCGTCCATGAAAGTTGTTGTTTTGTGATTTTCCAGCAGATGGCGGTAAAAGCACCGACAGCATGTTTGACATTGACTCAACGATGAGGAGAAGAAAAACATCCAGAGTGACGTCACGCAGTATCGCGGCACAAACAGGAAGAAAACACCCAGCTGTTATCAAAGCAGAGGAAGCTCGGGTTAGCTTAGCGGTCTGTGTAGCCCCCGGTACAGGAATGAAACGGCCTTGAGAGTCGGGAATAAGCTGGAGTTTTATCATGCTCTATCCGGACTAGTGACTGTGCCCGCTGATACTCAGGAAACACGGTCCTCCTCCACTTTCCTCCGGCCCGGGCGCTGAAACAAGGTACGCTAGCTTAGCGACACCAGCTAGCTAGCGTTAGCAAATGTTAGCTTGTGGCTAACACAGAAAGCGGTGAGACCTGTCAGCTCTACCTGGACACTGATGTGTCCGGACTGCATGTTAGCACTGCAGTGTCTTTTTAACAGTCCGCAGGGATGGACAACATCAGCTAGTGTGGAGACAAGCAGACATGTCTCTCTAAAAAGAAATGCAGGAAGTAATAAGCCATGTTGTTTATGTAGAAATGTGAAATGTATTCAGCAGCAGTGAAGAATGCTTGCTCTTTTTCATAGTCAGCTTGTTGGCAGAAACTCGTTGTGTTTATGATCATCTGTGTGTTAAGCGCAGAGTCCTGTTTGTTGTTACCTAACCCTAACCTGTAATGGCCACAGATAAAAGTCACTCATGACTTTTGTAATGTTGTGTCACATTACCTATGTAATGTTTCTCCTTCTCTTACACAGTGTAGAACATTGTGAAGGTACAGATGATCTTATTTTGAAAATAATCAAATTTATTAGCACAAACAGTTAGAAATAGTTATTAGCACAGATGTCGCTATTAATATCTTAGAGGCTAGAATCAGTGAATTAAATGACAGGTGAGAGCTGCTGGTATAGAAAATTATGTGGCAGCTGTTTTGAAGGTCAATTCATCTATTACTTTCATAAGAATAAACAGTTAATGTAGAGAATAATGCATTAAAGTAATTAAGAATTGAGTTATTTATTTATTTTTTACATTACTGCTATGGTGGCATAGTGGTTAGCCAGCATCCCTCCTGCAACCTGGAAGTGGATGAAGATGAATGAATGAATTTACTGATTACTGATAAGTTTTCTATTCACTGGTTGCTCTTTGTTGTTCTGCACAGGTGTGAATGAGTGACGTGGTGCCTCCCACAGCGCTCAGTGAAGTCCAGCTCCGCTTTCTCTGCCACGATGACATAGAGAATGTCAAGCTGCTCTGTGCTGATTGGTTCCCAATCGAGTAAGAATCACAGTCTTTGTTCCGCTGACAGGACTGTAACGAATCAAATCTGATTCCATCAATGATTGTTTGAATAATATTTTTATCATTTTTAAATTAATTAGTTGGAAAAATAAGCGAAAAGGAACAAATCAAAAACACATGTTTAGTTTTTGCTGAGTAGATACTGATTATGTCTATTTACATTAACTAACTAGTAATAATATCTTGAGTGCTTCTTACCATTTCATTCATTCATTTAAAATTTTTTTTTTGCCAATATCCACAAGTTTCACCTTTTGTTTCCTAGCCTTTTTAAGTTTCCTATGTATGTTAAAGGTTTAAGCCAAATGTGTCTGACCTTTGATGCAGGTACCCAGACTCATGGTATCAGGACATCACCTCCAACAAAAAGTTCTTCTCCCTTGCTGCCACCTTCAGAGGAGGCATCGTGGGAATGATTGTGGCTGAGATCAAAGGTCGGACCAAAGTACACAAAGAGGTGTGATGTTCCGCTTCCTTACACCAAGTACAATGCCGTTGCGATCTGTAGTCCCTTTAATTGTGCTCTGCAGATGTGCTACATATTGGGATGTTGGTACAGATTAGCCACTCTGATTTGAGAATTTCATGTGTGGAACCTTGAGATAGTACAGTCTGTTTTTAGCCTGCCAATTAGAAGACCCAGAAGTACTTCACTGAGTGTGCTGTTATGAAATACCTTAAGTTGAATTCACTCTATTAGAAGGGTCTCCGTCTTCCTCTCACCTTAAGCCACAAGTTTTATAAACTGTGGACTCAGAGGATGATGCACATGGTGTCACGGTTAAATGTCCCTTTGGATGATAATTTGCATTTCAGCCTCTCCTAGCTATGTGGGTAATTTGCCTTGGAAAAGTTGCTGATGTGTAATCAGGCAGTCCAAGAGGAAGAATACAGAACCTTAAAGTGTGAACCTTAAAGATGCTCAAGTCAGTACTGAAAGTAGTATTTAGTCCATATCTGGTCTGGATGCCAAAATTATTCACTTTATCTTCACAAAGAATGGTGAGTCATGTAATTTTGCTCTGTCTTGGTGTGTGTATGTGTTTGTTTGTTTTAGGATGGAGACATCCTGGCCTCCAGTTTCCCGGTGGACACACAGGTAGCCTATATCCTCAGCCTAGGAGTGGTCAAAGAGTTCAGGAAACATGGCATAGGTACAGCTCACACGCACAGACACACACAAAACGTATCATAGTCACTTCAGAACATTACACTAACTTACACTCATTTCCTTATACAGCCTGTAACCAATGCATAATAAATCCTTTCCTTAACTTCGACCTGCATGTTAAGGAGCAAAGAGACTAAAAATAAAATGACATGGAGGAAAAAAAGTGAAAGCTTAGAGGGACAGAATTGTCTTTTGTCCTGCTGATGTGGCACGTTCACTTATACAGAGGTTGTGACAGCTTATAAAAGCACTATAGGTCTGACTGTAGCAATTCAAAAAGTATTTGTTCTTAGCTCCGTCACAGAACTGACACACAGACTTGTGACTTATTCTTTGAGAGCTTGTATCCAATGTTTTTAATATGTTTACATAGCCAGTTATTTGAAATACTTCTAAACTAGATTTTTATTGTGTTGTTCTATTCATCTATCTATTGTTCTACTAAACAGTAGCCTGTCTGCCAGTCTGTTGTGAATAATGAATGAAGTGTCTGCATACAGCTCAGTAACAGTATACTTACTTTCTTTTTCAGCTTCTGAGAAAACCTGTTGCCTTTCTCTTTGTTTATCCTGTTTGTACTGTCCTCCTGTTTTGCCCTAAGCTACATTGATGCAACAAGATGAGGAAATATTTCACCTATAACCCAGTATGCTGCACGATTTGTCCTGCCCCTCACTGAGGTCTCTCCCCTTTAGGCTCCTTGCTGCTGGACAGTTTGAAGGAGCACATTTCAACGACAGCCCAGGACCACTGTAAGGCCATCTACCTTCATGTCCTCACCACCAACAACACTGCCATCCACTTTTATGAGAACAGGGACTTTAGGCAGCACCACTACCTGCCCTACTACTACTCTATACGAGGAGTCCTCAAAGATGGATTCACATATGTGCTCTACATCAATGGGGGTCATCCACCATGGACAATATTATATCCTTTTATTGAAGCAGTGTTATTTAGCTGTTTGTATTTGTGCTTCTGTCTTACACCAAAACATCTGGGCCTGTATTCACAGAGAATTTTAAGGGAAAAATACAGCCCTTTTGTCCAATTAAATCAGAAAAAATTGGGGAAAAAATCCCTACAAATAGTGGGCTTAACTTTAATTCCTGACTTTAGGGCTCCACATTTGTTGAGGGCAATTCACTAAGTAGTTCACAGCAATCGTAATTGAGACTAAATCACAAAGAACAGTTGAACGGCTGTTGCTGTAAAGTGGATTTTCATGGAGAGAGGCCTGCTGTTTGGTATCGTATTCATCATACGTCAATACGTGGATGATAGGCTTTAAGCTTTGTATGATAGCCTAAGACAGGTGTTTTTTATTTTTTATTTTTTTTCTTATTTGTTTTTCCCAAGTATATAAATAAATACAGTATTTTCCGCACTATAAGGCGCACTTAAAAGCCTTTAAATTTCTCAAAAAACGTCAGTGCGCCTTATAATCCGGAGGGCCTTATATATGGATTCATTCTGATTGTGCTTACTGACCTCGAAGCGATTTTGTGTCGCTCACGCGCTCAAAGCTGCACCGCTTGCAGCATTACGGCTACCGTAGTCAGGAGCATCACGGAGTAATCTCTATGGGAGTACCGGTAATTAGGACCCCAAAATGGCACCTGTCAAGAGACGTGCTTACAACCCGGACCTCAAAATCAAGGCTATCAGTCACGCAGTTGAACATGGGAATAGAGCAGCTGCGAGAGAATTCAACATTAATGAATCAATGGTATGGAAGTGGAGGAAGCAAGAAGATGACCTGCGCCAAGTAAAGAAGACCACACAGAGTTTCAGACTCATCTGACTGTTTTGTTTTTCTTAATGCACCTTATAGTCCAGTGTGCCTTTATATATGAAAAAAGATCGAAAATAGACCATTCATTGACAGTGCGCCTTATAGTACGGAAAATACGGTAGTTTCAAGAATTGAAATGAGCGGGGGATTATACTGGAAAATTTTATCCTAGTAAGTCAACATAAACTTAATTTTTGAGAATGTGCTAGTGTAAAATATTAATTTGTAATCGTTAGTTTCTCAGTGTATTTTGTAATTATTGTGGGATGTTTTTAGTCCCACAGCAAGTTCGTGCATGAAGATTGACATCAGCCAAAGTAACAGAGTGGTACTCTTAACTCCAGACTTTTTTCCTAACAGTTGGGCTCAACATCGTAGTGGTAAGATGAAATGTTTTGTGATTACAGGCACTGAGTAGTCAAGTATAACATTGACAAAAGGAGATGTCATGTTCAGTTACACAGCAACCAAATATGAATGCGGTGTTTTATGTTTCCTTAATGTTTTATCCCACTGACTACATCCAGCACATCGGTTCAACCCTGGCCAGCCTGAGCCCCTGCTCCATCCCACAGAGGTTGTACCGACAAGCCCAATCACTGCTGCGTTCACTGCTGCCCTGGTCCAACATCGCTTCCAAGACTGGCATACAGTACAGCAGAACAATGTGACACAACATGGTGGGTGGCAGTTGTGGTGACTGGCGCTCTACCTTTACTTGCTTCTGTGGCTTTTATTTTTAATTAAAGGGGGTGTCTAATTTAGCCTTTCCTTCTGTCTTTCAGGAGCACAGATGTTCCATTTCTCATCAGTCTTCCCCGGTACACACACATCTGTATACTCACATCCTTTCTCTTTCTCACATACTCAATCACATATGGTTTTCCACACCCTGTCTGCATTACAGGACTTGGGTTCAACCTATTTGACTGCTGACTACTCAGAGTACGTCTCCTTATTCAACACACGTTTGGCACTGTTCACACCAGATCCAGGTTTGCAGCTGTTGTTCTGTGCCCACCACGAAACAGGGTTGTTGCATTGCGTCACAAGTGTAATTCTGTGTTTACACTGATACACAGCATCATCTGGTAAAACCAGAAGGTTTCATTTAGTTCCTCAGTTACTATACTATCCCGTACAGTTTCCTATCCCGCAGTAGTTACTATAGCAACCTGTGTTTGCCCAGCTACACCAAAGCTAAGCAGAGTGGAGGACCAGGCACACAGACGACAGCCATAGGTTATTGTTTATTCTGAAAAAGGTGTAACACACACAGGGGACCCAAGAGAGACTGAAGGTTCAAACCCTGTCTATCTTTCTGTCTCACTTCATCCTCTTTACTACTGTCACGGAGTATGCTGTTTGTATATTATATATACTAAGCTAATATATAAATTCTGAATATGTATGTCTATACAATGCTGTCCGTAGACTTAGTTGGAAGATAACCCATCCATTTTTCTCTTTGACTATAGAGTGACTCCAGAGTCATTTCCATTTTGTATAATAGGCACTGAGATAAATCAGACTGTGAATCATGGTATGTTAATAGGCTAGTCGGGTAGCATAAAGCTAATTATACACAGTGAACTTTCAGATGCAATGTAGGTGGTTAAAACAGGATATTCATCAGCTAAAGAGATCCTTTACAAATACATGATATTTTCAGTTCAATTCAGTAATTGTATAGTAACGGTGGTGGCTATATCAGTACAGATACTTGAACCTGATCAATTATGCTATATTGTTTGAAAGTCTTTCATAAAGTAGTTCATATTTCCAAGCTCAATTCCCCTTCTACATTGTTTCAAAAAATGTTCACCATGTATAATTCATAGAAGCATAAGTGAATGTTTCATGAGTGTTTGTTTTAGAGTTTTTAAATGGTACCTGGTGACAGGCCTGCCTGTCATTCTGCTCTGTGGCTGTAAAATTGCTGCTAATGTAGAGCAATGTCCATTTGTTTGTCCAGATTTTTAAAAGTGTGGTCCCCATTAGATTTTTACATTGGCCTGTAGAAGAGATAAAAAGTAAGCAATGTTCCTAACACACACACACATTCACACATGTTTACGGGGGGCGAAATTAGCACGTTGCAAGTGCCAAATGTTGTGGAATACAATGAAGTTCACCCAACATATTGACTGGTAACTTTGTAAGAGAGCAACATTGTAGATTCTTAAATTTATTGTGCGCTGTTATACGACACAGTGGATTTTAAACCTGATCCAGTGTTTCAGACAGTGAGCAGATCTCTAGATTTTATACATGAAATAGCACTGACAAAGTTGAGGGGGACCGTGTGTGGAAAATGCTAATTTATTTTTAAAAGAATAGCGAGGTGAACACGCAAAAGTACATTTCAAACTTTGTGTACACATGAAATTTGTTTTCTTTAATTGATTGTAAAGTCAGTCTCACTACCCCCTCTGTATTCCTATTTTACACTGTTCTGATATTTTGTTTGTGATTATCATATTACATTGTTATAAATCTGAGTCTTGTTTTCATTCACAATTTGTAGGTATAAATTGTTTTTTTTTTTTTTTTTTATGAAGCATGTATAAATTTGGTGGGATGAGCAACAGGTTTTTAAAAATGGTCAAAAGGCAGTGGAAATAAAGCTATCCTGACTTCTTAACACCAACTTGCCCCAAAACATTTGATCCAACACTTTCCATAATGCAACAAAATTGAAACTGTTAAACTTTTCTTGATTTGCAAATGCAAGTATAAGGTGTGTTTGATCAGTGAAACCTATTTATTTTTCAAACCACTTCAGCTACCTCAATGGAAAGTCTCATGAGGTCTAGGAAAGATGCAAAGGAAAAACTCAAGCGATAAGTGCACCTAATGGGCTTTTTTTTTTTTTTTTTTTTTTTTGCTTTTGTTGTTTTTTATTGGACAATAAATACTCATTTCCTAACTACAAAACAGAAAGAAACAGGATTCAAATGTTTAAATACATTGACTATGTGAATAATATATTGTAATGATGATCGCAGATTATATGCTTGCTCTTAAAGATGGCTCGTTGCTGCCCTTGAAAGATAAAGCTAATGCAGATTTTGAGTCAGTCATAAAAGGATCTGGACTGATTTTGTATTATTAAAACAGATGTATTGATATGATGATATATTTACTTGGTACACAGTAAATTTGTTCCTTCATCAAGGATTTTTGGGATGGTATTGTCTCTTCATCATTTAGAGAATTCAGCCAGATCTTGTCAGGGCTGCCACTTACTGGGTGAAATTATCTAAGATTATTTTAGATTCTAAGATATTTTAGTAAACTTTTCCACCCACTGGAGTCTTCCTGTGCGGAGTTTGTATGTTCTCCCGGTGCCTGTGTGGGTTTCCTCCCGCCGTCCAAAGACATCAAGTTTGGGTTAACTGGTGACTTTAAAGTGTCCCTTTATCGAAATTACGTGCACAGCCATATTGTCACGAGCCAATATAAAACCTTAAAGGAAGTCTGTGAATCTTTGCAGGTCCAGAGTTTGGTTTTTACGGTACACTGAGCGGGTTTGAAATCATGATGTAAAGTCCATAACAGTAAAGAGCTGACGTCACCTTGAAACCAGTCACGCCCATTTAGAGAGAGAGAGAGAGAGAGAGAGAGAGAGAGAGAGAGAGAGAGAGAGACACACACACACACTGAGACTGAGGTTACTCCAGAGTCGTGAACGTCGACGTTGTTGACTCCTCTGCCGCGGCGCACAAACTAAGCGGACTCATTCAAACCGCCACCCAAAGTTTTTTTTCCTGCCTCCTGGGACGAGACTCCTTCGAGTCGACAACATCTTTCAGTGGTGAAGTTGGAGGAAACCAGGTGAGCGGTGCGTTTAAATGTGACTCTCAGCAGATGTGCTCAGTCCGCGGTCACCGCGACAGATAGCTATCAACTAGGCTGTAATGCTTACGCTAGGTGACCGACGTTTGGCTTGGATTTCGCCATAACTAGTACAATAAAGTTGGTGTAAGTAGTTCGAGTCAATTCGTTTTTTAAGTGAATCGCCGGGTTGTTGTCACACTGTTACTTTTTCCAATTTATCAGCTGTGTTCAAGTTCACCGATTTCCATAGTCTTTCTTTTCCGTCAAGGATTGCCTTAGGGTGGGCTCCAAACAAGCGTGGCTGGGTGAGTGTGTAAAAAAATAAAGATTAAAGAGGGAGATTTCATTCAACGACCTTGAAAGATTTTCGCTGATTCAAAGTGAAGGAAGGACCTGAAGATGAGTTTCTGTCGCTTTAGGAGCAGTAGGATGTTACCAGTGTCTGTTTGCAACTCATAAGACGAGTGTATGCACCTGCTTGTGTGTGTGTGTGTGTGTGTGTGCGTGCACACTGCAGAACAGAGGTGTTTTTTTTTTTTTTTTGTTTGTTTTTTTTTTTTGTTTTTTTCCAACCCTGCTTGAGGCCTGTTAACAGCGGAGACAAAGAAATGGCCATGGGGTGTCTGTGAGTTTGGGTGTCAGGTTTAAAAAAAGAAAATGCCTGTGTGGGCATGTGAATGGGAGGTTGGCTCTGAAACATTGTAGTGTTCCTCATAGCTACACGGATTGAAAAAACACAGATTTACTTTTCTGAACTCTAACAGCTGTACTAATGTTGAGCCATGTAGTGCAGAACACCTGCATCCATACTTCTGCATGTTTGAGCTTGCCCTGGGGTATTCAATGGGCTGACAAGGGGCCTCTGCAAGTGGACATGCCTCTGAAATTCTAATGTTAATGTGAAGGAATAAGCCTAAATGTCCTTAAGTCATTTTTTTTGTTTCGGACGTTGTATTCATTTCTTAAGAACACAAATAATTAGGCAATTATTATTTTAGACAGCATGATATGTATATTTCTATTTCAGCCAACGTAGAGTTTGACTTGCCCTTTAACCACCATTCACATTTACTGTTTTATATCTGATATACCCAGAGACCTCACTCAAAAGTGGGATATTTTCAGAGTCCATGCTCCACAGCCAGGCCATCACTCCACTGTTCCAGCAGAGATTCACATAGATCAGTCCTGCATGAATGGGTATGTTATTTAGAGTTCTGCTGAGACCATGAGATAATATAAAGGAAGTTCACTGCAATAGAGTAAAGGCTTATCATTTGCCAAAAAAATCTACCCAGGTTTTTTAGCATTCACAAAAAGGGTTTTTGTTTTTTTTGTTGTTGTTGTTTTTTTTTTTTTTCACATGAAAACATGGCTGACATCTGCATGCATTTCACTCTAACTTTGTTAAATGCCCTCACAGCTGGCTGCTGTGGGGCATCTTAGTATTTTTGTGGAAGCAGCTTGAATAGCATTGTCTTCTCTTAACTAGAAGACTGAAAGCGCAGCATGAGTTTGAATAATAAATGAAGCTATGTACCACTGGATGATTCTTCATTGCTCTCAGTGTTGTGTTGACATTTTATCTGGTCAATTTTAGAGCCGTGTTCAACATTTGTTCATACATTATGGGTGAGGTAATGTGATCCCAGAATGCATTTGCACCAGATAACATTATTTCATCTAGTTTACATGTCACTACATGAAAAAATCCCAATGGTATGACAATGTGCAAAACAGCATCCTTAGTTTTGTCTTAAATGTTTGTTTTGAAATGCCTACCACGATGTTAAACCACTTTAAAGTTTTTGCAATGGTTTTGACCATGTCTTTTACAACGATGAAGTTTGAGGATGGGTTTTGTTGTGAAGGCTTAATACGTTGTTGTGCAACATGATCTCCTGTAATAGTCTCCTGTGAGTGCTGGCTGTAGACAATAAAGTAATAATTAGGGAGAGGGAAAGATGCTATTCTCTTTCAGTGAAATATTACTGGAATGGCTTTCATGCTGATCACATCAAAGTTACACTTTGAGAGATGTATGTAAACAGATGTTACCAAACAAAATCACACTTTGTAAAAGCAGTATTGTAAAGTTATCTTGTTTAAAGAAAAAAAAACCTTTCATGGACCCCAGTAACACTGTTGGCTTCTTCTTCTATGACTTCTGGTGTTGGAAAGAAAGTGATCAGTGTCATGAAGGCATTAAGGCATAGCATGTACTTACCTTCACATATGCAAACTGGTCCAGGGAGAGACCGGCCTGGAGCAGGATGTGTTTACATGCATCTGCTCAATAATCAGATTTCCTTTTTCCTCTCGCTGCCATATATATATATATCAGGGAAATGTGTCACTGATATATGATGCTGCTGCCTAAAGCATGTTTTTTCTTTTTGTACCAACATTTGGACTCATTATGCAGTGAGAGAACAGTCTCAGTGTTGAGAGCACAGTTTATCAGAGCAGTGAAAGGCTCTGTGAAGTTAAGAAAATGTAACAGTCTTAATTCCTCACATATTCAATTACTTATTCACATTATGTTGAAGTGTTTTACAAATATCCAGCAATAACCAGCACCCGTAGGTGGATAAAAATGCACTGACAGAAAGACAGAGCCTGAAGCTGTATTCAAATGGTCAAAAGAGAGATTCAGTTTTGATTAAAAGTAAGTGCTTTACGTGATTTCTCCCCTCTGGACTGTTTCAACCCAAATCCTTTTTTATTTCAAATACAAATATGAACGTCATCAACTGGAAAAATATGAGCGGAATAAGTCAAATCTGGGTCAATTAGTAGATTTGACCACTTTTCAAAAGCAAAAACATGACACAGCAGTTCTTAAAAGTGACAGTTGTTCAAAATTATGTGTCTATTATCCATCAACGTCACACCTGAAAACCCACATACAGACCATCCACGGCAAGATTTGAATGTAAACAAAAAGCAGGTTTTTTTTTATACTGAAAGTGTGCTTAAGTCGAGGCTAATTAGACCCAGTGAGGGAGTGACTGTGGTTGTTAGCATCATGTGTTCATGTCTTACTTTAGCGCATACAGGCAGACTTTGCATATGTGTTGTGCTCTTAAAAGAACACAGCAGTGTGGACATCACTCAAATGTACTTTTGACAGCAATTAACTGATGTGACATTAACACGAAGCAATGTATATACATTCACCATTTTGTCTATATCAGATCAGTGTGGTAAATGTTGCAGATGTGCATCAATGTAATAGAGCTTGTGAATATTTCAGATGTTACCAAAAGCAGCATACATGACTCTATATGGTTTCCATAAGATATTACCAATCCAAAAAATTGTACAATGTACTCAATTTAAAATATTCATGATAATCAGTCCAGGAGGCAGGATGTGCAAGACATCGACAGTTAGCGTTCAGTGCATCATCTCATTTCAGCCCTCAGGTTTAATTCCTTCACAGGGTTTGTATTACACTGTGGGAAAGAGCTGCCATCACCATGTAAACTTATCTACATTTAGTAAAGCATTAAACTGCTTTTTCACAAGTCAGTGAAGCACACACAAGCTAAGATTTCAGTTTGCGGTTGGTTTCTGTTGTATTGTTTTACTTGTTTGCTACACAACCTGCACTCACGTGAGAAAACTCATTAATGTGTTGCACAGTGGAGTTAATCAGAGTTTCTGATAAGTTCTTTATTTGACCCAGTTACGGGTGTGTTTTCAGCATTTTGAGCTTTCTGCCAGTCTGCTCTTCCGCTCTGTTTTTTGCATTTTGTTGTGGGAGGAGACTTTCCCCATTTTTAAAATCTTCTTAGACATGGCTGCATATCAACAATGAAATGATGTGCATAATTTCCACTGATGTTACCTTTATTTTACAATGGTTTCATTCATTTAATTTCTTAGAAATACTACACTTTGTTCTATGTAGCATGGATTACTGATATTGAAGATATTGACAGAAACAGAAGCAAACAGAAACCCAAACCGAATTAATGCTTTGCCAGGATTGTAGGCTCAATTTTTAATTATCAAATTAAATAAACCCCATCAAGTGGGTGCCATGTACATAGATATCATATGTTACAGCCCTCACTGTCTGCCATGTTGACTCTCCATGTAACGACTCCAGTCTTGGCAGTGGCTGAGGTGCAGCAACAAAAAGTTTTTTGTTTTTATGTTACACATGGTATACACATGGTATACACATGGTGGTGTTTGGGCACTGTGGTTTTGGATCCTCTGCAGAGATAGTGGCAACATTTGTTTGACGGAAGTGTTTTTGTGTGTCCTGTCAGTGTGAAACAGATTGTCATTCAGTTGTGTCTTTGTGGAGATGATATTTGACGATTGTTTGATGATTTGTCTGTGTATTTGTCCATTGCATAAACAATGATTCCTCCCAGCATAGTCAGAATGAAGGGAAAGGCATGGATTTCATAACCCACAGCCTCTTTGGGGAAATGCAAACAGAGCTTTTAGGCATTGTAAAATTAAAAAAAAAAGGTTTTGGAAGCAAGTGTGTTAGGCGCATTACTGTCTTGTGTAACTTTCAGCCAACGCAATATCGAAAAGAAGAAAGGGGCCATTGTCATTTGTAGGCAGTCATGTGGGTCCAGTGCCTGATGGGAAGCTTAGCTGTGCACCACTGAATATTAAATGATGGGATCACATCATCCCCTCTCATCTTTTCACTCCATTTCTTTGTATTTTGCCATGTTAACTTTTTGGTTCTCCATAAAAAGACAAATGACGTTGTTCCATTTGTTTACAGTACACTTACGTAGCCTTGAGCCTGTGAGGTAATTAGAATTTACAATGTGAGCTGTCTTATCTTTATCAACAGATATTCCATCTGTGGTATCAAATCCAGAATGAGTTTTTGCATATCATGTGATCAAAAACAATGACAGCAGTACTTATTTTTCAAAACTATCAGTGAAACAAGATCTAACATTTGAGACAGATAGCATAAAACTTTCAGAATATAAACATAAAAAAATAGCATATACAACTTAAAATCTCTTTTTTTAAAATGACTTTGTGTATTCCCCAGGAGTAAAACGATAACTATGAATTGTTTGGGATATAGTTTTATTCGACTGAATATTTGACTCATTTGTTCATTTTTGTCAACAGTCAAAAACCCAAGATAATAACTTTCTAATGGTTTAAACAAAAGCACAACCAGCACATCCTCAATCCTCAAAATGCAACCACACTTGATCGACTTATCACAGTTTTGCTTGAAGTTCAAAAAGATGAAAATCTGATGTTTTGGATCAATGCCTTTGAATAAAAAGCCCAAAAATATATCTTTACAAGAGAAAGGGGAAAAAAAAAACAACCTAAACAAATCAGTTAATCAAGAGTAGCTTTTGTCCCTCTGGTTCTATGTTGTTTCAAAGTGTCCATGTTGGAAAAAACCAACAACTAATTGAAGACATTTATTATTTTTTGCTCCCAGATAGGTTCTCCACCAATAAGAACAATCTTCTGGATTCTGGTAAATGGCATTACCAGTACAAATGGATTAGTGGTTATGGGAAATGAGCAAAGTTAATTTCAGCAGCACCACAAATGAGCTGCAGCTACACGTGAACGCTGATGGCGTGTAGAAGAGGCTCAGTGGTCTCACTGCACAGCTTTGTCTTGTTTGTCCGTAGTGCACACTGGGTTGTAATGGCTCTGTAACTCACCACAGCCTCGCCTTTATTACCTAATGCAGTGATATTATGATGGAGGCAATGACAACTGGAAGGCACAGAGACTAAAGCGGTGTTGATGTTTTTTCTCTTTCTTACTTTTTTTTTTTTTTTTTAAGTGCTGAGACATGCAAAGCATTTAACAAGCACATATCAGTAATAGTCTCCAAAGGGAAGCAACATTTCCTTCACAAAGTGGCTTTATTGAACTTAATCTATAGATTTTCTTCTTCTCTCAGCCACTGAAGTGAACCTTTCATTAAACTGACCATTTCCTCCTTTTTCTTTTCCTTGAAATCAGCCTGACTGATTCTGATACTTTTCAAGTCTCAAGTTTTAGTTTTTCCCACCTTTGATTATGCTGCTCTGAATATTCACCGAGCAGCATGTAAAACCTGTAAATGGGTGATTATAAATCAGTGGTTGAGGCACAGTGGACTAGTGTTTTCTATTGTTCCCTCAGAGCAAGACAGCTCAGAGGCAGCTGAGGCCTACACAGTTGAAAGATGTTCAGTTAATTGCCAACTGTAAATTTCCTAAAGGTGCGCATGTAAATTTGTGCGCATTTGTCATAAAGTAGATGAATGACCGGTCAGGTGCCCTACATCTTACATTGTATCATCCAGCCAGTCCCCACCACCCCCACCATCTAATAGATGATAGCTGATAGATGGTTGGATGTTGTGCTGAATAAGATCCTGACACACTTCCTGCTTTCACTTTAGTTACTACATGTGACCTTCCATGACTTTATGACCCTTCTTCTCGTTTCTCTGAAGATGAATGTTTTCAACCCAACAACCACATTGGCTTCCTTAATGAGAACTTTGATAGCGGAGCCTGCGACAGTGTTTCTATGACTAACTGTGTTGCTGCTAGGCATAGTCATGACATTAATATAACTTAATGTTTCTTAATATTCTAAATGTGTGATATGACACATTTAATGTAAATAGTATAATTATTGTCGTGTTTTGAATGTACGATAAGAAATAACACGAGTAATCGGCTCCATCAGTTTCACCAAGGTAATGTCAATTTTATACAAATTGTACAGGTATTTGGGCATACACCAAAGTATTTGACCAACAGACAAAGTTATTACAAAACACTAATAAAAAGAAATTCTACACATGGGTGTCACCCCAAAAAATCTAATCATTCCCTCAGCAGCCAAAGTGTTTCCCCTCTCTGGTGATGGCACAGGATAAGATGCTACTTCCTGTTTGCAGTGTTAATGGCTGTGGTTGTGACAACCAAAGTAATTAACTCTCTCTTGTTTGGGGGGGAAAAAAAGGCTGTCTTTACGTGTGTGTCCTAGTCCATGTGCACAATACAAACAAAATGAGGACCCCCTTGTAAAGACAATGCTCGATAGCTCTACAATGCATCATGTTGTTGATCTAAAACCACAGCAAATCATCAAAGACCAGCTACTACAGTGTTTTAGTCAGAGTGAAATACTGGCAGCTGAATACAAAATGTTTCACCCATATGAAGGAGCTAAAGTATCCCCAGGCTTCACCTATAGTGAGGAGGGAACTGGGCTGGACCACAATACTCTGGATTTTGTAGTTTATCTTACGACCCTCAACTGTGGTTGTGACCTGTGGGTGGTGGAAGAGAAAAGAATGAGTGTGTGAAGTTGTCAGTATACAGGGCAGCTGTGCTCAGTCATACAGACACAGTATCTGCTTTTTTGCATCAAGTGTAGCCAGTTGTGGTTTAGAGCTTCTGGTAAAGATGCCTCTTGTGCGTGTTCTGGCTTAAGGACAGCAGCATGGTGGTGCTGAGGAAGGTCCTAGCCTCTATTCCCTGGGCCTGGGGTTTTTCTCTTTGGTTTGATGACTCTAAATTGCTTGTCAGTGTGACAGTGAATACCAGAACTCGCCACATGCTATTGTTCTGCTGTCAATTTGGAAGTTTGAATAGTGAAGGCAAGAGATGGGCGCCTCCTTTTGAAGAAACTATTCTTGGCACAGAAAACCAAAGTGCAACCTTGCTAAATATAAGGAATAGTTGTTGTTGTTGTGCCAGGTAACAAGATGTTTGTCTGGAACCTGTCAGTGGACAAGTCAGTCAGACTGTGACACATGTGGAAAAGGGCAAGCAGGAAGACAATGTAAGTTAATCCGGCGAAGCATTGTTTTAAATCCAAATTTATATCCACTATATATATATATATATGTGTGTGTGTGTGTGTGTGTGTGTACATATGTTTATTTATATTATATTAGCTTTTTGTGTGTTAAGTGTTTATAGAAAAAATCTGTCTCATGATCAGATTTCTGTTAACTTTGAAACCCTGGCATCAAGTTCTTTTCAAAGCCAAAAGGTCATGGCACAGGTTAGTGTCTGTGTGTGATGAAATCTGGTGCCCAAAGATGAGCTAAGAATTTGTTTTAAATCTGGAAGTACCCGCATCTGGAGCTTTGCATGCAAACGGACATAACAGCAGTGCGGCTCACATCCTGAAGAGGATGCTTCTTATGTCATCTGCACCGTATATTCGGCTATCATGAATGTGTGCATGATTGAAATACAGGAAATACTGCACTGACGCACTTCGGCTGGTGAGTCATCACATTGTGGGATCAGAACTTTCTCTTGCTGTCACACATGCACTCAGCATTTGGCCTTGGACAGACATGCACTGGACCATCCACCCACTCACACTTACTTCCAAGCGTGCACACAAAGCTTAATAGAATTGTCAGTCTTTGTCAAAGCCTAATGCTTTCTGCCTCCAGAGCTCAACACGGGCTGCATAATACATCTGAAGCAGCTTCTCTCATTCTTTGTGTCAGCGCATTCAGTTTCTCAATAACCTGCCTGGAGCCATTAACAACCCACATCCATTTTATTTTTTATTTATTTACTTATTTATTTTTTGAGACTACAGAGGTTGTTGGGAACATTAACATCCTCACACCAAACATGAAAACTAATTAGCCTAGCATTTCAACTTTACAACCCGATTGTGTTGAAACTAAATCTTAGTATTTATAAGAGGGACAGTTTTTGTAGTGTTAAGAGCTAAGTCGTGACACTGAAGTAATGATAGTGGTGTTGTTACATGCCCTAATGTGTGAAAACCAAAGTAAAACAATCAAATGGGCAATCAATAAAGCTACAGTCAACTTTAATTAGCAAAAGTGGATTTATTCAACTCAAACTGATGCATAAAAAAAAAGGGTTCCCAACTGTTGGGGAGGAGAGAGTCTGTGGGGGTTGCGCAAAATAAATGAAATAACAAAACTGGCTCTGACTCAACTCTGTCCGAGGGGAATAACAGGAAATGAGTTGGACAGACTGCCTTCTCTAAAAAGAGACTTCACGAAAACATGAACAATGGTGGCATCAAACCATAACTTAATGGAATAGACAAAATTACAGAGGTGGGTGAAAATTTGAAGGATACCTTGGTGTATCAACCTCCTACAGATGATGAAATGGAG